>NC_081568.1:87271333-87464743 GCF_022355385.1 Mustela nigripes
AATGCGGGACTCGATCCCAGGACCCTGAGATCATGACCCGAGCCGAAGGCAGCGGCCCAACCCACTGAGCCACCCAGGCGCCCCCACTCTCACTTCTTGATGCCAGCAAAGGCACTGTGATCGGGGACATAACCTACACATTAGTAGTGGATCACTCCACAGGATGGAGCCCATGGCCAGTTCCTCTGTTAATAAAAATATGGAGAGTTTACACTATTACAGGACACATGCCCCTGAGACATGTTACATAGTTTAATGGACCGCGATATTTCATTTTCTATCTCATATGGATAATTACTTTAAAGAAATCCCTGGAGCACCAAAACATTACGTTGTGATGTAGAGTGAGTGTTATTTCTTTGGAGAGCAGTGATCAATTCTTTAATGCCTGCGGGGATCACCTCATAGAGAAGAACATTCATGACTATTTGTATTTTGTTTAATGGTTGTATTAGTCAAGATTATACAGAGAAACAAAATATATGTGTATACATAAGCACACACATATGTAAACAGATTGATTGTAAGAAATCAGCTCACCTGATTATGAAGACTGGGAAGTCACATGATCTGCCTTCTGCAAGCTGGAGACCCAGGAAGGCAGGTGGTGAGAGTCGGACAGCTGATGGTGTAGATTCTTGCCTAGATCTGAAAACTGAGACCAGAAGTGCCAAGGGTAGGAGATATTTATTCAGTTCAAACACTGAGGCAGAGACAACAGGAACCCACCCTTCCTTTACTCTTTTGTTCTCTTCAGCCCCTCCAGTGATCTGGTGAAACCCATGTGCATTGGGGAGGGCCATTTGTTTTATTCAGTTCACTGACTCAAAGGCTAATATTTTTGGAAAACAACCTCACAGACACCCATAGAATAATGGGCATCCTCTGGTCTGGTCAAGTTGACATAAAATTAACCATCACAATGGTCAGTTTTTAAACAACATATTTCATAAATGAAACATAACACACAAATAATTAAATTTCCTCTCAATGTAAACAAGAAAGAGGAAGTTACTGTGTGACTCATCTTTGTGAATAATTCAAACCCTCTAAAAAGGCAAAACTTACACATAAACTTAGCAGATTTAATATTCTACTAACACTTAGAACTAGTCTATAGTTTCAGTAACATGAGCTTAATTAATTCCTTTATTGCTTCCCACTTGATGTTAATGCTTTCCAGGGATATATCTACGCTCATTTTGATATATAACTAGAGCTGTAGTAATGTTTATTTTGATAACTTCTTGCAGTAAGAGTAATTTTAGCAGACGCACAAGTCATAAAATACCTTCTCAGACCAGCCAAGGATTTTTCATTAGCAACAGATGGGACAAAGAATTTGACTGCTTTCCCCTAAGTGAGTCTCTTTTAGTGGACACATTTTATTTTATTTTTTTCAAGACTTTATTTATTTATCTGACAAAGAGAGAAAGATCACAACTAGGCAGAGGCAGGCAGATAGAGGGGGAAGCAGGCTCCCTGCTGAGCAGAGAGCCCCATGCGGGGCTCAATCCCAGGACCCCAAGACCATGGTCTGAACTGAAGGCAGAGGCTCAACCCACTGAGCCACCCAGGCACCCCAAGTGGACACATTTTATTTATTATTTCACTTACTTTCACTTAAGTCCTCATTTCTTGTGTGGATATTATTATTGGCATTATTTTATCTTCTGGTGTCTTCCCCCAGACATAATGTATTTTTAGGTCATCACTTTGCTAGCATTTCACACTTCACTGTCTTGTCATTATATTATGTTATTATGCTATGACCTAGTCTGTTAGCATTATTATAAACAGATGTATTTCTTATTAGAATTTTATTATCAGTAGTACTATGTAGGAGCTTTGCCTTCTGGCCACAAGGGGTTAACTGTAGGTAGTTAGCTCTCCTCATAAAGAGCATTGATTTATTATTTATTATCCTGGAATAGTGTTGATTTCCTTCTCCACTTGGCCTTGTGCTACTGATACCAACACCCTCTTAAACTCCATTTTCACCTGATTTTTATATTGGAACACCTGGAACGCTCATTCCTTTGTAGTTTTGGTATAGATTCCATTTTTTTCCCCCAGAACTTCTTGGTTTTCTCCAGGCTTCTTTTCTTTATTCTTTTCCCTATGCACAGATGGAAGCAAGAGCATGTCTATTTTTTATAAACAGACGTAGAGCAGCTATATAAAATTACAGGAAACGGAACACCTTTATATATAGTAATGTTAAAGAACAAAAATTCAACTGAGTAAATTTGAAGATCTCATTAGCTTTATTAAGCAATTCATGAATTGGACACCATCCTAGCTAGTGGAGTAGAGCAGAGCTCCAAGGAATTGCACCAAATAGAAGGTTTTTATAGGAATGAGGTTGGGGCAAGGAAGTTATTATCAACAATGGAAAAGAAAGGATTGTTTCAGATAAGGTCACCTTTCCTTAACAGAGAGTCTCATTAGAAAGATCACCTCATCTTCCTTTTTTAGAATGTTTAGGGCCTATGTGACAGATTATTTCGTTGGTGCTAACCAGCTAAGACTACACTTCTGGAGAGAGATTGAAATTGCCGGTAAGTTAGGTATTAAGCCCCTGTTTGGTAACTTGGCCTCAGTGGCTCCCTTTTGGGCACAATTTATTTTGTTTCTTTTTTTTTTTTTTTTAAACAGTAGTAACTTTTTTGTTTGTGTTAAAGTCATTGTAAATTTAAATATACCCTATTATATTCACACTTTTTTGCAGTGCTAGTATCTTTTAAAAATATTTATACAAACTGTTCTCTGTAGACTGATATTAGGAACTTCCTGATTTTTACAGCAAACCTTTTTCAACTTAACATAGCAATTATTACATCTGTTGTTGTTTAAAGTTCAAATGATCACAGCTTGACTGATGAAACCATTTTGTGTGGGTTTATCCTTTCAACACTGCCTTCTTCTTGGTAAAAATTGGACATATTCTCGTATTTCTCTCTCCTAAGACATGGAATTCATTGCTTTTCTGCAGTATCCCTTGCCTCTTAGTTGAGGAGAGTATGAGAATAAAAAATCTCGGTGCTAGGATAGCACAAGAGTGTCAGGGGTGAGCAAAAATGTTCCTTCTGCATTTGATCTATTTTCATTAGTAGCAAAGGTAAAATACATGTGTGTGTCTATGTGTGTCTATACATAGGTACACACATGTATATACACACAAATTTCTTTTTTTTATGAATTTTTAAAAATTTTTTATAAACATATAATATATTTTTATCCCCAGGGGTACAGGTCTGTGAATCGCCAGGTTTACACACTTCACAGCACTCACCATAGCACATACCCTCCCCAATGTCCATAACCCCACCCCCCTTCTCCGAACCCACCTCACACATTTCTTTTTTTTTTTTTTTTAAGATTTTTTTTTTAATTTATTTATCAGAGGGGGGGTGGAGAGAGCGAGCACAGGCAGACAGAATGGCAGGCAGAGGCAGAGGGAGAAGCAGGCTCCCTGCTGAGCAAGAAGCCCGATGTGGGACTCGATCCCAGGATGCTGGGATCATGACCTGAGCCGAAGGCAGCTGCTTAACTAACTGAGCCACCCAGGTGTCCCACACATTTCTTTTTAAGGAGTGAATTCACACTGATTTTTCTATTTAAACATACAATGTTTCATCAGCAACTAAGATTTCCTCTACGTGAACAGATATGACTTTTTTTTTTAAAGACTGTGTTTATTGATTTGAGAGAAGGAGTGACAGAGAGAGAGCACAAGTAGAGGGAGTGGCAGAAGGAGAGGGAGAAGCAGGCTCCCCTGACTTGGAGCTGGATCCTAGGCCTCTGAAATCACGACCCATGCCAAAGGCAGACACTTAACCTACTGAGCCACCCAGGCACCCCAGAGACAACAGTTTGATGTTCCCACCCTGACAGATACTACATTACTACAGAAGAAAATGCTTAGCTAATGATCATGCTCAGCATTTCACCCTATTTCTGCTAAATGATGAAGTCTCACCTTAATCCTGCCAGCAGTTCTATTTTTGAAGCGGAGGACTTGCTTTATAGAATGCATTTTACTAGAGTCGTGATCCCACGGCCAGGGGATGCATGGGAGTGCCACCAGGCAGTCATGCAGGGCTGCGAGCTGTGAAGGGCCCCCACACCAGCTTTAAGGCTCTGCAACCACTCCCTTATGATTCACCATCATTTTTGAACAAGTCTTTGCATTTTCCTTTGCCACAGAACCCTGCAAATTATATAACCCAGTCCTGCCTATAATGCATGAGCTAGTAGATTAGAATTTAAGGTCCTGGTTCCTTTACCCTTTTATTCATCCAAAGTAAGCAGCAAGTTCTTAGCATGTGTCCTTCCAATGAATAACAAATCATATTAAATCCCGGAGACTCCCCAATTCCCATATGCGATTCAAATGCTGTATCACCGACAGGAAAATCAGCATGAATATTTGACTGGTTACTTAAAGTCCCTGGGAGACTTAAAAGTACAGATTTCTGGAACCTCCCAAAATGAATCCAAACCTTTTGGAATGGAAGAGAGTAATCTGTACTTTTACAAATCTCTTGGCTTTGTTTTGTTTTGTTTTATGCCTGTGAGTGGTATGGAACACGAGGCTCCGTTACATTAGGCTGTCGAAATCTGTGACATGAGCTGCTTGTGTTACCAAAGTCAGTTCCTATTGGGTATTTATCTGATGTGATTTCTGTCTGTTTCTGTGCTACAGCAGGGTACCTCTGTGGAGGGAGCCAGCAATTACTACTCTCATCCACTGTGGGTGTGAGACCTCTTAGTTCTCCTAATCATGCTCAGCTAACACTGCCAGCAAAACATTGGCGGAGTGAGTCCTTTTCGTGTCTAGTTGTTTTTTCCCTGACCCCAGATGTCTATTTCCTGTGGTAACTATGTGGGCTTTTCCATTATAACTTATTCCCCTTTCTCCTTCCTGAATCTGATGTTAATCACAACTGTTACTTTCTTCTGCTTGGCCTTGCTGCTTTTGTGGGGAAAAGAGAACAGAAGACAGGAGCGAAGCAGAAGCAGAAGTACCATTTTAATGTAGCCACCTGGCAAGTTCTTGGTGCTATCCTGACACTTACATGGCATAATCATTGACAAGGAATGGATTTTTTCCTACTGCACTCTTTTCCTGAGGTACAGAGTCTAGGGCTTGTGAGATCCTCAAGGAACCAGGACCTTAGACAAACAACCGAAAAAGGAAGAATTAACTCTAAAGGCACAAAATAAAACTGCAAATACAGAATTAGTAAGTGCTAACTAAATATATTTTACATTTACTTAATTATTCCTATTAATCATCATATAAATTCATTATTTTTGAAAATAATTTGTAAGAATTCTTCATTTTGCAAGAATCCCTGAATATACCTAATTATTGCTGAGAATTATAATCAAATGTTAATTAAATGCATTACCTGTATGCAAATAATTTCAGAAACAAAATTATAAGATCCATTTCAATTTTTTAATGAGAAAAATATGTTTAGGGACACAAAAGTCAACTTAAAGCACTCCAAGTAACCCAAACTAAGACAATTTGAGCAATAAAATAAATAACATTAGATTACAACCTAAAGTATAAAATTAATAGCTGTGAGTCTGACATAAATAAGTTTGTGAATATAAAAATTTATTTCATGTGAGATCTGGATAGTTTTTATGTGTTTAAATACTGTAGGGAGGAGCACCTGGGTGGCTCAGTCGGTTAAGCAGCTGCCTTCGGCTCAGGTCATGATCCCGGGGTCTTAGGATCGAGGTCCACATCAGGCTCCCTGCTCTGCAGAGAGCCTGCTTCTCCCTCTCCCTCTGCCTGCTGCTCTGTCTACTTGTACTCTCTATCTCTGTGTCAAATAAATAAAACCTTAAAACCTTAAAAAAAAAAAAAAGAAAGAAAAGAAAAAGAATGCTGTGGGGACACCATGAAACCTAAGATTGCCAAAAGACCCCGAAGGTCTTAAGATGACCCCATTATGTACACTGCCTACAGGCTCACATCCCTGCTTTAATACAAGTTTTTTTTTTTTTTGAAAGTCAGATTATAGTTGAAACTATTAGTAAACATTACCCCAACCTGCTATGTTGTAGTGATAATTTAAAATGTTTTGCTAAAGCAAAGTATAATGCCGTACCTCAATATTAAAAACGTCAAATAGATACATAGCAGAATTTGTCAGTCCCTTACCCTCCTCAGTAGTTCCAGATGGTTCTGCAGAATTATGATGCTCTGGGGAACACAGTGTGTAGTTTTTTGATAGAGAAAGAAAAGCTGAGCCTTTGAAGATAAGCCACGGAATTGGAGAAAATAATTGGAATAAACCTGATGTAGGGCATATATCCAGATGATATTAAATACTCTTACAATTCAAGAAGAAGATAAAAAGACTAAGGAATAGCAAAAAGTATAAAGAAGCACTTCACTAGAGAAAATAATATGGATGACTAATAAGCATATGAAAAATTTCTCAATACTGATAGTCACTCAAGAAATGCAAATTAGCATGGGTCACCTGCCAGAATGGATACAATCAAAGGACTCCATCCCAAATGTTGAGGAAGCTGAGGAACAGCTAGAACTCTCACACCTTGCAGAAATGCACAATGGTACAGCTACATTTGAAAATAGTTGGCAGTTTCCTAGAAAGTTAGATGTCTGTTTACTCTGAGACTCAACACTCTCTCTCTTAGACGTTTGCTGAAGGTACATGAAAACATATACCCATAAGGAGACCTGGAGGCAAATGTCTATAGCACCTTTATTCACTTCTGAGTATTACTTACTTACTTCTCTAGGGGAATAGGAACTCAAAAGTGAGCAGTAATGTTCACAAGCTGTCTTTGCTGTAAAGTTGAAGTTTCAAAAATCTGAATTTGCTACAAAATACTGTTTAAAAGTCAAATACTTCCTCCAGAGCCAAAGTATCATTGAATGACATTTTAACACACAATTCAGTCTTTTAAACTTGAAAAACTCATTACTTAATGTGTTCAGTAGGAAACAGAGTGTTCGCAGATTCAAAGCATGCTTTTTTCATAACAGATGCTGTAACTTGCTAATAGTATTTTTTTAATTACACTAATTTTAACACCTATAATCTTAACAGTTTCTATAGAATTCATATTTTAGAAATTCTCAGCACTAGTTTTAGATTTCCACATTTACTTGACTATCACAAAGTGAACTCACATGTTAACTGACTATGGATTTTTACCTACCACATCTCAGAATATTCTCTTTTACCCCTCAGACACCAAGCAAGAAATGATAGTGCAAAGCCCGGGAGGCAATTTTATAACAGGAATTTTTTTAAATTGTCACATAGTAGAGAATCTCCATTAGCATCTTCTCAGAATAATATTGTTAAGACATATGTGAAATATGCTTTTATCCGTTTGCTTTCTATGCCTTCTGCAGAAACTAGAGATGTTTTCAGAGTTCCTTTCAGACAGATTCTTAAAATTCTCTGCATTATTGAGCTAATGGTATCACGTAATTATGAAAGTTGTCTGTTCTGGGCACCTGGGTGGCTCAGTCAGTTAAGCATCTGGCTCTTGATTTCCACTCGGGTTGTGATCTCAGGGTCAAGTGTTAGCATCTTGAGACTTGAGTCCCGTGTCAGAGTTTACACTCTGCCCAGTGGGCTGGAGATACTCTCTCTTCCTCTCCCTTTCCTCCCTCTGCCCCTCCCCCTGCTCATGCTCTCTCATTCTCTCTCTGTCTCAAAAAAAAAAAAAAAAAATCTGTTTGTTCTTCCTCTAGGAGTCTTCACTTATCCACCATATACTTAGTAATTTTGTAGCCCCATGTTTGTTGTGTCTTCCTCCTCCTTGCTGGCTACTCTTTCTCCTGGCCAACCTTATTCTGATTAATATTTATTTCCTACCTAAAAAGTGACCTTCAGTAGCTTTCAGACTCGAAAGAAGAGTGAAAGTGTGCTATTTTACTGCAATGCCCAAATATCTTGGGCAAAATTGTAAAATGATGGAAGCAATTTTATATTCCCTTTAAGCATGGCTCGTCTTTTTCCTCCTTCTCTCCCTGTCTTGGCACCTTTTTCTTGGTATCTTTTCTATCTCTCCCTTCTAGACCAGTGCCAGATTCTCTGTATAAATTAGTGTGTTTGTTTCCCAGGAGAGAAAATCTACATTTGAGAGGACCTCCAACAACCAGTTGTGGGATTCGAATATCCCTGGCAACTTGATAAGGAGCATATTGGGGAAGGAAGAAGTAAAGGGGAGGTGAAAGGTAAAGGGATTTCTTCTTGCCCCATTTGAAATGTACAGATGATTAGCTACAGTGTCAGTGCATTTGGCTGAGCCTAAACTTTGCTAGACTCATTGAAAATGGATTGAGGTCATCACTATAATGAAAATGAGACTGGAACACACTATTTAAATATTTTATGTGAAATCCCACAATTGATACAATGCAAAAAAAAAAAATCCTTGCTTAAAGTTGATGAGGCTGTGCCATTATTCTGATGAGTTTCTGTACATTTGTTTCACTTTTCAAAATAAACTATAACTCAGTGGTTCTCTCTCCCCCACCTGCATGCAACTTATTCTCTCTTCCACATTTTCTACAAGGTTCCATTAGGAGGGAATCACATATGTCTTCTCCCAGATGCCTGCTCTGGTTTTTCAGGTGATCATCCACTAGAAAGAAAGAAAGAGGAGGAGGGGAGGGAGGGAGGGAGGGAAGGAAGGAAGGAAGGAAGGAAGGAAGGAAGGAAGGAAGGAAGGAAAGAAAGAAAGAAAGAAAGAGAGAGAGGGGAGGAGGGAGGAAGGAAGGAAGGCAGGAGAGAAAGAAAAGAAATCTCACACAAACTCTTTTTAAATAGTGAGTGAACACAACTTTACTGGTTAATTAAGGGCATGAGCTTTGAAGCCAAACACACCTGAATTTAAGTGCTGGTCCTGCTCCTTCTTACATATTTAACCTTGCTAAGCCTCGGCTTTCTCATCTATATAAAGCAGAGTTAATAATATCTTCTCAAACCATTGTCAATGGTGCTGTAATGGTTCCCTAACAGTATAAAGACACTTCCAAATCATTGGGGAAATCTCTAAATCTACCTAAAAACCTGGAGTTTGCTGGACAGAATGTTTTTGGTGATAAAATACAACCTGGGTTCTTTACAGTTTTCTTCAAATCTTTCTTCATTATTTTAACACTATGGTACAAACTTTATTATTATTTTTAAAGATTTATTTATTTATATGAGAGCAAGAGCATGGGCGTGGGTGGAAGTGGCAGTGGGGGAGGGAGAAAGAGAATCCAAGCTGAGAGGGATCCCACCTCCATCCCAGGACCCTGAGATTATGACTTGAGCAGAAACCAAAAGTTGGTAACCAACTGAGACCCAAGCGCCCCAATTCTATAAACTTATTACAAAGTGGGGAGTCTGGTTCAGCCGGTTTCTAGTTGCATCCAAACCACCAGACTTGTTCTTGTCTTTCTGAGTTCTCTATTTTCTGTCAGTGATTCTGGAGGTCACAGAGAGGCAAGGAGCAGAGATGGGGAGTGAGAGGTATGACAGGCAAGGAGATTGGGGTGAAAAGTCAGTTTAAACAAGATGGTTTCACTCATATGTGGAACATAAGGAATAGCACAGAAGACCGCAGGGTAAGTAAGGGTGGGAGGACTGAATGGGAAGAAATCAGAGAGGGAGACAAACACTGGACTCCGGCAACCAAACTGAGATTACAGAAGGGAGGGGAGTGAGGGGATGGGGTAATCGGGTTATGGGTATTAAGGAAGGCACATATGGTGATGAATGCAGGGTGTTGTACACAGCTAATGAATCATTGAACACTACATCGAAAACTAATGATGCACTCTATGTTGACTAATTGAACATAATAAAAAATTGTTTTAAAGAAAAAAATTAATAGGATTGACCATTTGCTTAAATTATTTTTAAAAATGTGTGGAAGCTAGGCGATGGGTTCATAGAGTTTATTATAATCTGTTACCTTCTTTTGTATAGATTTCAAACTTTCCATTATATGTAATATATATAATGCATGTGTATGGATACACATACATATACAAATGTGTGTCTGTGTGTATATGTACAGGAAAGATAGAAATGGACTGTGCTTACCTGTCAACAAAGGCAGGGGAGAAATAGAAAAAATCGGGTGATAAACATTAATAAACATTAATTTTTTTCCTTGCCCAAGTACTGCATTGATTAAGGAAGTCAGAAGTGCAAGAAATATGGAAAACAAAGTCATTTGGTTTTAATTATTTAAATTTATTTATTATTTATTTATAAATAATTTTATATTTATTTACTATTTGTTATTTTAATAAAATTTTTATTTATTATTTATTATTTAATTTATATTATTTATTACCGATATTGGTCAGTTTAGAAATGTGGCTCTGTGTATATGAGGCAAATGTACTTGCCAATGCTGCCTCTGTAAATTGGAGGATTTACTTCTAGCCACAGCACACCTGTATATCCACATCCTTTCCTTGTTGGAGTTGTTCTTGTATAACTTTGCACTTGGAGCAAAGTAAAGTGTGTGGGTCTCTATGGGTAACTATATCCCAAAAGAAGAAAGGGAGGAAAAGGACCATGACATCCATGCCCAGTTCTTCCTTCCAGGCTCACCAGCATCCCTGGAAAAGTGAGCAAGAGGGTGGCAGAGAAGAGCTAAGGAAGGTCCCACATGAAAGGGAGTAGTTTGAGTGGGGTATAAGGGTGCCTCCTTAAATGACCAGTGAAAGCTTTTATTTGGGAAGTCAGTCACTATTGACTAATACACTTTTTGCAGTTCTACCCATCTGTTTTGGTTATAGATTAGATTCTTTGCTTTATTATGCCTCTCTCTGAAGACTTCTGTTGACCCCATCAAAGGTAGCTTGAGTCTTGAACTTTTGCTTAACATGATGAAGATAGAATATGGAAGAAGTATGGCCTAAAATTAGAAGGTGGCCCCAGAAGTACCTTTTTTCTTGGGCCTGGTTAGAAGCTGGATTTACTTATTTGTTCAGGCAGATTCATTTGATGCTTCAGAGGAAGATTATTCTTTTACATTGATTGTGGTTCTTGAGAGAGAATTTAAAATTCCAGAAGATATTTCTGGCATACAGAAGCAAATTATCAAAATTTTCAATCTATTTGAAAATATATGCTACAACAATGATATTTCTGGCATACAGAAATATCATTGTTGTAGCGTATATTTTCAAATAGATTGAAAATTTTGATAATTTGCTTTTAAAATGCTCCCCCAAAGATTCAGCAAGTAGGGTTAAGAATTGAGGACTACACTTTTTTTTTTCACAGACATGCTTGGCCATTTTATGACTGTTTTGTCTTGTGATATCGCATAGGCTTTAAATATCCACTATTGTCACATCAAGATATATTGCCTTTCTAAAAAACTCTTATAGACCTATATTTATACCCCTTTTGTGATATTTATTCCATAGCCTGTCTTGCACCTACTGGGTACTGTTCTTGCCAGCCCTGCAGAAATGTAAGTTCCTAAAGAGCTGGGGTTATAGCTACATCACTTCCTTGTTATCACAGTGCCTGGTAAATAATAAGTGTTCAATAAATGTTTTCCAAATGCACAAATAATCACATGGCAAAAAACAAATAGAATTTCCTGCTTTTTTTTTAAACATTCCAGATTGTTTGATGTGCTTCCTCTTGCTATTATTCTTTCCTACACACATCTTTTTGTGACCAAAGGTCCTCTGCCTTTACATATTCTTTTCTGATATACTCTTTATTGAGTCATATGTGATTCTCTTCCATCTATTTCTATATTCCCCCATCTCCAGATTTTCTAGGCTTAAAATATACCCACCAAAAGATGATAACATTGAGCAGAGAAAATAGACTGAATTAAAATCCTTTTTGTATTTTTTAAAACACTTGGTTTATCAAAAAGAATATATGCAATTTTTTAATCAAATACTGTAGAAGACCATATAGTATAAAGACAAATAATTGGCCCCAGATGTTACCAGCCCCATTACCTCCCTCTCTTCTTGCAATCACTTGTGATGGTATTTAGATCTTTTTTATAAATAACTACTATATTTCTACATAGGAGATATACACCACAATTCATTGGTCTTCATATGATTGGTTAGGTGTTAACCCGCTTGGCTCACACTCATATCATCTTCTCTCTGCTTTTCACACATAGATGTATTTTCCATTGATTACCACTGGAACATGAAGTAACATGCCTTAAGCTTTTATTTTGTCATGTATAAATGATTTCTCTTAACATTTTTAATATTAATTGCCTACTATGGACTGATTTTTTGTAGCCCCCTATCCCACACCCAAATTCTTATGTCGAAACCTAATCCTCAATGTGGTGGTTTATGGGGAGTTTGGGGGGAGATTAGGCATGAAGGTAGGGCCCTCGTAAATGGGTAAGTGTTTTATAAAAGATGCCCCAGAGAGTTCCTTCACTCTTACTGCCAGGTGAGGACATGGCAAGAGATGGCTGTCTCTGGATCAGAAATCAGGTCCTCACCAGACACAAAATCTGCCCACGTCTTGATCTTAGATTTACCGGCTTCCAGAATTGTGAGAAAAACATTTCTGTTGTTTATAAACTACTTAGTCCATGGTATTCTGTTATATAGCCCAGGTGGCCTAAAATAGCCCCCACTGCACCATCATTTGGGCACATTTGTCCAGTGCACAACCTGTACAGACGTACACTGAGCTCTAACTTTGTCCCTCTTTTCCTCCTGTTTTCATTTCTCACTACTATTAAATGTACTTCACTTTCAACCTTTATATTCTATTTTGTGACATAAATATATGTATTTTGTATATAGGTTGAATACTATGTCCATATATTATTCTTTATAGAAAAAGAAGTTATGATTATACTTCCCTTTTTGTACTGCTTTTTAAAAAAAATTTATTATTTAGAGAGAGTGTAAGTACGGGGAAGAGCAGAGGGAGACGGAGGGAGAGGGAGGGAGAGAATCTCAAGCAGACCCTACACTAAGTACAGAGCCTAATGCCAGGCTCAATTTCACTATCCTGAGATCATGAACTGAGCTGAAATCAAGAGTTTGATGCTTAGGGGAACCTGAGTGGCTCAGTTGGTTAAGCCTTTGCCTTTGGCTCAGGACACGATCTTAGGGTCCTGGGGTTGAGCCCCGCAGGGAGCTTTCAGCCCCCTGCTCAGCGGGAAGCCTGCTTCCCCCTCTCTCTCTGCCTGCCTTTCTGCCTACCTGTGATCTCTTTCTCTCTGTCAAATATATAAATACATTTTTTTTTAAAAAAGAGTTGGATGCTTAACTGACTGAGCCACCCAAGGATTCTGCTTTTTCTTTTTCTGAAATTGCCGTTTTCCTTTTTATTCTCTTCTCTCTCTCTCTCTGTTTCTTCCTCCCCCTTATTTGGAAAATTCCTTCCCTTACTTAAAGTAAGACTATTTCATCTTGGCATCTTCTGCATGTAGGGGTTTTGTAATTATTTTCTTGGGTTGAAGCCATCATTTTCTGGAGACTATGTCTTTTTTTCTTTCTTTTTTTCTTTTAGTTTCCTGTCTTGTTTTACCAGGTTGGACCATAGCCTCATGTAACTGCCTACAGGAGAGATAGTGTCACATTTCTTGAAAATCTAAATTATCTTCTCTCTGCCTTCAAATTTCATCGATAATTTGGCTGAGAACAGAATTCTAGACTGAATACTATTCCTCTCAGAATTTTGAGTCATGATCCCACTGTCTTCTAGCATCCAGTAGGTGAGATGCTGATTCTCAGTCGGATCTTGTCTGGTTTTGTTTTTGTTTTTTTTTTCCCCTGCCTTGCTTGTCATCATACTCTACCACCAGTAGAGATTTTAACATGTTCTCTTTCTCCTTCTTGCTCTAACATTTCATAATGGTTGCCCAGGTATTGTTCTCTCAAAATCAGCTTTTATGATATTCTAGTAAGTTTTTGCTTTTAAAATACATTTGCTGATTTTTTCACCTCCATTTTCTCTGCTCTTTCTTTGTGAAACTAAGGCAGATATTATATTAAATATTGTTTGTTTGCAGATCTTATTTTATCTTTACCTTCCTATTTCTAGCTTCTTATTTTAGATACTGTAATAGGTTATAGCCACAAGACAGCATGGATTCAAATCTCACCTTCCCAACTTATTGTCTGTGTGATTGCATCAGAATTGGTTCAGAATTTCTGAACCTTTCTTGCTTAACATTTCCTCACCTGTAGGCTGGATAATAGTGGTATCTACTTCTAAGTTTGTTTTGAGGACTAAATGACTTAGTTCATTAGCACAGTAGCCATTAACAGAGTAAGTACTTGTAAAATGTTAGGTAGTCTTTTTGGAAATAGCAAAGCAGTTAAATTCATTAGACGCTAGAGCTAGACTGAATGGGTTTAATCCTGACTCGTTAGCTAATGGACCTTGGACAAGTTGCCTAATCTCTGTATCTTTCAACTATAGAAAAATGCATTGTACCATTACGTACATCATAGGCTTGTATTAATTAAAATGCTAAGGATAGTTCCTGGCTATTTGGGAAAGTTTTTTGACTCCATCTTTCAAAGTGAGAATAACTTTTATTTTATCAACTGTGTTTTTAATTTCCAAGACCACTTTCTTGTTTTCCAATAGTTTCTTTTTTTATAGCATCCTGTTTATGGTTTGTGGATACACTATCATCTCAAATTTTGAAGTTGCTAATTGTATATTTGGTTCTCAGAATAATCTTAATTTTTTTCCATTTGATCTTCAAAATGTATTTATGTTTTTCTTTTATTTTCTTTTAGAAGCCTTTCCTAAAAGGCCAGTCAGCTACAGTTGGCCCTTGAACAACAATGGTTTGAACTACAGGGGTCTATTCATACACGAGTACTTTTCAATAAATATGATATAGTGCTGTAAATGTATCTTCTCTTCCTTAGGATTTTCCAAGTAACATTTTCTTTCCTCTAGATTATTGTATTGTAAAAATATTGTGTATGTTATGCATAATGTGCAAAATGTGTTATTTGATGGTTTATGTTGTTAATATGGCTTCCAGTCAACAGTTTGGGGGAGTCAAAAGGTATATATGTATTTCTTTTTAAATTATTAACATATGATGTATTATTTGTTTCAGGGGTACAGGTCTGTGATTCATCAGGCTTACACAGTTCACAGCACTCACCATAGCACATACCCTGCCCAGTGTCCATCCCCCAGCCACGCCATCCCTCCCACCTACCTCCATTCCAGCGACCCTCGACCCTCAGTTTGTTTTCTGAGATTAAGAGTCTCTTTGATTTCGTCTTGTTTTATTTTTCCCTCTCTTCCCCCATGATCCTTTCACTTATTTCTCAAGTTCTATGTATCAGTGAGATCATATGTATATTTCTGACTTTATGGGGCATCAGTGTCCTGACCCTTTTGTGGTTCAAGATTCAACTGTATTTTGTATTTCAGAACAAGGTCATATAAAGTCTAACTCAGGCATTTATGAACTGGAGTGGTACAGTTAAGGGTTCCTATTGCTTTAGAGTGGGTAGGTAAGAAGTTGATCATTAGGTTGGATGGCTTCTACATTCAAGGAATCAGTGAGCTTTGCTTTGGTGTGACAGTATTCACACTGGTTTCCCTGGTTGTCCCAGGCAGTTTTTCTTTAGGGAAGAACCCTTATGTGTCAGGGATAAACCCTCAGGGATAAATGCCTGTCTTCTTGACATCATGTCTAATGGGATAGGGACTTCAGCTCTTTTGTCTTAAGACTTTCTATCAATTTCCCTTTTTTCACCCCTCCATTTGGCTTTGAGTGTGAAGGCTTGCCAGGACTCCACTGAGCAGGTTGTCTGCCTCTTTGGCAACTGCACACACAGCATGAATTCTGTGCTATGGCCTCCTCCTCCCACTTAGCCTGAACAGTAAACATCCTCTTTATCCTTCTGCCTTCCAGAAGCTTAGTGGATTTTTTTTCTACTGATAGTCCCTCTCTCCTATTCTGTTTGTTGTTATAGGCAAATGCATTTTTTATTCCTCCCTACTGATTTAATATGGGTCTGTGAGGGAGAAGAGCTAAATACAGATGCACAGTCAGCCATCTTGAATGACTTCTGTTGGAGATGCCTCTGTCTCATTTTGTCTCCAACTACTGTTGGAGATGCCTCTGTCTCATTTTGACACATTTTGTTTTTACTGACTTAGTCCCACATCATTGTCAGATATAAAGGGTGATATATGAAGAGGGCTATTTAAATATGAAGGCGTTTGTCCTGAGTTTATAAATACTGAGATATATAGTGGCCCCTCTCTGCCTCTTGATACCTATAGCTCATGACTTTGGTGTGTCAGGAGGCTCGCCCTTGTTGGATGTGTACCTTATTTAGTCTCTTTTTGATTATCATAGTATTCCCAACAAAGATATAATGTGAGGAGTATTGAAAATATGCACATTTTTACTGTTGGTTGACATTATTCCTCCTCTCCCTTACTCTATCTAGTTCTTACCCTGGTGACATGGACTATCTAACAAGGAACTTTCTAGTAGCACATTCCACACAAGCACAGAGCTAGCTCTAAGAAATACGATTTTTATAATTCTCCTATTGGGAAAAAGTGCTTTGGATATTCTTTATGTGTGATGCCTAGGAGATAGAGTGGAGAATATGATTGATGTGTGTCCTTTCATCTTATACCTTAGTTCTGTACGATTCTCATTAGCCTAAACCAGTCTAGTTCTTATCCGCTTTTCTGACTTGAGCATCTATCTGCAGAGTGTACTTCCAATCCTACTTAATATTCTGAAGGGAAATAGGAGTCAATAAGAGCCACACAGGAGAAAGCTTGGATATACTTTGCTGTTCCCCACAAAGACTGCGTTACTCTCTCTCTTCTGTTTTCTTAGGGGCTCTCTGGGTTTGTGCCTATGAGAGGGGAAGGCAGGTTGACAAAAGGTAAGAATACTGTGTAACCAAATGTATTTAAAAGGTTTTTTTGTTTTGTTTTGTTTTTTACACCTATTCATCATTTTAAGTTGGACATGAGAAGAAAGTAGAATTACATTACTTGGAACACTATACATTAAACCCCTCTCTTATTTTCATCAGAGAACCACTTATGTTACTAACCGAATAACACAAATAAAGTCAAGAAGTACCACTATTATTGTTCCTCTGTTACAGATCTCACTTGCCTTTTAGTCAGTGCAAAACTCCCTATTAAAAGAGGGAAGCCTTAGAACTGTCACATTTTAGATTCTGGTCATAAAACTCTTTAGATGACATAGCAGTTTCTTTTTTTTTTTTTTTTTTTTTTCCTCTTAATGAGACTGACAGCCACTAGAGGCCTTCCAAGTCCAGAACTCAACAATGGAACTAGAATGTTAAACAGCTCTCAGCAGCATCACCAGCCCAGAGGTAACTGTGGGGTGATTAATCATTCTGAAAGCACAGAGCTGCCAGTCATGTCCGCAGCTGACATATCGAACACCTGCAGTCTCTTCCACTGCCTGTGTAGGTTTCTCTTCTGCAAAGTACCATGCAAAACCAGCGGTTGTTTCTGGGTTCTTCTGTTCCCTTTTTACTCCTTTCCAGAACTTTTCTCTTAGTATCATGGGGCTTCAAAACAGACTCTCCTTGCCTAGCATCTTTTGTGAGGGAGTTCACAAACTGGCAAAGACAAGCCTATTTTCATATTCAGCAGAGGCTCCACAGAAGATGCTTCCTTCTAACCCATGAACAGTAATGCCCAGCATTTGATTCTCTGAATCAGATGCGTGATGGATTGAGAAACCTCCGCATTCTATCTTGTTGCTGTCTGGGTCCTCTTAGGTATAGTTATGACAGTCTAGAACAGAACTTAATGGTCTGTCTTGTTCTCCACACAGGCTGTAATAAGAGAAAGAGACATTTTTGCATGTGCTTGATCCTTCTGTGGGTGGGAGCCAAGCAACCTACTAAACAGACCAGTGCCGCCATAACTGAACTAGAACATCTTCAACCCAAATATTCCATGCCAGTAATAAGGAGGGTTACAGACCTCACTATTGTTTACGTGGGTGACTTGCCATTTTCATTTGGATAAATCCAGTCTTCTTAATCACCTTATTCAAATTCCCCATTATTCCCCCAGTGTAATCCTATTGTTAATCAAAATTTTTTCTAGTACACTTTTCCTCTTTCTTTTCATGACCTTTCATCCAGAAGTTAATCTTTGCTGATGACTTACCTGCTTGACATTCTCTTAATAGTTTTCTGCAATAAGGGCTCAAGTCAGTTTCAGGAAGTTCAGTGTTAATCAAATTCTCTCTTAGAGTGGGAGTGAACCTGAGCCCCCTGGTGGTTGAGAGGGATTCCATTCTTAACCTATTTCCCTAGTGTGGTTGTAAGAGTCACACAATATGGCAAACACACTTGCCTTCTAGTGGCTTGAGCTGACACATTTAGTTAAGGTTCTTTGTCCTTTGAGAGATAGCCTAGAGTTTCAGTGAGTCCGGAAACACGTCACCTTATCTTTTTTTTTTTTTTTTTTAAAGATTTTATTTATTTATTTGACAGGCAGAAATCACAAGTAGGCAGAGCAGCAGGCAGAGAGAGTGGGTAGTAGGCTCCCTGCTGAGCAGAAAGCCTGATGCAGGGCTTGATCCCAGGACCCCGGGATCATGACCCGAGCCAAAGACAGAGGCTTTAACCCACTGAGCCACCCAGGCGTCCCACATTTCACCTTGTCTTACCAGGATGGGACTGAACAGTATAGCACACAAATGTTAACATTAAGAAGTTCCATTATTAGCCATTTCCTTTAGATTCCCTAAAATGGAACACAGTTGTATCCCAAGAAAGGAGACTATGGGGCGCCTGGGTGGCTCAGTGGGTTAAGCCGCTGCCTTCGGCTCAGGTCATGATCCCAGGGTCCTGGGATCGAGTCCCGCATCGGGCTCTCTGCTCAGCGGGGAGCCTGCTTCCCTCTCTCTCTCTGCCTGCCTCTCTGCCTACTTGTGATCTCTGTCTGTCAAATAAATAAATAAAAACTTTTAAAAAAAAAAAAAAAAAAAAAAAAAAAAAGAAAGGAGACTATGATAGATAACTGCTCCTTTGCCATTAATTAGAAATATTGATTCTCTGGTTTAACACATTGTTCATTTTGTGGTTTGGATTTGCCCAACTGTCGAAGTCGCTTGAAAGAATAATCCATTCAGAGTTCTTCAAGAAAAGAGGGTTGTAGATTTTCAAAAAAATTATTTTTTGGTTGGTTCATAACAAAATAGCCAAATATCAAGTTTCTGATCTTAACCAAATGATCCTTTTACTTATCCAAAGGAAAAATTTTGGAAGTACTTGGATCGGCTTCTTTTCTTAAAACTTCTACTTCAAGTCTGATGTTAAGTTCAAAGGGAAGCAATTGTTTTTCAGGATTTTAACCTGGATTTGTATAGAGTCAACTTCCAAAACTTAAAGAAAAAGATCTTGTACATTAACTTTGACACACTGCTCCCTGTAATTGATTCCTTGACCTTGATACAGTGGACCATTGATTACTTACTTTCTGAGGATGTCTCTATTTTTATTCTAGAAGTCAAGGGTTGAAATGAGCTATTCTCTGCCACATTCAGACATGCTGATTTCCATAGGGCCTGGTTATTTCTATTGTCACAACCCTTCCTGCTGCACTTTGAAGAGCCACAGGCTAAAAGCCCCCAAAATATGCTTCCTTGGTATTAGCACTATTTCCCCCCCTGAACTGCACACACAGCAGAAGCTCTGAAAACAAAGTAGTGAGTACGCTTTTCTAAGAGAAATCTGTATTTATAATGGAAATTTGCATTAGAAAGGAGCCCAGGCCAGCCAGAGAGCTATTCCAAGAGATCTTTTTCACTTGAGAGACTCATCTGCTTCTGCAGGATCATCTCTGTTGATTAAACATTGCCTTCTCTTTTCTTCCTGTGAATTGCTACCCCAGCACCTCCCAATACGTATGTTTGTCTTTACCTGAACTGGTATTTAAGTTGGTGACTTGGACCATTTCATATATACATGAGGTATATATGTTAATAAACTTCTCTTTGTTTTTCTCTCCTTAATCTGTCCTTTATCATAGGGGGTCTCAGCCAAGAACTTAGTAGGGTAAAGGGAAAATTCTTTCTCCTCCTGTGCAACATTTAACAACCACTGAAAAGAACCTGAGGATGAAATTGATAATGATTAACACTGGCTGCTGCTTCTGTGGAGTGGTAGATGTGGTTGCTGGGAAACTTAGTGGAAGAAAACTAGAGAAAAGCAAAGCTTTTACTTTTGCAGACTTAGCCTGTGTGGAGGTAAGAGTTGTTTCTGGGGTTTGATTCTCTGTAGCTTGATTTAATTTAATTGATTGTGAGACAAGGTATCTGCACGTTTAATAAATGTAGCTAATTATTACTAATAAACATTTAGTGATGTTTTAGGTGATGATTTATATTTGGAGCTGATAATCTGAGGAATTATTTAAAGATCTGTACTGGGAAAGCACATACACACACACACACACACACACACACACACACAGAGTGCGAGTGCAATAGCTAAAATGTGTATCTTTTGCCAGAAAGCAGGGCTATAAATCAGTAAAATGGGAGTTTCAAACATTGGCTATCCAGCATGAAAAGGCCTCATTATTAAATCTGGGATGCACTTATAAATCAAAAGAAGCCCTGAGGTGGACAATAATTTATATAAAAATTTTGTTTTTGACTACATAAGTGATTGCTCTAATTCACTACTTCTTTAGTCTTGGTAACTCAAATTTGTTAGTATTTAGTGAGCATTACCATGAATTTACCAAGTGATTGGCTGAAAATCATAGATGTCATAGATCAATTTACACATAAGGATAAGCTACATTTTTTTAAACATTATTTCTTTTCAAGATTTGATTTATTTATTTGTCAGAAAGAGGAAGTACAAACAGGGAGAGAGGCAGGGAGAGGGAGAAGCAGGCTCCCGGCTGGCCTCGATCCTAGGACCCTGGGATTCTGACCTGAGCTGATGGCAGCCACTTAACTGGCTGAGCCATCCAGGTGCTCCAAGCTGCATGGTTTTAAAAGCTTTCTACCTGCCCCATACATATACCTTTCTCCATCCCCTTAACCAGAATGCATTTAGAGTCAAGATTAAAATCACCAGAAATCATACAGTTAAAAATGGTTAAAATTGTAATTTTGAGTTATCCATATTTTAAGATAATAATAAGTAAATAATTTTTAAAATTACCTTCAGAGTTTTAAAGCAAACCGAGGGTAAACCAATGCCCCAGCTCCACCCAAGATGTTGGGGTGTAACTGCTCCTGCAAGCAAGGCATAGGTAGCTATCAACACTCTACAGCTGATTCCAATTTGCCTCCAGGTTACCAGACCTTGACCCAGATGATTCCTTTTTCTCCAGCTCCTTTCTCGGGCAGGTCATCCTGCATACTAATTCCTCTCAATGCCTCAGACACTGTTTTATCACATCATTCCTCTGTTTCAGTTTCTCCTTGTTCCCCATTACTGTAATTTCTATAAATGGGAGAGGCTTCATTATACATAACAGTTAGCAGTTAGTATTAATTTTAATGCCAGAGAACTATTTTAAACTTGAAAATACTGACACGGAGCATGATATATTTGTCTGAATTTTCAGGGTCAGAACCAGGTCTGTAGTTTGTAAAATATATGGTTACCCATAGGGATGAAAAATTTCTTGCTTGGTGGATCATGTCTAGAAAACTGAAATTCCGGAATCAAGATTTTATTGGCGGGGGGGAGGACAACGAAGAGGAATCATACTAAAATGCACATATCCACAAGAGTAAAATCTGATATGGGATTGCTTTTCCTTTCTAACTGTACCATTAAGCCCAAGGGAAATTTGATGGGGAATTGATAGAGAGATCTTGAGAACACTGGGCCTCTCCACGAACCACCAGAGGAGAAGCCCATGAAAGGGAAGGATGTTACTTTACCATTTTCCCTTAATAGTTCTACTTTAAGGTGTGTGTGTGTGTGTGTGTGTGTTTGCACACTTATGAAATATGCGTAATAGAGTGGGGAATATTTAAAATTACAACATTTTTCTAAGATTAGACAGTTGTCATTTTCATAGCAGCAATCTCTTAGTTCAAATTTTGAAACTGAGCAATGCGGGAGAACTTGTCCAATTAAATATGAAAAAGTGCTATAAAGTTACAAAAACTATGTGTCATGAGAATAACATTGGAATACATATATGAATGGAGAGAAGGTCAGTAAATAGGCATACACACATATGTGTATATATATGTGTATGTGTGTATATAAATATTATTTAGTGATATAAATATAGCATAAAATCACAAAGCCATCAAAATAATAGTGTACATTAAATAAAGTAAGCTAGAAATGCATTATTTGCATACAAAGTTAAAGCTCCTGTTTTATGCATAGATCAGATTGATAATTCTGGGAAAACCCAGTAAAACAAGAGGTTATCTCTGTGTGGTAGTACTTTAGCTAATTTAAATTTTCCCTTTTTGTTTATCTAAATTTTTTAAAATCTAAGCTATACTCCTGTAACTTGTACAAGAACACTTTATCATTTAAAAAAGGCAAAAACTGAAAAGGTTTTTTTTTTTTAATATCAGAAAGCTTATGAGCCAGAGATCATTTATTTTGATACCATTTTATAATGACTCAGGATTTTCAGGAGCTTAGACCACTTGTAAAAAATAGAAGCTCAAGGAATATAGAGATATAGAGTCACATCTGAAAAAAAAAATGGGTCTATAAAATCTCAGTGTATGTTTGTATAAATGAAGTAAATACTGGGCTTAGAGAATAAAAGGAACAAAGGAATCGTCTTCCAGCAAAGTGGATACAGTGGGTGAAAGTTACAACAATTTTATTGAGGCATGGGAACTATAAGCTCGGTTGGAGGAACTCATTTTATCAATATTTCAAGTTCAAAGTGGTCAGACTAAAGGGAAAATAAATTTATTTTTTGCCTGTAGTTCTCCTGTTGCCCTTTTCCAGGGACAACCCAGCAAAGATTGAAAATGTGTACAGAATAATGCTGAGGGTGGTGGCAAGCCATCCACAGGAGTGACATGACCTGAGAGCCCACATAAGGATTGAGGCAACAATATTTTCCAGCAAGTCTGTGCTTCTATTGCTAAGGGAACTGTGTGAATCAGATAAATGCCAAACTCGTAATTCACCCAGACACAGCTTTTCCACCAGCTAGGTCAATCCAATTATCTCAGAGTAGGGGCAATGGGAAGAGTGTACGAAGACATATTAGGCAGATTTCCACTGTCAAAACGTAAAGAAATACACAACTCCACACTACCACCTACAGGGTGACGTCATAACTTATGGCCACACAGAGCCTCCAGTTCCTGTCTCTCTGCCAAAATCACCTTCCCAAGACAATGGAGCAGGAGCAGATTTTTCTTTAAGTTTTATACATCCTATCTTTATTCACAGTAAAGCCCCTTTCATGTATCAAAATGGCTCTAAATAATAAACACCCACTAAGAGTTTAGGATACACCAGGCACTGCTGTATACCATTTGTAATTATTAACTGGTTTGATGTTCATAACCTCAGTCAGTAAGGACTGTTATCCTCTGCATTGCCCATATAAAGAAACACTGGCACACAGAGATTAGGTAACTTGATCAATTGCACAGTTAGTGTGCCACAGAGGTGAAGTACAAACAAAACCTTCTCTTTTAGCCATGCAACTGTATTTTGAGAGAAAAAACAAATGACCTAGTTGCTCAATGCAACTCACAAGGATCCAACCCCAAAATAGAATCTAAGAAGTGTTCTTCAACCTAACCAAATAGAACAGTGCTTCACCTCTTTGAGAGAAGAGATAGAGAAAAGGACTGAGGAAGAATGAAGAGAGACAGATCTTGAGTAATTAACAGCAAGGCCCATAGTGGATAAGCAAACCACAATACATCTGTGTGATGGACTAGTATTCAGCAAGAAAAAGGAACAAATTATTGAACCTGAAATAGGGTAACATGGAGGAATCTAAAGTGCATTGTGCCACACCCAAATGATTCTAGAATCTTTTCAATTGATATGACATGCTGTATGATTCACATTCTGGAAAAGTCAGTACCTTGAGACAGGTCACACTGATTGCCAGCAATGGGGGTGACAGGGTTGACTCTAAGGAGCATGGGAGGGTTTCTGAGTAACGAAATCCTATATGCCTTTGTCAGAACTCTTGGAAGGATACACTCAGAAGGGCGAATTTTACCATATCTAAATTATATATTTTTAAAAGATACAGGACCCACAGCAGCCAGCACCACTTCAAAATCTATCGTTTAAAAAAAGGGTCTTTGGGGACGCCTGGGTGGCTCAGTTGGTTGAGCAGCTGCCTTCGGCTCGGGTCATGATCCCGGCGTCCTGGGATCGAGTCCCACATCGGGCTCCTTGCTCCGCAGGGAGCCTGCTTCTCCCTCTGACTCTGCCTTCCACTCTGTCTGCCTGTGCTCGATCTTGCTCGCTTTCTCTCTGACGGATAAATAAGTGAAATCTTTGAAAAAAAAAAAAAAGAATTAATTTAATTTAAAAAAAAAAAAAAGGGTCTTTGCAGGTTACTTTTGCCCTTTTTAACAGATCTCCACTGAGCAGTTACTGTACACGTACAGGGTGGGAGGGCTGAGAGAGCACCAGAACAACAAGAACACGAATAACACAAATGCTGCTATCCTCAGGAAGCTCCAAGCCTGCTCCATTTAATGATGTGATTTGATTCCCTCTGAAGAAACCAGAAGGACCATGAGTGGCACAAAAGATGTAACTTTTTCCTTTCAAGTGTGCCCTCCCAAGACTCACAGATTTTAATAGGTATGAAGTGTAAATAATATGATAGTGCCTATGTGAATAGTACAAAGTGGAGTGCTTCACATGTATCCCAGAGGTGCCCTTACTGAATAAAACAGTTTATGCAGCCATTCATTTCACAAATATTTATTGAGGGCCCACCATATAGTAAGTGCTAAGGTGTGGTCTTTAGCCTTATTTGTCATCTTGGCTAGGTTGTAGTCCCCAGTTATTCATTCCCAAACACTTATCTAGGTGTTGCCATAAAGGTATTTTGAAGATGTGATTAAATCCATAATTAACTGTAAGTAAATGATATTATCTTAGATAATCCAGGTGAGTTGGGTCTGAGTCCGTCGGTTGAAAGGTCTTAAGATCAGAGGTAGGCTTCTCTAAAGGGGAAATCTGGCCCATGGACAACTGCTTCAACTCATGTCCATTAGTTCCTGCCTCCTTCTTCATACCAGCCCTACAGATTTCATATTCATCTAACCAGCCCCCACAACCGCACAGGCCAATTCCTTGCGAAAAATCATGATATGTATCCCCTGTGGTTCTGAGATTCTGGTTGAATCCCAGCTACTACCCAAGGAGAGAGGGATATAAAAGACAGAGATCTGATCCTTACCACTTGTATGGTTTCATGGAGATGACACGGGAGTAATCTGGTGATTACAATATAATTTTATGATGGTGGAAGTACCAGGAATGTATTGGGAAATACCTTGCCCAGACTTCAAAATGGGATGGATAAAGAAAGTGTCCGAGACGATGGAAAGTTTAATGTAAGAGTTAAAATATTAACTATGAATTAAGAGAGTACAGTGAGTATGTTTATATGTGTGTGTATGTTTTGCAGGAAGAATGAGAGAGTGTTTTAAGCAGAAGATCTAGCGTATACTAAAGTATAGAGGCAAAAGGAAATATGGCATAATGGAAGAGACTCAGTAAAGCTGATGTGTATGCGCTCCTCTCTTGAAGGTAATAGAGGAGGGCTTTGAGAATAAGCAGAAACTAGATCATGAAACCCTTGTGAGCCATGTTAAGTTGTTGGGTATGGGGAAGCCATCAGAGGTTTTAAAGCATAGGGAATACTTGATTAACTTTGGATTTCAGGAAGATCATTCAGGACACAATATGGAGAATGGATTGGGAGAAAATGGAGGTGAGGACTAAAAACAATTCAGAAGAACTGTTGATGGTGACATAGTCTGGGTAGAAGACAATATAAATGCATAGGATTTAATTAGATAGCAGAAAGGGTGATATTTGGTGATTGATTGGATTTGAGGAACCATGGAGATTGAAAAGTCAATGTCAAACCAAAATTTCTGCTCTGAGAAACTCAGTGGATGGTGAAACCATTCAAAAGGATGGAGAACGCAAAGGAAGGAGCAAGGGTGGGAGAGGGAAGGGCTGTTTGGTCCAGCTATGTTTGAGGTATCTTTGGACATAAAGATGGAGATATCCAGTAGGCAGTTGGCTATACCAGTCTAAAGGGCCCGAAAAGAACTGGGCTAAAAATAGAATATAAGAGGCACGGTTAGATCAATGGATACTAAAGTTATGGGTGTGGGTGAGATGGCCTAGGATAGTAGAGGGGGTAGGAAAGAGATCAGGATATAACCTGGAGCAACCCTCACATTCCCAATGTGGGAAAAGAGGAGAGCCTTCAGAATAGCAGACACTGGTTTTCTAATCAGGTTAAAAACATGACTTACATAATAACCTTCTGTAGGATTAATTTTCTCTTTAGTTCATATGTGATGTGAAGCAGGACCAAAGATATCAAAGTATCTTTCAGCTGTAGATGTGCTCCTTTTCTCTACCAGTGTGGTCTGGCTAGCATGTGCTTTATAGTTTGAACAGCATTTTCACAGGCCTGTATCTTTTCATTTAATCTGAGGGGGGAAAAAAAGTCCTACAAGGTAGCTGTTAACATTCTTCCTGTTTTACCAACAAGGACATTGAGCCTGGATTCAGTAACTTGTGTAACATTAAAATTTTCTTTTTTATTTTAACAGGCTTTTTTGAAAGCCACATATAAGATTACTTTATTCCTGTATCTTCTCAATTGTTTCTTCCTTACATTTACCCTACCACCCCTCCCATTTTTTTTCCCTATTTGATGAGATTTAGCTTTAAATTCAAGGATCTTTTCTTAGTCTTTGTCCAGTCTTGTCCCATCTAGTCTAGTGATAACCACCTTGCTAGAGTCAATGCCCACATGGACAGCTGTACCATTGGTTCTGTATTGCTGTAATCATTCAATGTAGATGATGTATTTCTCCCTGTAAACCTGGACTATTTTGCCAATTTGTTCACTGTTAGAGTGTTCTCATGTAGGGCCTCTGGCCATCGGTCCCTTCAGTATAGCCCTTTACATAAGTCAACATAACATCAAAAACAGCTGAGGGGCTGTGGCTGGCCCTATATTACAGACAGGAAAATAAAGGCTCACAGAAGCCAAGAGGCTCATCAACTTTTCTTACTCTGAAAACAGAGTAGCTGACCTTGCATTCAGATCTTTGGTTGCTGTAGAATTAGCTTTCTGTATCTGCTGCCTCTTAGTAAATTGTGACTTAGTAAATCTTGATGGTCCATGACTTTAGATATATCTTTGTTTTTGTGTATCGGTTTGTCTGTGTATGAAATTGAGCCTCTGACCATCCATAGCAAGTTTCATGATTTTTCTAGGAACTAACTTTTTGCCAGAGGTATATAGTTCTTTATTAAAAAAACAGGGTAATAAAAAAATATGAATCCTAGTGATTACTTTTCTGCTTTAGTTTCAGACTCTCTTGGTACCAAAAAAGTAAAATTAAAATATGAGGATACTATTTTGTAAACTTTAAGTTCCTATAAATACTAAATTTTATCACCAGGATTACAATAATCAGTTATAAAGGAATTAATAAGAAACATCAGTGTAGGTCTGTGCTTAATGCAACAACATTGAAAGACCCTTGAAATTTCTTCTATATAAATGTATTAATCATAGGAAGAGTTCATCTGTTTTTCCTTAGACTACCCTCAACCATAGAAGTACACAACATTATTAAAAATAGCATATCCTTCTACCTAAAAGGTTTTCTTGAGAATCAGCAACTTTATCAATATGAAAGTGACTTGTCAATGGCAAATAATCTCGTGAAAAGCTCGTATCCTTCTCCTTTTATTAATGATAATCAGAGGTTTATTCAGATGGGTAGGGCATCTAGCCACATAGTAAATCATCCAGCTTAAAAATCCTTGATGAGCAGGGACGCCTGGGTGGCTCAGTTGGTTGGGCGGCTACCTTCGGCTCAGGTCATGATCCCAGCATCCTGGGATCGAGTCCCACATCGGGCTCCTTGCTTGGCAGGGAGCCTGCTTCTCTCTCTGCCTCTGCCTGCCATTCTGTCTGCCTGTGCTTGCTCTCTCTCCCTCTCTCTGACAAATAAATAAATTTAAAGAAAAAAAAAATCCTTGATGAGCAATATATATATTTTTTCATCCAGATGAATTTAATCAATCCAGACTAGTTTTAGCAGCAATGAAAACAGTGTACAGATTTAGGATTGGATATAGAAAGCAAATACTGTGAGGGAAAGAGCCTCAGGACCTTGGTGAATGCTTATAGTTAAGAATGACTCCTTTTTATTTATTTGTTTGTTTGTTCATTATTTATTTATTTATTTATTTATTTATATTTGAGAGCTTGTTTGGAGGTTCTAGCAGGGGCAGGGGAGCACAGCTACTTGTATACCTTTGACTGAAGAACGGTCCTCCTCTATCGAGGAAGGTCTTCTTCTTCATGGGAGCATACAGTTTCAGGAGAGACACACATGGAATTTCGAGGGAGAAAGGGGGCTCCTGCCTCACCAGCCAGATCAGCTGAATCAACCCTGGTGATCAGTGAGAGAGAGAGACTGAGAGAGTGCTCATGCAAAAGACAGCTGGGAGAGGGCAGAGGAAGAGGGAAAGAGAGAATCCTAAGCAGGCTCCACACTCAGCACCTCATTGCCTGAGGAAACCTGACACTGGGCTCCATATTACAACTCTGAAACTGTGACCTGAGCTGAAATCAAGAGTTGGATGCTTAAGGAACTGAACAACCCAGGTGCCCCAGAGCTTGCTCCTTTTTAATGGTGATATTTATTTCTATAAGGTTCTAACTGCTTGGTTCCCATAGAAACTCAAGTGCTGGAGGAATGACCCAGAGAATGACCCTGTATTTCCTGGGATGGCTATTAGGCCCAACAGAAATCATTGCTTCTTTCAAAACTGGCTTCCAGTGTAGGATTTTCCACTTGCTTGATAGGTACTTTAGGCAATTCACTTTACCTTTGGTTTTGTTTCCTCATCTATAACGTAAGGATTATAACAATAATAATTGTATCCCAATTGCTGCAAAGATGTAAGGAATTATCACTTTATACTTTACTTTTTCTTCAAAGATTTTTTGGCACAATACATTTCACTTTGAAAGGAACTGAATCAATATTATAGGATTATGAAAGGATAAGCATTTTATTTGGACAGAAGAAACATAATGTAAAAAAGAAACATGTTCTATGAAAAACTGTTATCTTAATATACCTGCAACTAATACAACACTGTTAACTAAACTGGAATTAAGATAAAAAACTTAATAAAAAGCAAAACAACAACAACAAAAACTACAGAGTCACTCAAGAGTGAAAAAAGCGAAACTGTAAACCTAGTGAATCTCAGAAAAGAGCAACTTTGGAAGGAAAATAAATAAATAGTTTCATCCTTTAAAATTCATATCGCATGTTATGTTCTCTTTTCATTTTTTCCCCGATTGATATTTTTTTCTTAAATCAAAATTCATTTTGTAAAAGTTAGGATGGAGATTCTTGGATAGGAAATTTCTACCTCTCTCTCTCTCTCATTTTTAGATTTTTCAATTTATTTAAGAGAGAGAGAGAGAGGAGCAGGTGGGGCACAGGAAGAGGGAAGGGGATCTGAAGCAGATTCTGTGCTGAGTGTGGAGCCTGATATGCGGCCTGATCTCATGACTCTGAGATCAGGACCTGAGCCGAAACCAAGAGTCATATGCTCAACCAACCAAACCACCCAAGTGCCCCAGGATTTGGTTTCACAGTATGCACCTAATGAGGACAATTGCAATTTTTGTACTAGTTTGGGAGTAATTTTTTTTTTTTAAGTAAGGAACTCAGAAATGTTGTCGTTACAAAACCAATACCAAAGTTACCTCTTCAATGTTACAAGGAATTACCCAAGAATTTGAAAAACCCTCCTGCAGACCATCTTTGGGGCTATTTATTCACTCATATGTCAGACCTGTGGGGTGGTAAATAAGCATGGAACTCTACGGGCATACACCTGAATTTTAACCCTTACATTTTTGCTTTCAAAAGAAGCAAGCTTCCTAAACTCATGACGTGATTGGTTTTCTTTTTTCATCTACAAAGAAAGAAAATGATAAAATAGAGGAGAAAATGATAAAATAGCCCATGTAAAAAGCTTAATACACTCCTTAAAAGCCAATAATTGTATGCACTAGTAGACTTCTGCCTCAAAAGAATGACTTAGTATTGCCTTTTTCTGATTTGTGCCTGTGATCCATAAAGATGAGATAACACATGGGCTAGGCTGCAATCACTCACAAGCATATCAAACATAGGGGGAGTTTTGTGTGGCTGTATCAATATCCCTGCTGTTCCAGAAAATCATTCGAGCTGCCTGAGTTAAGCTTAATAATCATTTGGTAGATTCCAAGCTAATGAAAAAGCTCAGTAGCTGCCTCTCTTCTAGCTCTGAGTATTAGAATGGAGGGTCCTTCCAACATTTTATATTCCATCCAACTCATTTCTTGAATAAGAAAATCAATTTTTCAAAATCTTACATGATTTTGTTCTTTGTTGTATCACCTACCACCCCTGCCTTTTTCTCCTATAGGAAAACCAAGGAACCCAGTAAAGAAATAATGGGGTAAATTGAACCGAAATTCAGTTCCCTTGGGTTCAATTCAGATAGTGCTCAAGTGCTCGGTTATGAATGCTATGTTCCAACCAAGTATCTCCTCCAAGGGATAGAGGTAATTCTCCCTCAAGTAACTTCTGGAAATTAAGAACAACCACCATGAAAACACTTATTAAGAATCCATCCGGGGGCGCCTGGGTGGCTCAGTGGGTTAAGCCGCTGCCTTCGGCTCAGGTCATGATCTCAGAGTCCTGGGATCGAGCCCCACATCGGGCTCTCTGCTCAGCAGGGAGCCTGCTTCCTCCTCTCTCTCTGCCTGCCTCTCTGCCTGCTTGTGATCTCTGTCTGTCAAATAAATAAATAAAATCTTTAAAAAAAAAAAAAAAAAAAGAATCCATCCGTAACGAAACACCTGAAGGGCAAACTCCCTGCTTGAAAGTTCTTATATCGCAAGGCCTAACAGGTGTCTTTGAGAGAAACAATTATTGTGGTATGCTAAAAGCAACATGAATTGACAGAGCCTAAGAATTCTCAGCTTTGACTGGCTACTATCCATAGGGTGAGTGCTTTTCTACTGAGACCTAATGTTCCATTAGTTCAGGGATGAAAAAGTGAGGTCAGAAATTACATTTTGCAGGACTAACGAAAACTTAACTTGGATTTACAGGCAAATGCAGCATAATGCAGGGTGGAAGCATAGTATTATTTTTCATTTCCCAGTAGGGTGGGGCCACCTCACCACAGTTTGCCTGGGATTTTGGGGGATTCAGCGCTAAGAATTCCACACCCCAAGAAGGCCTTAGTCCTGGGCAAACCAAGATTTGAACACCCTGTGTCCCGAACCACATTAGTCCTAGTCCTAGATACATCTACAATATAATTTTCTGGGATTAAAAAAAAAAAAATCCTTTCACCAAAGAAAGCACCTTTTTTCAGCTTGAAAGACAGTATTTGAGAAAATATTAAATAGAATAATACTCCTAAAATAGCTTAAAATCATCCCTATGGCTTATTGGTAACATAGACATTCACACATTGTATGGCAGCAGGGAGACAGTCCCAGGCCTCTTGCCACTAACTGTGCAGAAGGAACCTTACTACAAGCCACCTTAATACACTCCAGCTAGACTATACATCACTGGATCATGACAGAAACTCTGAACATGGTAGGAGCTCAGGGCGGAGTATATCTGGAACCTCAAAGTTTTGAGGAAAACTTCCCAGAGGCAGGGATAGCTAAGCTGAGATCTTAAAACAAACAAATTCTTAGTTTACTGCTAGAAGTCACTAAACAAAGTTTTATGCTAAGAAAGAAGGCTAGACAGGCAGGTTTTCCTGATTATCATGCAACCTAAAACAGTAGACATTGTTGAGAAAAGGGAGAAAGGGGAGATCCATCAAGGCAAACATCTCCCTTTGACCTTGTTTGCCCTGGATTTCTGTAGGAAAGACCTAGTCCCCTGAACCATTTCCGCTTTCAGCTGTCCAAAACCCCTCAGTAAAATATCAAAATGTCTTTTCCATTCTTATGTGTGAAACCCCATTCACCTTTCCAAATTCCCCTGAACATCTCCATTTTCAACAAGCTTCCTCAGTCTTTGTAATGTCCCTGATCTTCATCCTTCCCAAGTCTCCTAACCCCTTACTATTCATGGTACACGTTTATGAGCTTCCTTATATTTGGTTTCCACTATTTTATTTATTTTTATTCTTCACTAATTAATTAAATTTTGTTAAGCACCTACTATATGCCAGACATTTATCTAGGCCAAATGGAATTCCTGGTCTTCTGGAGCTTTTAGAATGCCTTTAAAAACAAATGGACAGGGGCACCTGGGTGGCTCAGTCAGTTGAGCATTTGCTTTCAACTGGGTTCATGATCCCAGAGTCCTGGGATCGAGCCCCCACATTGGGCTCCCTGTTCAGCAGGGATTCTGGTTCTCCCTCTCCCTCTGTTGTTCCCCCTGCATATGCTCTCTCTCTCTGTCAAATAAATAAATAAAATATTTTTAAAAATACAAATGAACAAACAAAACAAAATACTCAACAAGATTACAAGGACTGAAAGGTACAGGCCATGTCATATATGCTTGTGTCCTCTATAGTGTTGAAAACAACTGTGGTGCATATTAAGCAATTAATAAAGATTTGTTGATTTGAGTAATTAAAACACTCTGTAGAGGAATTGTCCTTATTAGGAAGTGGGTAGGAGAAGAATCAATGAAACAAGATGGGATTGGGAGGGAGACAAACCATAAGTGACTCTTAATCTCACAAAACAAACTGAGGGTTGCTTGGGGAAGGGGGGTTGGGAGAAGGGGGGTGGGGTTATGGACATTGGGAAGGGTATGTGCTATGGTGAGTGCTATGAAGTGTGTAAACCTGGCGATTCACAGACCTGTACCCTGGGGATAAAAATATATGTTTATAAAAAATAAAAAATTTTTAAAAAAGGAGATAAAAGAGAGATGGTATATAGAGTTTCCTCAAGGGTCCAGTTGAAACGTGATGCTGTAAGTAACCATCTCTCACTGTGTTATCCTGGGGATGTCAGAATATGCAAGTCAAAAGAAGGAAATAGAATTGGAATTTTGGAAAATGCTCCTTATGATGAAAAATATAAGTAGTTTTTCCCCTCTACCAAGTTCAGTAGGGTAGTTAGCATGTAAAACGCAAAGAGAACTAGAAAAATCCGGGTATAAATTCTGTTTTGCCTGTGTGACTGCAGAAGTTATTATTTCCTTTGATTCTCAATTTGTTCATCTTTAAAATAGGATGTGTGGATACCTCTTATTTGCCCTCCTTCTCCGCCCTACTCCTCCTTCTCCCCCCTGCTGTGTCTTAGGAGGCTGAGTACATGAACTGCGTTTATAGGCTCTGTAGCTCTGGCTTCTGATTGGGTTCAGCCAATGGCTTCTGATTGGGTTCAGCAAGCAGGACGCAGAGGGTAGGAGGCTTGGTTATTTTCTTCCACTGCAGTCCCCCTCTGTAAAAGCAGTTTCTCCTAGTTCCAGTGAATACCCTCTTCTCTGGCCATGGCCGCCGGGCTATAACTTCTCTCTGGTTCCCTGTTGATTCTAGCCCCAGGGTACTCTACTTTCCTTTAGTGCTTTCTGCTAACTTTGCCCACAGTTCTGCAGAGGACTCCTTTTTTAAATTTTCCACAAATGACTCAGTTTGTGCCATCGTTTCCTGTTGATACAGACAACAGTATCTCGTTAATGTAAACATTAAATTAAACCTTGTGAAATGTCTTTATACTAGCAGAGCCTCTAGTATAAACTAAGTCTTAGGTAAGCAACCCCTCACCCTCCTCCTCCTTCCTGTAGTACACACTAGCCTTCTTAAAGACATGCCACTAGTTTATGCTGTTATGCAATCTGTGCTTAATGTGATTTTTAATAGCTTAACACACTTCTCCTGGAAGAGATCTTTGCTACAATGCAGGAAAACTATTGTTTACGTCAGATTTACTAGCAAATAAAATCAAGAAAATGCATCTTCCAAAAAGTCATAGAAATATAAAGAAAATTGGGGCACCTGGGTGGCTCAGTGGGTTAAAGCCTCTGCCTTCAACTCAGGTCATGATCCCAGGGTCCTGGGATCCAGCCCCTGAGTGAGGCTCTTTGCTCAGCAGGGAGCCTGCTTCCCTTCTCTCTCTCTGTCTGCCTCTCTGTACTTGTGATCTCTGTCTATCAAATAAATAATAAATAAAATCATTTAAGAAATCATTAAGAAAAGTATAAAGAAAATTGTACTTCAACTATAATTGCTTCAATGAGTTAGTTATGTGCTTAATCATGATATAATATTCCTCCTTTCAGGAACACATATACTCAGACTATGGAAGAACTAAAGGATCAGATGAAGAAAAAGACTTATTTGACACAGTAACACCTTCATGGCCAAACTATTGCTCACAAATATTTGTTTTGAAGATGATTGATAATTTTTCCCGTTCAAGTTTCCTATAAATTTTGTGTCAGGGAGACTAACTGAAAACTAAATGTGACAGAATAGCTATTGACTGAATTCTTTTTTTGTCCATAACATGATCATAGAAGAATGAAAGGTGTTCTTTCCTAGCTCTAGGAGTGAGAAGGCCTGTGAGTTCTCCTACCCACAAGTTAGGTAGGTAAAGATGTTCCTAGTGTCCTTACCCTCTGGAGTTAGTTAACTGAGAAGTAATCATCTGTTTTGGTTGCACCAGGAGAAATTTTCTAGACACATCAGTGATATTAAAGGCTTAGATCTGTGTAAATAAAAGTGGATTTCCTAAAGAGAAAACTAATCAGCAGGAGTACTGTGAATGAGTGTTGAAGAGAGGTCCTATGAGGTTGATAGATCCCTCAAGTTGGGAAGGTTGTGTGAGTTCTGCGTCAAGAGCAGCAGAGGTAGGAGTTTACTGGAATGTGGAGCCTTTGTAGAGGTAGAGCCCGATGCAGTGCTGACCTGTGTTTTGTAGGTTGTGGTGATGTCCTCGTGTACCTGAGTCTTTTTGAAATGTGACTTTGCAGCATCTCTCACCAAGAAGTGGAGTTTATTTCTCTATTTCTTGAACCTCAGCTAGATTGTACTTCTGGCCACTATGAATGCTAGGCTGGTTCCAAATCTAGGCCTCAAGAGACCTTGTATGTTTCTGTTCTTTCTCTTAGTACCTTGAAAAGCTACCATGCATACAGATTCAATATAGCCTACTAGACGACAAACGACACATGGCCTAGTCTTTACCCCATTCCTCATGCCATATCCAAATAATGCCAAGAAACAAAGGCTTTTGCTGACTGGTAGCTGCCTGCAGAAGCATGAACAAACCCAAACTGAGACAGAGAGAGCTGTTCAACCAAAACCAATCCCAGTTGTCAACCCACAGAATCATGAACTGACAATGATTATTGTTCAAATCCCTAAGTTGAGAAGTTGGCTCTTGCACAGCAAAGCAAACTGACACAAAAGGAAATTAAAGGCATCCAAATTGGCAAAAAAGAAGTCAAATTATCACTCTTCACAGCTGATATGATACTATATGTGGAAAACCCAAAAGACTCCACTCCAAAACTGCTAGAACATGTACAGGAATTCAGTAAAGTGTCAGGATATAAAATCAATCCACAGAAATCAGTTGCATTTCTCTACACCAACAGCAAGACAGAAGAAAGAGAAATTAAGGAGTCAATCCCATTTACAATTGCACCCAAAACCATAAGATACCTAGGAATAAAACTAACCAAAGAGGCACAGAATCTATACTCAGAAAACTATAAAGTACTCATGAAAGAAATTGAGGAAGACACAAAGAAATGGAAAAATGTTCCATGCTCCTGGATTGGAAGAATAAATATTGTGAATATGTCTATGCTACCTAAAGCAATCTACACATTTAATGCAATTCCTATCAAAGTACCATCCATCTTTTTCAAAGAAATGGAACAAATAATTCTAAAATTTATATGGAACCAGAAAAGACCTCGAATAGCCAAAGGGATATTGAAAAAGAAAGCCAACGTTGGTGGCATCACAATTCTGGACTTCAAGCTCTATTACAAAGCTGTCATCATCAAGACAGCATGGTACTGGCACAAAAACAGACACACAGATCAATGGAACAGAATAGAGAGCCCAGAAATAGACCCTCAACTCTATGGTCAACTAATCTTCGACAAAGCAGGAAAGAATGTCCAATGGAAAAAAGACAGCCTCTTCAATAAATGGTGCTGGGAAAATTGGACAGCCACATGCAGAAAAATGAAATTGGACCATTTCCTTACACCACACACAAAAATAGACTCAAAATGGATGAAAGACCTCAATGTGCGAAAGGAATCCATCAAAATCCTTGAGGAGAACACAGGCAGCAACCTCTTCGACCTCAGCCGCAGCAACATCTTCCTAGGAACAACGCAAAAGGCAAGGGAAGCAAGGACAAAAATAAACTATTGGGATTTCATCAAGATCAAAAGCTTTTGCACAGCAAAGGAAACAGTTAACAAAATCAAAAGACAACTGACAAAATGGGAGAAGATATTTGCAAAGGACATATCAGATAAAGGACTAGTGTCCAGAATCTATAAAGAACTTAGCAAAGTCAACACCCAAAGAACAAATAATCCAATCAAGAAATGGGCAGAGGACATGAACAGACATTTCTGCAAAGAAGACATCCAGATGGCCAACAGACACATGAAAAAGTGCTCCATATCACTCGGCATCAGGGAAATACAAATCAAAACCACAATGAGATATCACCTCACACCAGTTAGAATGGCTAAAATAAACAAGTCAGGAAGTGACAGATGCTGGCGAGGATGCGGAGAAAGGGGAACCCTCCTACACTGTTGGTGGGAATGCAAGCTGGTGCAGCATGGAGGTTCCTCAAAATGTTGAAAATAGAACTGCCCTATGACCCAGCAATTGCACTATTGGGTATTTACCCTAAAGATACAAACGTAGTGATCCAAAGGGGCACATGCACCCGAATGTTTATAGCAGCAATGTCCACAATAGCCAAACTATGGACAGAACCTAGATTTCCATCAACAGATGAATGGATCAAGAAGATGTGGTATATATACACAATGGAATACTATGCAGCCATCAAAAGAAATGAAATCTTGCCATTTGCGACAACATGGATGGAACTAGAGCGTATCATGCTTAGTGAAATAAGTCAAGCAGAGAAAGACAACTATCATATGATCTCCCTGATATGAGGAAGTGGTGATGCTACATGGGGGCTTAAGTGGGTAGGAGAAGAATCAATGAAACAAGATGGGATTGGAAGGGAGACAAACCATAAGTGACTCATAATCTCACAAAACAAACTGAGGGTTGCTGGGGGGAGGGGGTTTGGGAGAAGGGGGTGGGATTATGGACATTGGGGAGGGTATGTGCTTTGGTGAGTGCTGTGCAGTGTGTAAACCTGGTGATTCACAGACCTGTACCCCTGGGGATAAAAATATATGTTTATAAAAATTAAAAATTAAAAAAAAATAGTAAAACTTTTGTTCTGAACCTTCATTCTTATGTCACATTTTAAAAATACTGAAATTTAAAATGTTGTACAAGCCCCTGTTTGAGGAAGACCATATTATACTTCAACTTTCCTTAGATTTTATACCCTGTTTCTCAACCAGCATAGAGGAGAGAACTATCGGATTTCTTTCTGGAGAAGGTTTTGACTTCTGAATTAATGTTGGTAATATCACGATGTTTGAGCAAAAGTTCAGTCAAGTTATGAGAGAAGTAAGGTCTAACAAGTTCAGGTCTAAAGTAATGATTGTTAAAATATTTATATTTACAGAGAACTCCAGTCTTGATGTCATGTGAATTGTATATTAGTCCTGGCTCTGTTCTTAATGAGGGTGAGTCATTACCTGTCTTTGATCCTTGATTTCTTTATCTGCCAATTCAGAAAGAACTGGGCAATCTTTAAGTTCCATTGAAGGTCTCCCAGTCTGTATCTCTCATTTTATGTTTACATTTAGACAATCTTTTTATTTGGAAGCATAATTTACTTCTCCATAAAAGATCCATGAACTGATTACTCTCTCCTGTAAATCTTTAAAACAGTTACTAATGATAGGATTGCCGCAGGCAGCTAATCAGGCACTGTTTTATGTTATCACTGACATGACTTGTCTGGTTATCTGTTACCTGTTTATATATTTGGTCTTCTGAACTAGTTTGGAGCCTCCCTGAGGATAAGGATGGTGTGTTATCCTTTTTTGACTCTCCTTTTTCAATTATAGTATGTAAACCTAAAAATAACTCAGTGAAGGGCACCTGGGGGGTTCAGCGTGCCCTCGGCTCAGGTCTCATGATCCTGCAGTCCTGGGATAGAGTCCCACATTGGGGTCCCAGCTCCATGGGAAGTCTGCTTCTCCCTCTGAACTGCTGTCTCACACTGTCTCTCTCTCTTTCAAATAAATAAATTAAATATTTTAAAAAAATAACTCAGTGGAAATGATTGATACACATAAAAATTGACTATATTAATAAATTGTAACATACTTTCAGAATAGTCTTTTTTCCAATATTAGTCAGAGCCCTTCAATAGCACTGTATGACCTTTAGGGCTTTAGGTAGCTCATTTCACCTTTCTGAGACCTAATTTCTTTTTTTTTTTTTTTTAAGAATTTTATTTATTTATTTGACAGAGAGAAATTACAAGGACACTGAGAGGAAGGCAGAGAGAGAGAGAAGGAAGCAGGCTCCCTGCCGAGCAGAGAGCCCGATGCGGGACTCGATCCCAGGACCCTGAGATCATGACCTGAGCCGAAGGCAGCGGCTTAACCCACTGAGCCACCCAGGCGCCCCCTGAGACCTAATTTCTTAAGTATAAAATGGGCAAATTGAACTAGATTAATAATAGTGATGAATAAGATCCCTTTGTGTACAGTCTCTCAGTTTTTACATGCTATGGAATTTCAGGACATAGATGGTTGTCATGAAGCTCATTCTTCTTGTTAGCTATACTTGGCTATGAGATGTAAGCTCAGCTTAGAGTTATGAAGAGGTAGCTCTAGGCACCAACTCCTGAAAGCAAGCTGATAGTCACACGTAGTCTGGCTGGGTGTCAACAGCAAACTCTTCCATCTTGCCCCTCTAATTTCCCACCCTCACCCCCAACACACACACTATCCCACACTATTTCAAGTCTTCTAAGAGGTGATACTGAGGGGCCACTCTCTCTTCTCAGAGTCAGTATGTTGAATTGCCTCTCCTTTGATAGATTAGAGGCCTAGAAGTAGAAAGCTTAATCTAAACCCCTCATCATTAAGCTGGGTCTTGCTTATAAAATTATTTTCAAAATTTATAATAGCTTTACAAGAGTAATGATCTTTCTAAGTAGATAATGCTGTCTCTTTTGAAGTACACCGGGCTTAATAAAGATGTAGGTCACATAACTTTTCCTCAGATACCAGTCTAAAACCTGTAGCCTACTAAGTACTTTCTATGAAATGTCAGGATCATTATTTTGTACTCTACTATTTTTCTTATAATTTGCATAATTATAATCTATTTATTCTAAAACTGCCATAAACTAGAAATATAATATATACAACTTACCAAAAGATGTGTACTTCCTTAATAATATTTCTAGTGAACCAAATGAATCATTATTTATCTGAATATGTTAAGAGTTTTCAAATTAGAGTGTAGTATGAAAACATCAAAGTAATCCAGTAATTCCACAAGTGGACTAGAAGTAGTATCCTCATTCCCAGATGAAGTCAACAACAGCAAAGCCTAGTAAAATTTCTTTGTAAGATATCATGAAATAAATTATTTTTAAAGTAACATTAGTTTTTATGAGGAAAAACTGGGCAGGAGTCTCAGCTTTGGACTCAGATAACCCTGAGCTCTAAATCCAGGCCCAATATCTTACTAGCTAGGTGTCCCTAAGCAAAATACTTAACCTGTCTATTAATTTTCTTTGTAAAATAGGATTAATAATACTACCTTGAAATATTATTGTGGGTTAGATAGAATGATATAGACAAAATGCCTACCATAGTATGGGTCTTGAAGAAAGGTTAGCTATCAATAATATCATATTCATGTTAGAAAAAAAAAGCTTCATTGCCTTCTTACTGAGTTGGAATGCATTTATTTACTTTTTTAAAATTTTTTATTAACATGTAATGTATTATTAGCCCCAGGGGTACAGGTCTGTGAATCGTCAGGTTTACATACTTCATAGCACTCACCATAGAACATACCCTCCCCAATATCCATAACCCAACCACCATCTCCCTACCCTTCTCCCTGCAGCAACTCCATTTGTTTTGTGAGATTAAGAGTCTCTTATGGTTTGTCTCCCTCCTGATCCCATCTTGTTTCATTTTTTCCTTCCCTACTCCCCAACCCCCCCCACTTTACCTCTCAAATCCCTCATATCAGGGAGATCATATAATAATTGTCTTTTTCTGATTGACTTATTTTGCTCAGCATAATACCCTCTAGTTCCATCTACATCACTGCAAATGGCAAGGTTTCATTTTTTTGATGGCTGCTTAGTAATCCATTGTATATATCTACCACCTCTTCTTTATCCATTCATCTGTTGATGGACATCTAGGTTCATTCCATAGTTTGGCTATTGTGGACATTGCTGCTATAAACATTTGGGTACACCTGCCCCTTCGGATCATTACATTTGTATCTTTAGGGTAAATACCCAATATTGCGATTGCTGGGTCAAAGGGTAGCTCTATTTTCAACTTTTTGAGGAACCTCCATCTTGTTTTCCAGAGTGGCTTCCCCAGCTTGCATTCCCACCAACAATGTAGGAGGGTTCCCCCTTTCTCTGCATCCTTGCCAGCATCTGTCGTTTCGTGACTTGTTAATTTTAGCCATTTTGACTGGTGTGAGGTGGTATCTCATTGTGGTTTTGATTTGTATTTCTCTGATGCCGAGTGATATGGAGCACATTTTCATGTTTCTGTTGGCCATCTGGAGGTCCTCTTTCCAGAATTGTCTGTTCATGTCTTCTGCCCATTTCTTGATTGGATTATTTGTTCTTTGGGTGTTGAGTTTGATAAGTTCTTTCTAGATTTTGGATACTAATCCTTTATCTGATAAGTCGTTTTCAAAAGCTTCTCCCATTCTGTCAGTTGTCTTTTGGTTTTGTTGACAGTTTCCTTTGCTGTGCAAAAGCTTTTGATCTTGATGAAGTCCCAGTAGTTGATCTTTGCCCTTGCTTCCCTTGCCTTTGGCAATGTCTCTAGGAAGAAGTTTCTGTGGCTGAGGTTGAAGAGATTGCGGCCTGTGATCTTCTCAAGGATTTTGATGGATTCCTTTCTCACATTGAGGTCTTTCATCCATTTTGAGTCTTTTTTTGTGTGTGGTGTAAGGAAATGGTCCAGTCTCATTTTTCTGCATGTGGCTGTCCAATTTTCCCAACACCATTGGTTGAAGTGACTGTCTTTTCCATTGGACAGTCTTTCCTGCTTTGTCGAAGATTAGTTGACCACAGAGTTGAGGGTCTATTTCTGGGCTCTCTATTCTGTTCCATTGATCTGTGGGTCTGTTTTTGTGCCAGTACCATACTGTCTTGATGATGAAAGCTTTGTAATGGAGCTTGATGTCTGGAATTTTGATGCCACCAATTTTGGTTTTCCTTTTCAACATTCCTCTGGCTATTCGAGGTCTCTTCTGGTTCCATATAAACTTTAGGATTACTTGTTCCATTTCTTTGAAAAAAATTGATGGTATTTTGACAGGGATTGCATTAAATGTGTAGATTGCTTTGGGTAGCATAGACATTTTCACAATATTTGTTCTTCCAATCCATGAGCATGGAACATTTTTCCATTTCGTTGTGTCTCCCTCAATTTCTTCATGAGTACTTTATAGTTTCTGAGTACAGATTCTTTGCCTCTTTGGTTAGGTTTATTCCTAAATATCTTATGGCTTTGGGTGCAGTTGTAAATGGGGCTGACTCCTTAATTTCTCTTTCTTCTGTCTTGCTGTTGGTGTAGAGACATGCAACTGATTTCAGTGCATCGATTTGTTATCCTGACACTTTACTGAATTCCTGTACAAGCTCTAGCAGATTTGGAGTGGAGTCTTTTGGGTTTTCCACACAAAGTATCATATCATCTGCAAAGAGTGATAGTTTGACTTCTTCTTTGCCAATTTGGATGCCTTTAATTTCTTTTAGTTGTCCGATTGCTGAGGCTAGGACTTCTATTACTATGTTGAATAGCATTGGTGATAATGGACATTCCTGCCATGCTCCTGACCTTAGCAGAAAAGCTCTCAGATGTTCCCCCATTGAGAATGATATTCACTGTGGGTTTTTTCATAGATGGCTTTGATGATATTGAGGTATGTACCCTGTATCCCTACACTGTGAAGAGTTTTGATCAAGAGATGTTGCTATACTTTGTCAAATGCTTTTTCTGCATCTATTGAGAGAATCATATGATTTTTGTTCTTTCTTTCATTCATGTTTTGTATCACATGGATTGATTTGTGGATGTTGTACCAACCTTGCAGGCCAGGAATAAATCCCATTTGGTCGTGGTGAATAATCCTTTTAATATACTTTTGGATCCTATTGGCTAGTATTTTGGTGAGAATTTTTGCATCTGTGTTCATCAAGGATATTGGTCTCTAATTTTCTTTTTTGATGGGGTCTTTGTCTGGTTTTAGGATCAATGTAATGCTGGCCTCATAAAATGGGTTTGGAAGTTTTCCTTCCATTTCTATATTTTGGAACAGTTTCAGGAGAATAGGTATTAATTCTTCTTTAAATGTTTAGTATAATTCTCACGGGAAGCCGTCTGGCCCTGGGCTCTTGTCTTTTGGGAGATTTTCGAGATTGTCAAATTTGCTGGCTTATAGTTGCTCTTAATATGTTCTTATAATTGTTTATATTTCTTTGATGTTGGTTATGATCTCTCCTCTTTCATTCCTGATTTTATTTATTTGGGTCCTTTCTCTTTTCATTTTGAGAAGTCTGGCCAGGGACTTAACAATTTTATTAATTCTTTCAAAGCACCATCTCCTAGTTTCATTGATTTGTTCTACTGGGTTTTTTTTTTGTTGTTGTTGCTGTTGTTTTGGGTTTTTTGTTTTTTTGTTTCTATTTCATTGATTTCTGCTCTGATCTTTATTATTTCTCTCCTCCTGCTGGGTTTAGGCTTTCTTTTGCTGTTCTTTCTCCAGCTCCATTAGGTGTAGGGTTAGGTTATGTACCTGAGACCTTTCTTGTTTCTTGAGAAAGGCTTGTATTGCTACATATATTCCTCTCAGGACTGCCTTTGCTGGGTCCCACAGGTTTTGAACCATTGTGTTTTCATTATCATTGTTTCCATGAAATTTTTCAATTCTTCTTTAATTTCTTGGCTGACCCATTCATTCCTTAGTAGGATGCTTTTTACCTTCCATGTATTTGCATTCTTTCCAACTTTCCTCTTGTGATTGAGTTCTAGCTTCAGAGCATTGTGGTCTGAAAATATGCAAGGAATGATCCTAGTCTTTTGGTACCAGCTGAGACCTGATTTGTGACCCAGGATGGGATCTATTCTGGAGAATGTTTCATGTGCACTTGAGAAGAACGTGAATTTTGTTGCTTTGGGATGGAATGTTCTGAATATATCTGTTATGTCCATCTGGTTCAGTGTGTCATTTAAGGTCTTTATTTCCGTGTTGACCTTTTGCTTGGATGATCTGTCCATTTCAGTGAGGGGGGGTGTTAAAGTCCTCTACTATTATTGTATTATTGTCCTGTGTTTCTTTGATTTTTTTATTAATTGGTTTATATAATTGGCCGCTCCCATGTTAGGGGCATAGATATTTAAAATTGTTAGATCTTCTTGGTAGACAGACACTTTGAGTATGATATAGTGTCCTTCCTCATCTCCTTTTATCGTCTTTGGCTTATAATCTAATTGATCTGATATAAGGATTGTCATCCCAGCTTTCTTTTGATGTCCATTACCATGATAAATTGTTTTCCACCCCCTCACTTTAAATCTGGAGATATCTTTGGGTCTAAAATGAGTTTCTTGTGCACAGCATATTGATGGGTTTTGTTTTTTTATCCATTCTGATGCCTTGTGTGTTTTGATTGGGGTATTTAGCCCATTTACATTCATGGTAACTATTGAGAGATATGAATTTAATGCCATTGTATTGCCTGTAAGATGTCTGTTACTGTATATTGTCCCTGTTCCTTTTTGACTACTACTTTTAGGTTCTCTCTTTGCTTAGAGGACCCCTTTCAATATGTCCTGTAGGGCTTGTTTGGTGTTTAAAATTCTTTTTGTTTGTCCTGGAAGCTTTTTATCTCTCCTTCCATTTTCAATGATGGCCTAGCTGGATATAGTTATCTTGGCTGCATGTTTTTCTCATTTAGTGCACTGAATATATCATGCCAGTTCTTCCTGGCCTACCAGGTTTCTGTGGACAAGTCTGCTGGCAATCGAATATTTTTACCATTGTATGTTACAGACTTCTTGTCCCAAGCTGCTTTCAGGATTTTCTCTTTGTCTCTAAGACTTGTAAGTTTTACTTTTTTTTTTTTTTTTTTTACATATTTTTATTGATTTTTGAGGGGGGTTCTCTGCGCCTGCTGGATTTTGATGCTTGATCCCTTACCCATATTAGGGAAACTCTCTACAATAATTTGCTCCAGTATACCTTTTGCCCCCTCCTTCTTCTTCTTCTGGAATCCCAGTTATTCTAATATTGTTTCTTCTTATGGTATCACTTATTCCTCGATTTCTTCCCTTGTGGTCCAGTAGTTGTTTTTCTCTCTTTTGCTCAGCTTCTTTATTCTCCATCATTTGGTCTTCTATATCACTAATTCTTCTGCCTCATTTATCCTAGCAGTAAGAGCCTCCATTTTTTAATTGCACCTCATTAATAGCATTTTTTATTTCTGCTTGGTTAGATTTTAGTTCTTTTATTTCTCCAGACAGTTTTCTCTAATATCTTCCATGCCTTTTTTAAGCCCAGATAGCACCTTGTGAATCATCATTCTGAACTCTAGATCTGACATATTACCAATGTCCATATTGACTAGGTCCCTAGCCTTCAGTACTGCCTCTTGTTCTTTTTGTGTGTGTGTGTTGAGTTCTTCCACCTTGTCATTTTAACCAGATAAGAATACATGAACTAGAGAATAAAATACTAAAGGGATGGCAAAGACTCCAGAGAAATGTATGCCAACCAAATCAGATGAGACCCCAAATTGGTGGGAGAAGAAAGGTGGTTAAAAGAAGTTTAAAAAAAATTTTTTTTTTAATTTTAAAAAATATATTTATATTAGACTGTTGAATAGAATAGAGCCACCCTCCTGGTTTTGGGTGTATTTTGGTCCCTTAGAAGAAACTACCTCCCAAAATTTTAAAGAAAGAAAAACTTTTATCTATAAAAAAATAAAGGTAAACACAATGAAGGGATGGAATATGATGGAAGATGAAAATTTTTTAAAAATCCTAAAAAAGGAATTGATAAGTCAGTGGAAAAAGAGAAAAAACAAAGTGGACAGAATTTACTCAGGCTGGAGACTAGAACAAAGCCCTGTGCTAGATTTAGGGTATATTTTGATCTATTAGAAGAAATTGTATCCCAAAAATTTTTTAGAAGAAAACACCCTATATGTATATAAAAAATAAAGTTAGATAGATACAAAGAAGGATAAAATGTGACTATAATGGAGGCTTAAAAAGATTTTTTGTAGAAAGCTATTGTTAAGATAAACTAGTTTAAAATTATTAAAAGAGGAAAGAGGAAAAGTTAAAAAAGTTAGAATAAGAAAAAAATAAAATTAAAAAAAATTAATTAATGGGGAAAAATATATGTTTATAAAAAATAAAAAATTTTAAAAAATTAATTAATTTTTCCAGACTAATGAATCATGGGGAGAAAGCCATGAATTCCATGGTTTGCTTTCTCCTCCTCTGCAATTCTGCTGTTCTCCTTGATCAGTGAGGTTGGTCTTGGCTGGATGTTCTTGCTGATCTTCTGTGGGAGGGGCCTGTTGTAGTGATTCTCAAATGTCCTTGCCCGAGGCAGAATTGCGCTGCCCTTGCCAGGGCCAGGCTAAGTAATCTGCTTGGGTTCCTTCTAGGGAGCTTTTGTTCCCTGTCCGCTTTCCATATTGCTTGAAGGATGGGAATGAAAATGGCGGCCTCCCAATCTCGGTCCCCACTCCTGAGTGCGCTCAGAGAAAGGCGCTCAATCCCTCCTGTCTCCCTGGTCTCCGGCTGCACTTGGGCACACCCGGCCTGTGACTGATCATTTCTGTCCCTGGACACAGCCCCATTTGGAGTCTCCAAACCTAGCAGCTTCCTGCCTCCAGAGAAGGAAGGTGAGTCTTCCTGCATCTGCCACTTGTGGAGTCCCTGCTCAAATAGCAGTGGTCTAACTATGCTGCGGATCATGGTTTAAGTTAACCCCAAGCTGAGAGCTCACTCCTCGGCTCCGTCTCTGTAGTCTGTTTCCCCACTCTGATACTTGGGAGCTCTGCTACACTCAGATACCCTTAATCCTCTGCCACCCCTTGGGACCTGAGACCACACTGTCCCGGTGAGGGCTCCACCCCCGCTTCTAAAAGTTCTAATTTTGTTCTCTGCAGCTCCACTACTTGCCAGGAGCCGGCACCTCCCCCCACAGCCCCTGCAGTCTTTCTGTCTCTTTGGATTCATTTCTCCACACGTCCTACCTTTCAGAAAGTGGTCATTTTCTGTTTCTAGAATTGCTCCTCTTCTTCTCTTTGATCTCCTATTGGGCTTATAGGTGTTCCGAATGGTTAGGTAACTATCTAACTGAACTCCTGCAACCTGATGTCATCTCAGTCTCCTATTCCTCTGCTATCTTGGCTCCTCTATTCATTTATTTACTTTTTAAAGCATCTTACTTACATTGATTATTTGTGAGGTTTAAAACATCGTGAGCAAGAATGAGTTAAAAATGATTTTCCCTTTTAATTAAAAAGGAATCAATAACATCATGGTGATGTATAATTTCTTCCTAAGTGAACACAAGACAATCAATAGCATTTCTTGATACAGATGCTGCACGAAATTGAAATCAAAGCCAATCCTAACATAGTCAGTTAGACAAAGGTAACATGGCTCAGGCCAGAAAAACCTCCTGCTTGACTGGGAATGGTCCTAGAAATAACTAGGATTAGACATCCTTGTAGGATGTCTTGTAGGGATGTCTAATCCTAGTTATTTCTTCTTGGGGCCTCAGGGCCTTTGAGACTCCTCTATATTTCAGTATGGGGAGGTGATTATGTTACATATTCCTTGACATTCACTGGTGGCCCTTTTGGCTTCTATGAACTATATTCTGCCTTTTAAAGTCTTTTTAATATCAACTCTTAATCCCAGATTCACATGTAAATGAAGAAGGTTTCCCTCTTTCACTGTTTCCCCAATAAGGGCCAGAATATTTTGGGGGGTTCTGGGTGGCTCAGTCAGTTAAACCTCTGCCTTGGGCTCAGGTCATGATTTTAGGGTTTTGGTAATGAGCCTCACATCTGCTTCTCCCTTTCCATCTGCCCTTTACCCCTGCTTCTGCTCTCTCTCTCTCTCAAATAAAGTGCTTTAAAAAAAAAAAAAAAAACAACTAACTAATAACTTTTAGGTAATCGATTGATTTTAAGGGTTTGATTGTTGTTAAATTACACACATCCCTGGAAATTGGCAAATTTTAAATAATTAGACATTCATATTTCAGTAAAATAGCAAGTTAAAAAGCAGCAAACTTTACTTTATAGTCCCCTGATACTTTGTGGTTAAGACTACCAGCCATCTCCCAATACCTGTTCTTCCTTTCTTTTGTGATGAAATACCTGATTTTCAACTAGGCAAATGTTCACCCAGAATGGGGGTCACATTTCTCAGCCTTTGCCTTGCAATTAGGTATGATCACAAGATTAAGTTCTAGGCATGATGATCTAAGAGCCCTGGTGTATTTAATGGAATGGGGGAATGCCTGTCATCCTCCTTCTTGCTGGGTACAATGTGGATGTGAGAACTGGAGCTTCAGCAGTCATCTGGTGACCTTGAGAATGAAACTCATAGATGGTGGTTTGATTTTAAACAAAGCTGAAGCGCTCTTGCTTCGACTTTAGGGAGATAATCAGCTCTAGTCCACTTTTGTTTGTTTAGTTAATCCCTGGATAGTTCGTTTGTTCTTCCTTCCTTTCTTTCTTTTTTTTAATTCCCCCTACCCACTTAAATATACCCAACTAAAATATGAAAAACAGTATGGAATTAAGTTCCCCAAAACTTTTGCAACTCTTGTTTTTTTCACAACTCGATTTTCATGGATTCTCTCACAAATAAAAGACATACTAGGAAACTGAGAAAGATTTCATTTTTAGAAAATGTTAAGAAGGCATGAACTTCTCAAAGAATAGTAAATCTAACACATCATTTGGAACATTTAAATATGTTCTATGATAACAGACTCTGAATTCTGAGAATTTTAGAAAGTAGTAATAGTATAAATATTACAGGAAATTCTTCTGAAGAATGTAGCTGTACATATTTTTATTATTAAATTCCAAATAAGTATATAAGTGTCATTATTTTTTTGGCACTCTCTTTGGCAAAAATATACAGAGCTGTACCCTTAATCTTTTAAAAAAAGTAAAGAAGTCTTAACTTCTAATTAGTGCTTCAATGAAACATAGTGATACTAGGTTCCCTTTACCTTTTGTTATTAATTTAAGTGAAATTGCTCTAACCATCACATAACTTCAACTATGCAAGGAACATTTTAAATTTTATTTTCTGAGAAGTTGTAAAAACTATTTACCTAGGCCATATCATATTCCTTTCTCAGTGACCACAAAATTAGCAAACAGATCTTAGATTTATTAAGAAAAACAGAATACAAAAACAAAACCAAATAAAACTAAAGTTAATGAGGTATTTTGAACCCAGGAGGCTCCCAGTATATCGTTGTTGCATTATGAGTCAGTCTGTGAAATTTTTGAACATTTCTTACATACAAATTCTTTTAAGGTAGTCTTTCTCGAATGGAAATTGCTGGAGTATTTGTTTAAAATGCTAATTCCTGGACTTCTCATCACAAATAGTGAATCAGAGTCCCTATGCATATCTTGAGAATATGAATTTTAAATACCTAACCCCAAGAGATTTTAAAGCACATTTGAGTTTCAGAACCTCTGTTCCATTGTTTTGTGTAATGCAAAGAAGTTTCAAGCTGATTCAGATTATTATTCGCATGCCTCTGAGCCAATATCAGGTTGATTCTTTTTCCATTCTGCCTCCAATAATAATCGTTTGTTTTTCTTTTTTCCTTTATTTTATATATCTTTTTTAATATATCTTTTTTATAGAATATTTTTATATCTTTTATATATCTTTTTATAGATATATATTTTTATATATCTTTTTTATTTTTTTTAATTTCTTTTCAGCATAACAAAATTCATTGTTTTTGCACCACACCCAGTGCTCCATGCAATACGTGCCCTCCTAATACCCTCCACCTGGCTCCCCCAACCTCCCACCCCCTCCCCCGCCCCTTCAAAACCCTCAGATTGTTTTTCAGAGTCCATAGTCTCTCATGGTTCACCTCCCCTTCCAATTTCCCTCAACTCTGGACCTCATGCAAAAGGCAGGAATCATTACTGGACTGATTAACTCTTAAAGGGAGAGGGGTGTCCCTAGATAGGTACAGAGAACATGGATGGCATACATCTGAGTCAAATTAGGGCGAAAATAAGTATGACAAAAGTAAGGTTAGATTTCAAAACCATTTTTGAACTCATCCGGAATGAGTACCTCTATAACGCAAGGAATAACTGCATTAAAGAAAGAACAGGATAACTTAATAGAGGTCTCCTATCTCATTCTGTGACGGTGCTTCTAGGCTCTGGTGATGAATGTGTTCATTTTATGTGACTTGCTTTGGGTAAATAACCCAGTGCCCTATCAGCTCTCCAGCCCTCGGCCAGCAGCGCTTGTGTGTGCGCTCTAATGACGGTAGAAGGTGCTTGGGGGAGGGCCTCGGGGAGGGGCCGCCCAGCGCAATCGCGCCCCTGGCACTTGCTAAGAGATTCTCAGCCTTTTCTCCGCAGCTGGCACTTGAAGACTCCACGCTTTCCCTCCAGAGGAAAGAAGCCATCTATCTAAATCAGCTGTTCTCTCCACGTCCCTCGTTTCTCTCTCCGCCAGCCGCCACCCCCACCCTTTCCATTGTGTTGTGCGTTTAGCTCTGCTTCCTGTGTAAGACCCTAACCTCATTTGTAGGAGAGGGCGTTACTGAGAATTTCGGATCCTCGAGTTGCAATGGAGCTGTACGGAAAGGTGAGCCGAAAGGAGTTCCTCCTGCATGCTCTGCGCGAAATGTCGCTTTGACGGACTTTGGGGTGTGTGTGTGTGTGTGTGAGCGCGCGCGCGTGCCTTGTCAATGCAATTGTGCAAGTGAACTACTTTCTTTATGTGTGTGCTATTCATCATCTTTCTTACCCGTGTTTGTTGAGTGAGATTGTAAAACCGCCCCACTCTGCTTATAGATATATGTAAACTTTCCCGTTTCGGGATAAGGAGGTGTAGGGCGGAGAGTCCCAGAACGCAGCTCCGGTTTTTCTTGTATCGGGAATTAGCACAAGGTAGTGCGTTTCCTAACCAGAAAATCACAGTCTAGCCACGAAGTCTGTGAGTAGAAAGGGAAAATTCCCCGCTGATACGAGCTGGAGTCACTTTCTCCTGAGCCTCGTAAAGAAATTGGCTAGGAAGCTCCGAGCGGTCACAACCAGGAGCTATTCCAAGGGAGGCGAAGGGAGGCTCCGCGGCCAAGTCTGACTGGAGGAGCAGCCTCTTTAAATGCTTGCTTGCCGGGAGTTGTAGTTCAAAGCTCGCGGATTTGCGAGAAAAGCTCCGCGCGTTAAGACTACAAGTCCCAGGAGCGCGCGGGGACTCCCGGCCAGTACGCGTGTGCGGCGCCAAGGAGGGGACAGCTCCGGTGCTGATGTTGGAGCCGGCTAGTGAACCCCAAGAGTGCAGAGTGTGGAACGTGGAGCGCGCGGGCTGTGCATGCTTGACCCAGCGCCCTCGCCAGCGCTGTCTTAACCAGAGAGAAAGGACATTTTGAGAACAATGAGACACGAAGCTCCCATGCAGGTGGGTCTATACAGAAAGTATGGCTTCAGGAGGAATTGAGACAGATGCTTTCTTCTCTCTCCAAGCACAAATTGTGCTCGACCGCAGGGAAGGTCTAGGTTCTGACTCGGTCTTGGGGACACCGTTGGGTTCCTCTGTGCTCTGCGGGGCTGTGATTGGGTTGTCTTGAGGAATAGAAGTATTTAATATCTTCCCAGGCTCCGCAGGGAGGATGTGAATGTCCGTCTAAAATGTAAACCTGAGCAAACAAAAGTCAGGGGAACAGGCGGTCTGGTATTGCCATTGATCTTCCCTCCTGGCTGGCCTGGTTTGTGATCCCGGTGCAAATGCAATGATTTCAGGTTTGGGATTGCGAGCTCTCTATAGGAGTCGGGATGGAGCGAATTCCACTTGGTTAAGGGCGCCTTAAGAAAGGCTAAGACAATGTTAGGGTCCCCAAAGTCTCTTGTCTTCAATTAGGGTCCTAGTAGTACTATGGGGGAGAATAATAAACACATGCCAAAGGCACGGCAGCCTTTAATCTCTATCCACAAAACTAGTTTACTCTGCGTTTTGGAGACCCCCCCTCTGAGGTATCCTGAATGGTGTGCCCATTTGTTGTACGTTCCGATTCCCCATTCAGTTAGGTTTGGTTACTTCGACGTTGGTGGAAAGATGCCTCTGCCTAAGCATGTTGCTTAGGCAGATTTTGTTTTTAAGTAAAAATGAGTGGTGCTTTCTTCTTTGTATGCACAGTTAGTGCGAACATCAACCTGTGTTCATTAATCTAGCAGAGTGATCCTGTTGCCTAACAGAGGCACTTTATGAATGGGGCTGAGAAGAGAATGGAATACACCATTTGGAACATGTCTCTCTTGAGAACCCACCTCTGCTGCCAAATCTAACAATATAAATATTTGTTTTTAATACTTGCTTAAACGCTTCCCAGTTGTTTTTTTCACAAATCAAAGACTTTAAACATATGCTGGTTTACTTTTAATTTATTTTATAGGTTATGTGATTTAACAGTGATATTCAGTGGAAAAAAATCTGTAGAGTTTAATTGTTTGTTGAGGGATTATATAACGGAAGCCCTCAAATTACATTGTGAGTTATTGAAAATATGATTTGTTCTAAAAAACAGTGGTCCCATTGTGTATCTTCTAATATCTCTGTTTGTGACTTAGCTTTTCATTACAGACCTGATGTGAAAGGAACCTGGACAGACAATAAAGGTACAGGCTGTTGTAATCAAGATATATTGGCTTATGATAATTTTCCATTACTGGGGGTACTGCCAGGAACCAACTGGCTAAATTAATCATATTTGATTATAAGTAAACATTGACAGTAGACTTTACAAGTAGATTGTTAGTATTTAAAGTCAACCTCATATACGCACTGAAGTCTATCAAAATAGAATACTAAAAAAACTATGCTGCATCTGAATTTTTATTTTCTTAGAAGAGTTGCTTAGAATGTTCACAAGGCCATTAAAATGTAATAGACTGTATGAAATTAATGCCTTAGGAAGAATTTAAATCATTTCATATTAACTAGGTAGTAGGTACTATAATTCTCTATTTTATTCAGAACTTCAATGAATTATTGTAAAAATAGGTAATAAATTTAGTTTATTTGTGGATAAAGCTATTTTTATATTTGTATTATATTTTATTCATTGGGCTAGATTTTTGAAACTTAAAAATTAAATGTCCAAATAATATAATGAATTCTATGTATAATTTAAGAATCAAAGACTTTTTTCTGTGGTATATTTAATTAAAACACATTCACTGATTCCATTTAACAAGTAAATTTTTGCTATGATGACTCTCTATCAGGTTTTCAGATATATTATTATTCAGGGCTTCAAATATATACAATGATAGGAAGAATAAAAACTATAACCATGCTTTTATTTTCTTTAAGTGGCAAGTAATGTCTCAGTACCTATACTTCTGGAATATAATCATTTATTCCAGGTGACTTTGATACATGAAAATGCAGGAAGATAAGTAGTTGACATTTCTTTTTTATTTTCCTTTTTTTTTAAAGACTGAACCACATTATCATTTGAGATATATGCCTCCAAATTTTTTATGTAGTTTCTGAAAAATGAGTCACAAGCAAATCCTCATTTTATAGTTCATTTATCCTAAGAAATTCTTTTCCCCATTTAAAAATATTTAGTCCATTTGTTGATGTGAAACAAAACAAGCTCTTTAATTGCTGGCTTCTTTATTTATTTTCTTATTTCAAAGGAATGTTTAAAAATTATGTAATTTTTAAAAAAAGCATTTGATGCGCTTATATATATAGCTTAGTGGTCTGTTCAAGGTATATGTCTTTGATATATGAATATTTTCTGAAGAATATTTCTCTGAATTGAAGCAAAATGAGGGATAATAATTGTTTTTTTATAGTAACTATTAAAATAATACGTAATAATACTCTTTGATGTCTATATTTCCTTTGTGACTAAATAACTAGGAATAGCATTTGGTAAGTGTTCCAAATAATGGGTTAGAATTTTAATGTAGGAGATGGTCATTTTGTGTTTTCTCATTCATTGAGTCCATAAATCCTGAAGGCCAAATGAAATGGGGACTAGCAGTGCTCATGACTTGAGGGCAAAACTCTGATGAACAAATTGTCATTTGACTCAAGAGCCAGAAATGAACAAATTCTAGTTTATCTAGTGCTTTGTCTGTGCCAAGCACCATTCCTTACATTCAGATCTCATTGTGTGTGTGCGTTTGTGAGAGAAAGATAGCTAGAGAGAGAGACACACACACACAGAGAGAGAGAGAGAGAGAGAGAGAGAGAGAGTGTAAAACACAAAATAATCCTAGAGGTCACCATTACTCTAATTACAGTAAGGTACTGGAGCTTATTAAGATTAAATAACTTTTCCGACATGACAGAATCAAAATCTGCCAGATTTCTGTCTAGAAAGTCCGGGTTCTTTCTTCTGTTATTGTGTTCCTCAAGAAGACACACAGAGGTGATGTAAAGAACAAGGGCCCTATTGATAGAGTTCGCTTTCTGTCTCTGGAATTTCAATTTCTTGCAGATATACTTATTTTCTTGCAGGACCAAAGTGGGATCCATTGTCTCTCATTAAATGCTGGTCTTTAGTGTTGTTATCTATAAAGCTTTTGGGTCATCTCATAAATGTAAAGCCTTCGAACTATTTAGGAAATTAAAACAAACAAAAAAACATTTACCCTAAGCATGAAGCAGAGTGGGGAAAAAAAAAAAAAAAAGGTTGCTTGACTAAAAATGAGGAGGATTGAAGAAAGAATATAGATGTATGCTAAAGATGAAGTTGAGGTAAAAGCTATAATAGATATTAAATATAGTCATGCTTTATACAAAAGCAACTCACAAAGGATTATAATCTAAATATCACTGTTTCATTTGGCTATGAAATGACATGGCATTCTGACCAAATCTAACCTTGGGATGATCCTTTTATCTTTATAAGAAATGAAAATTTAGTCTTCACCCCTTACAGAAACAGAGAAAACTCCTAGTTGACATAAAGACTTTCTGACTCTATTTAAACAAATTCTGGAAGCGTTTGTCTTTCTTCTGTAAAAGAAAGTGGAGTATAGAAAGGGGCATTAACTGAAAAGTAAAAATAAAACTTCATGATCTAAGAATCATTTTCCTTTTCCACTTTTTCAGTCTAAGAAGTTGTAGATTTATTGCATGGTGTAATCACAGTTTTGCTTTGCCACTCTAAGCTCATAGTGGAACTGAAAAATCCCTTTCCTGGCCATCGTATTCCAAAATATATATATATTTTTATGTGTAGGAATGGGTTTTCCTAGGACTGGTGATACACAAAAGAGACCCAACCTAACAGTTGTGTTACCTCAAAAGTGTATAGGTAAAGGATTATCCAAACATTTTCTTCTTCTTTTTTTAATTCATTAATTGGTTTCAGAGGATCTACAAGAACAATCTTAGTAGGTAACCATGACATGTGAAGATGAAATCTTTTAGATTTACTTGGAATTAGGTAGATTTCAGAATTTTTTCATTTATTTACAGTTTTTAGATATTAATGTACATTGAAGTATGCAAATTTTAAGTGAACAATTTTGTGATTTTTGATACATAGATATACCTGTGTAACACACACTATTATAAAGATATAAAACATTTCCAACCAACCCCAGAAGTTCTTTCATTCATATTTTTTTTCTAGTTAATTCCTTGACTTAAAGTCTTGACTCTTTTTTAATCATAAAGCAGCTTGATTTATTCTAGAGCTTTATGTAGTTCTGTGAAACGTACAATAAAACATTAGTAGAATATGCACTATCTACTCTTGAGTCTTTCTTATTTTGCTTAGGATATGGGATTAATCTATGTTGTCGCATGTATCAATAATCATTCCTTTTTATTGATGCATACTATACTTTTGTATTAATCTACCATACTTCCATACTTGTAAAATCCATTCCCCAGTTGGTGGATTTTAAAAGGTAATTTCCAATTTGGTCCTGTTATTGTTAAGGCTATAAGCAGTATCATATTGGTCTTTTGTAATATGCTTTCATTTCTCCTGGATAAATACCTAGAAGTAAAATTGTTGGGGTAAAGGGCAAGTGTATGTTTAACTGTAAAAAAGTCAAATGGTAGTACTTCTTACTAGCAATGTATGAATGAGTGTTCCAGTAGCTTTACAATCCTCAGCATATGGTGTCAGTTGTCTTTTTAATTTTGGTCATTTTAATGGGTATTTTGTGGTATCTCACTGTGATTTGAATTTGCATTTTCCTGATGTCCAGTAATTTTGGCACATTTCCATGTGTTTACTGGTCATTTATATAACTACTTTTATTAAAGTTTTCTTTAACGATTTGTTCTTATGGAAGGTTGTTTTATTGTATACTTGTAGTCCTTTATATAAATTTGAAGCTAGTTCTTTGTCCTATCTATCTATCTATATGTCTATACATATATATATATACATATGCATATATCTAATGTGTTAATGTATTAATATAAATGTATATATTTAAAAATATTTTGTTATTCTATAGCTTGAATACTCATATTCTTAATAGTGTCTTGATGAATTTTTTAAAATTTGGATGAAATCTAGGTTATTCATTATAGATGGACTCTCTATATATATCTGGACTATACACTTCCTTTGATTTGTTTGTTATGACTATGTTCTAAGACCTTGCTACATTTATTTATTTCTAGTGGGTTTTTTAGATTGCTTAAGAATTTCTACAGAAACAGTAGTATCATTTGCAAATAAAAGCAGTTTACTTCTTCCTTTCCAGTAACTTCCTTTCTCCCCCCCCCCCCATCTTATTCCACAGAGTAGGATGTCCAGTACAATGTTGAGTAAAAATGAGGAGTAGACATCATTATCTTGTTCTCACTCTTAGGGGGAAAGCCTTACATCTTTCACCATTTAGTAGGAACTTAGCTGTAGTAGTTTTGTTGTTTTTGCTGTTGTTGTTATGGGTATGATACCCTTTTTATACTGAGAAAGTTTGTTTTGATTGCTAATTTGCTGAGAGTATTTGTTTTTAGCATTCAATGCATGTTGAATTTTGTCAAATATTTTTCCTGCATCTGTTGTGGTAATTGCATAATGAGTTTCCTGTATTTTGTTGCTTTTATTTATTTATTTATTTATTTAATGGCTGTCTTGTTTATTAACATCCCCAGCTATCCCCCTGACCTTCCACCCTTCCTCTTTGTGCACCTCCTTCCACTACTGCCTAAACCCTTGGAGTTGGAAATACATTTTAGAGGGTCCTGTTTTTTTATTATTATTTTTTTTAGCTTAAAAAAATTTTTTTTTAAATTAATATATAATGTATTATTTGCCCCAGGGGCACAGGTCTGTGAATCATCAGGCTTACACACTTCACAGCACTCACCATAGTACATACCCTTCCCAATGTCCATAACCCAACCCCCTTCTCCATACCCTCCTTTCCCCGGCAACCCTCAGTTTGTTTTGTGAGATTAAGAGTCTCTTATGGTTTGTCTCCCTCCCAATCCCATTATATTGATTTATTTTTTAGTTAATCTGGCATTCCTTAGATAAACCTCAATTAGCTATGATGTATTGTTTTTTCTGCGTATCATTGGATTCAGTTTGATCATATTTCTTTGAGGATTTTTGCATTTAAATTCATGATGGATATTGGTATATGATTTTCTTGTAATGTTTTTATGATATTACAATATTGGAGTTATGCAGGCCTTTTAAAGCAAACTGAAAATTGTTCTTTTCACTACAGTTTTCTAAATGATTTTGGTGTCTGAGATTGGTATATTTGGGTTCATAAAGTATTTGATAGACTTCATAAATGGAACCATTGGAACCTGGAGTTTACTTTGTGGAAAAAAATTTTAAACAACTTCAGTTATCAAAATATATACAATATCTCTATCATTCAACTATTTATTTTTTCTATCTATCTATCTATCTATCTATGCATTTGTTGATCGATCTGTCATCTATAATTTATCTTCCTTTATTATACTGTGGTATGCAGAATAGCTCCCTCCCTCCTCCAAGGATATCTATGGCTTAATCCTTGAAACAATCCCTGGAATAAATTATATTACATAACAAAAGGGATTTTGTGGATGTAGTGAATGTTACATACTTTAAAATAGGGAAGTTAATTTGGATTATTCGGTTGGTTCAATCTAATCACATGAGTTGTTAAGAGCAGAGAAGTTTCTCTGGCTGCAGTCAGAGAGATGTGGAAGAAGGGAAAGTCAAAGATTTTGAAGCATGAGACTTGTTGGCCCAAAGAAGTCAATACATCAAGAAAATAGACATCTTAGTCCTACAACCACAAGCAAGTGAGTTCTACCAACAAACTGAATGAGCTTAGAGGTAGAATTTTCCTCAGAGCCTCCAGGTAAGAACCAATCCAGCCAACACATTGATTTTGGCATTGTAAGGCCTAGCACAGTGAGCAGTATACCCAGCTGAGTCACACTGTGTCCAGACTTCTGACTCAAATAGTTATTTGGTGCTGTAAATATCTGTTTTAGCAGCAGTAGAAAAAGTAATTATGCACATATATGTTTTCTATTTCATCTTGGGTCAGTTTTGTTAAATTTTATTTGTTGCCTAATTTTTCAAATTTACTGACAAAGTTATTCAAAATATTTTATTATTTTTTAATTTTTCCAAGATCTATAAGGATATCTCCTCTTTAATTTGTATTTTTGACAATTTGAGTTCTCCCCCTTTCTCTTTCTTCATATGTTACTAGATGTTTATCAATGCCATTATTATCCTCAAATAACCTTTTTTAACCTTTGCCTTTGTAAACATTTTTGTTGCTTATTTTGTATTTTACTGATTTGGGCTGTTTATTTGTTTATATAAATTTTTAAAAAGATTTTTAAAAAAATTTATTCATTTGAGACAGAGAGATACAGAGAGAGAGAGAGACCACGAGCAGGGGGAGAGGCAGAGAGAAAGGATGAAGCAGGCTCCCTGCTGAGCAGGGACCCTGATGCAGGACTCAATTCCAGGACCCTGGGATCATGACCTGAGCTAAAAGCAGGCACTTAATGACTAAATCAGGTGTCCCAGATTTAGGCTTTTTAAAAATAACTGTGTTACTTATACTGTAGTAGGATCTTTTCTTTATCAGTATCCTTAGAGTAGAAATTTAGATCCCTGAGTTTAAATAACCATGTAAAATAATAAAGCTCCATCTAAGTACTACTTTAGCTGACACTCATAAATTTCTGAGTGTAGTATTTGCATTGTATTTTATTTCCAATTCTTTGCTCCTTTCTTTGTGATGTTTACCTTAATCCATGGGTTTAGGTATGTTGTTATTTTCCAAATATCTGCTTATTTTCCAGATATTTTATTGATACTGATGTCTAAGTAATGTCTTTTGCAACCAGAGAATATACTGTTTAAGATTTCAATCTTTTGAAAATTTTGGACTTGTTTTTAATGCCAGAATGTGGTCTAACTTTATGAACACTCTATGTACATTCTGCATGTGGCATGTGAGACACAATCATTGATGAAGTCAATTAAATCATGGTATTGTATAGTGTTGCTAAAATCATACATAGTCCTACTGATTTTTGGTCTAATTGGTCTAATTACTCTATCAATTACTGAGGAAAAAACCTCCAATTATGATTTTTAATTTATATATTTCTCCTTTTAGTTATTTCAGTTTTTACTTCATATTTTTGAACTTCCTCTTATGAGATATACACACTTTGTAACTGTGTCTTCAAAAAATTTTTCCTTTTTTTTATTGTGAAATATTCCTTTATATCTCTGGTAATGGTTCCTTGTCTTAATGTGATTTTAACCTGATATTAATATACTCTTGCTTCCTTACCAGTGTGAGATACATATTTATATACATATATATATATGTGTATATATATATATATATATATATATATATATATTCATACTTTCACTTTTAATTTCTATGTGTCTGTCTTCATGTTTTATAGTTATTGGTATGGTTGGTTTTAAAGTTACCTTTTTGCTATTTGTTTTTTATTTATTAAATGTGGATTTTTGTTTCTCTGTTTCTTCTTTTTTTGTCTTATTTTGCTTAATTACTTAATTACTTAATTCTTAAGAGAGAAGAGAAATTAAGGAGTCGACCCAGGATGTGATCTATTTTGGACAATATTCCATGTTCCATGTGCACTAGAGAAGAATGTGAATTCTGTTGCTTTGGGATGGAATGTTCTGAATATATTTGTGATGTCTATCTAGCCCAGTGTGTCATTTAAGGCCTTTATTTCCTTGTTGATCTTTTACTTGGGTGATCTGACCACTGCAGTGAGGGGGATATGTTAGAGTCCCCTACTATTATTGTATTATTGTCAATGTGTTTCTTTGATTTTGTTATTATTTGGCTTATATAGTTAGCTGCTCCCATGTTAGGGGCATAGATATTTAAAATCGTTAGATCTTCTTGTTGGACAGACCCTTTCAGTATGATATAGTGTCCTTCCTCATCTCTTCTTATAGTCTTTGGCTTAAAATCTAATTTATCTGATGTAAGATTGCTACCCCAGCTTTCTTTTGATGTCCATTATCATAGTAAATTGTTTTCCACCCCCTCACTTTAAATCAGGAAGTGTCTTCGGGTCTAAAAGGAGTTTCCTGTAGACATATGCCGGTGTCTTTTGATTGGGGGATTTAGCCCATTTACATTCAGGGTAACTATTGAAAGATAGGAGTTTAGTGCCATTGTATTGCCTGTAAGGTGACTGTTACTATATATTGTCTCTGTTCCTTTTTGGTCTATGTTACTTTTAGGCTCTCTCTTTGCTTAGAGGACCCCTTTCAATATTTCCTGTAGGTTTGGTTTGGTGTTTGCAGATTCTTTTAGTTTTTGTTTGTGCTGGAAGCTTTTAGTCTCTCCTTCTATTTTCAATGATAACCTAGCTGGATATAGTATTCTTGGCTGCATAATGTTCTCATTTAGTGCTCTGAATATATCATGCTAGTTCTTTCTGGCCAGCCAGGTCTCTATGGATAAGTCTGGGCCAATCTAATATTTCTGCCATTATATGTTACAGATTTCTTGTCCTGAGCTGCTTTCAGGATTTCTCTTTGTTGCTAATACTTGTAAATTTTAGTGGACCTATTTTTATTGATTTTTTTTTAATTTTTTAATTTTTTATAAACATATATTTTTATCCCCAGGGGTACAGTTCTGTGAATCACCAGGTTTACACACTTCACAGCACTCACCAAAGCACATACCCTCCCCAGTGTCCATAAACCCACTCCCCTTCTCCCAACCCCCCTCCCCCCCAGCAACCCTCAGTTTGTTTTGTGAGATTAAGAGTCACTTATGGTTTGTCTCCCTCCCAATCCCATCTTGTTTCATTGATTCTTCTCCTACCCACTTAAGCCCCCATGTTGCATCACCACTTCCTCATATCAGGGAGATCATATGATAGTTGTCTTTCTCTGCTTGACTTATTTCGCTAAGCATGATACGCTCTAGTTCCATCCATGTTGTCGCAAATGGCAAGATTTCATTTCTTTTGATGGCTGCATAGTATTCCATTGTGATTTTTTGAGGGAGATTCTCTGTGCCTCCTGGATTTTGATGCTTGTTCCCTTTGTCATATTAGGGAGATTCTCAACTATAATTTGCTCCAGTGTACCTTCTACATCTTTCTCCTTTTTCTGGGATACCAGTTATTGTTTTTTTTTTTTTTTTTTGTCTTATGGTATCACTTATATCTCAAATTCTTCCCACATGGTCCAGTAGTTGTTTGACTCTCTTTTGCTCAACTTCTTTATTTTCTGTCATTTGGTCTTCTATATCACTAATTCTCTCTTCTGCCTCATTTTTCCTAGCAGTAAGAGCCTCCATTTTTTATTGCACCTCAATAATAGATTTATTGATTTAAATTTGGTTAGATTTTTGTTCCTTCATTCCTCCAGAAAGGGCCTTTATTTCTCCAGACAAGGTTTCTCTAATAATCTTCCATGCATTTTTTGAGCCCAGCTAGCATCTTGATAATCATCATTCTGAACTCTAATTCTGACATATTACCAATGTCCATATTGATTGTGTCCCTAGCCATCAATACTGCCTCTTGTGTTTTGTTTTGCTTTTTTGTTTGTTTTTGGTTTTTTTTTTTTTGTGCTGAGTTTTTCCACCTTGTTATTTTATCCAGATAACAATATATGATCGAGAGAATAAAATACTGAAAGAGTGACAAAGACCTCAGAAAAGTATACTCTAACCAAATCAGAAGAGATCCAAAACCAGGGGGAGAATAAAGGGGGTAAAAAAAAACTATCTATTTATATATCTATCTGTCTATATATATATATTTATTATACCAGTGAATAGAACGGGGCCACCCACTTGATTTTGGGTATAGTGTGGTCTCTTAGAAGAAACTATTTTCCAAAATTTTAATGAAAGGGGTGCCTGGGTGGCTCAGTGGGTTAAGCCGCTGCCTTCGGCTCAGGCCATGATCTCAGGGTCCTGGGATCGAGTCCCATATTGGGCTCTCTGCTCGGCAGGGAGCCTGCTTCCCTCTCTCTCTCTCTCTGCCTACCTCTCCATCTACTTGTGATTTCTCTCTGTCAAATAAATAAATAAAATCTTTTAAAAAAAAGCAAAATTTTAATGAAAGAACAATTTATATATATACAAAAATATGGGTAAACATGATGAAGGGATGGAATATGACTAAAGATGAAAATTTTTAAAAGATTCAAAAAAAGGAATTGATAACATAAGTTGGTTTGGAAAAAAAAAAAAAAAAGAAAGAAAGAGGAGAGAATGTGATCAGGCTGGAGACTAGAACAAAGCTATGTGTTAGATTTCGGTTATGTTTTGTCCTATTAGAAGAAATTTTATCCAAAGTTTAAAAAAAAAAGAAAACCCTATATGTATTAAAAAAAGAAAAAGGTTAAATACAATAAAACGATAAAATATGGGTATAACAATGAAAATATTAAAAGATTTTTTAAAAAAAGACATTGTTAAGATAAGATAGTTAAAAATGTTAAAAGAGGAAATAAGAAAAGTTAAAAAAATAGAATAAGAAAAAAATTTTTAAAAATTAACTTTGCAATACTACAGGATCATGGGAAAAAGCCATGAATTCTATGCATTGCTTTCTCCTAGTTCTGGTGTTCTGCAGTTCTTGTTGATTGCTGAAGTTGGTCTTGGCTGGATGTTCTTGCTGATCCTCTCTGGGGGGGACCTGTTCCAGTGATTCTCAAATGTCTTTGCCCAAGGCAGAATTGCACTGCCCTTGCCATGGGCCAGGCTAAGTAATCTGCTTGGGTTCACTTTCAGGAGCTATTGTACCTTGAATGCTTTCTGTGGCTTTGGAGGTTGGGAATGAAAATGGTGGCCTTCCAGTCTCAGGCCCAGAGGAGCTGAGAGCTCGGGACCCTACTCTTCAGCGCACACTTAGAGAAAAGCAGTCAATCCCTCCTATCTCCCTGGTCTCCAGCTACACTCTGTGCTTCCCTGGCCGGTGGTCAAGCATCTCTATCTCTGGCACTGGCCTCGTTTGGAGTCTCCAAACCTAGCAGATTCCTGCTGCCTACTCCTGCGCTGCTCCTCCCAGAGAAGGAAAGAGGGGCTCTCTGGATCTGACCCTTGTGGGGGTCCAAGCTGGAAGAACAGTGGCATGATTGTGCCTCAGATCATGGTTTAAGGTAACTCTGAGCTGAGAGCCCCTCTTCAGCTCTGTCTCTATAGCCGGCTTCTCCATTCTGGTACCTGGCAGCTCTGCCACATTCAGACACCCCCAGTCTTTCTTTGACCCATGGGACCTAAGACCTTACTGTCTATGTGACGGCTCCACCCCCACTTAGCCTCTGGAGCAATGTCCCTCAGTGGAGCAGACTTCTGAACCTTCTGATTTTGTGCTCTACTGCTCCACCACTTGCCAAGAGCCGGCCCCTCCCCCACGGTCTATCTTCCCGTTGCTTCCCATTCATTTCTCTGCAAGTCCCACCTTCCAGAAAATGGCTGATTTTCTGTTTCTAGAATTGCTGTTCTTCTCTTCTATCTCCTGTTGAGTTTGGAACAGTTTGATAACTATCTAGCTGAATTCCTAGGACCTAATGAGATTTCAGTCTGCTACTCCTCTGCCATCTTGCTTCCTCCTCCTGTTTTGCCTACATTTTTGAATGATAGTTTTGCTGCATATTAAACATTTAGTTGCTCCCCCCCCCCCTTTCAGCATTTTAGGTTATTTCATTGTCTGCTGATCTCCATCATGATGTGAAGTCAGCTGTTCTTTATATTGTTGGACCCTTCTTTGGTATTTGTCCCTTTTTCTGTTTTCTATTCAACTTTGAATTTGAACAGTTTGTCTGTAAGGTGCCTAGATGTATTTTTCTTTATATTTAGTTAGTGTAGTGGTTGAGTGAGGTTCTAATAGATGTAGGTTCATGTTTTTCACCAAATTTGAAAAATATTTATGTATTATATCTTCAAATATTTTCCCATCCCATTATTGACTCCTTTTTCTATCAGAGGCTCTAATTGCATCTCTGTTAGTTTTCAGATACTGTTCAAAAATCAGTGAGGTTCTATTAATTTTTTTTCTTTCTCTTAAATAGTGTAGTTCCTGTTGATTTATCTCAAGGTCATGGACTCTTCTGCCACCTGTGACTTTTGTTAAGCCCACTGAAGTACTCTTCATTTCAGTTAACTTACTTTTCCTAGGTTTAATGTTGGCTTCTTTTACAATACAAACATGTTGTCAAGAAAGAATGCACATAAGCCCTTGGGATGAGGTGTTTGAGTACTGGAAGGGTTTAATAGGATTTATTTCTGGTATTGTGCAGAAACCAAGAAAACACTGTGAGCTTCTCATAGAAACAGTGAGTTAGAAATGTAAATAATAGTATTAGTGATTTGATTATTCCATGTAGATTTCTGGGAAATAAATTATGTTTACATTTTAATTTCTATCATTGTATTTTTATTCTTTATTGCCTTTGCCATGCTACATTTTTTTCTTTGTGTTTGAAAATAAAATTGTGGGCTTTATGACACTTTCAAAAATTTGAACAAAGTGTAAAGTTGTAAAAATAAGATCATTTTAAGAGTTGCTTTATTTTGCCAACCAATATATTCCTATCATCTTCAACTCTGTAGAAACAAAATGCCTTTTCAAACACCAACATGTTTCTGATTGGTTTGAAGCATTATGTCAGTTTTATTGGAGTCATGAAATATTTTTCTGTCTACTAAATGATGAAACCATAAGGGTGAATGCTCTAGATCTTCAGTTGTTCAGGGAATGGTAGAAGATATGGTTATGGTTCCCTGAAATACTCTCCAATAAGCTGATTGAATTGGATCCAGTATTAGGAATTTTGATCCAACAAGCCTTTAAGAGTCTTATTTTGTGCCTACTTGACCCCCTGACTGAGAAAAACCTGGCACCATTATCACTTTGCTTCTACATGGTCAGCTTTTATGGTGTGGGAACCCAAATCATAATGTAATTTTAAGATGTAAGGCATTGAGCCTCTCATTGTTAGTCTGCCTGCTTTCAGTTTACTTTACCCATCAAGGGTGTTGTTAGTCTTTCAGTGGCTCAGATGCATCTCTGAGTCTCATCTACTTGAGAAACTTGCAAGCCAATGTTGATAATTTCTGTTTCAATGGCCATAGCTTTAGGAGCCTTATAGGGCTTGGAGAAAGAATTTATGTACCAATTAACACAATGGTGTTGTGGTGGTTGCAATGAAAGATGGGTTTTCTTTTGAATGTTGTAATTCACCAAGCACTTGTTTGAGTGGTAGAACTGATGAAAAGAGACAACAGGAATAGTAGCAATAGCTTTTGAAAGAAAAGCTGGGATGATTGTGACTACCAAAACTGCTCTGTAAGTCATTCTAATTGGTGGACCTGCACAGTATAGAAACACAAGTGCATAAACTAATAACCCACCTAGTTTCTCAAGAATGGTTCGGATGGGGAAAAAAAAAAAAAAGAATGGTTCAAATAGTCCCTTTGTGTCATAAGTGCATGGACAATAAGCTATATATGCCCCTATATGTGACCTACCTTGATGAGTGATAATAAAGGATTTGGAAGAAATCTTTATAGCAGATCTCTGCAGGTATTTTTCAAGGGCTTAAGCCTTTAAAATAACTTTTAATGTTTTTCATGTTTAATATTTTTTAAATGTTTAATGTTTTAAAAATTTTTAGTGATAAAAATTCCTTAGGTAATACATATATTAATATTAAGATCTAGGCTTTTTTCCCCCCAGTGGGAATGTTTAGAGTATTTTACTAAGTATTTTTAAGAGAGGCTTTTCACTATACCACAGAGTACTGGGTTTATCTATTCTGTTTAGTTTTTATTTTCTTCTCAGGAAGAGATATTCTTACAAGAAATATTCTTTATTTTGTAGTTTTAGCTTGGACACTGGCCTCCTGTATCTGTCAGGTGCTTTCTTGTGGAATGAGGGGAAGTAAAGTCCAAATGTATGTTATTTTTAAAAATGACTGATTGAGACAATCAAGGCCAACTCTCACAGAGCTGAGCAGAATAGAGCCACATGTGCTCTGAAAACATGATTATTGCTTCTTACAATGCCGTGCTTGCTCATACTCTGATGGAAATTCACAGTGAGTTATATCACTGGCCCTTAGAAAGTTCTAGATCTTACCATAGCTAAAATAATTAACACATTTTCCAGAAATCAGCTTATCTGAGCAGGCTGGGCATTCTAGAGTATAGACTTCTTTGCAGAGTCAATATTATGGTGATGAGATCTCTTGTCACTCTTGGCAGAAGGGATGTCTGGTGAAGAGTGCTAGGATCCCATTTTCCACACCCTGGGGTTCTTAGCTGAAATGTCAGATTACTCAGTCTCCCCTTACATGTATCCCTGATACCTTGACAATGTACACCTGCCCTGGCTTCCATGTGGACATTTGCTAATTCAGTGAATTCTAAACCTAAATGGTCAAAAGAATCACATGGGATGCTGAAAAATTGTAGATGCCTGGGCCCGCATTGGATATTTTAATTCTGCAGAATTCAGGTACAGTTCCCTAGTTTTGGGACTCTCAGATCTAATGTATCCTATGAGAATTTAGTTTTGTATTCCTGAATAAAAATGGGTTTTCAGCCATTCCCCCGGTTTGCACGCCCTGGTCAGTGTGACAAACAATCTTAGCTTTCTGATTCTAGCACTGAAAGTCCTGTAGTGTCACATGAAATCCCTCAGTCTCAGGAAAACGGGGGTACACCACGTAATCAAGACACCTGGCACGGGACTGGAAGAGATTATGCTAAGTGAGTTTGGTCAAGCAGAGAGAGTCAGTTATCTTATGGTTTTACCTACTTGTGGAGCATAGAATAACATGGAGGACATTGGGAGAGGAGAAGTGAGTTGGGGGGAATTAGAGGGGAAGATGAACCATGAGAAACTATGGACTCTGAGAAACAAACTGAGGGTTTTGGAGGGGATGGGCGTGGGGGGTTGTGTGAGCCTGGTGGTGGGTATTATGGAGGGTACGTATTGCATGGAGCACTGGGTATGGTGCATAAACAATGAATGCTGGAACACTGAAAAGAAATAAAATAAAATGAAAAAAAAATCAACCATTAAAAAAAAAAAAAAGACATCTGGCATCTCTAATCCCAAGGCCATTTCAGGTTTTGTAGGTTAAGAGTTACTATATGGACATGAGATTCCTTTTTTTCCGGTCATTCACTTCCAAATCCCAAACTTTTCTTGCTTTTTCTTTTTTGCTTCTCTTTTTTAATATGGAATTTCCCTTTAGTGAAAAACCCTTGCCGTTGTTTTAGAAGGTTTTGGAGAAAGGATGGAGATAACCAGAATGTATGCATATTATTTTTATGTATGTGTATTTATCTATGTTTATATATACATATGAAAGCCTCTTAGTGAGTTCTCACTTTGAAATAATGATATTGTGGACTTTTAAAAATCTGTTATTATTGGGGGCACCTGGGTGGCTCAGTGGGTTAAAGCCTCTGCCTTCAGCTCATGTCATGATCTCAAGGGTCCTGGGATCGAGCCCTGTATCAGGCTCTCTGCTTGGCAGGGAGCCTGCTTCCCCCCACACCCCTCTCTCTACCTGCCTTTCTGCCTACTTGTGATCTCTCTCTGTCAAATAAATAAATAAAATCTTTAAAAATATATATTATTATTGAAGTACAATTGATATATAATATTGCGAAAGTTTAAAGTATATAACATATTGATTTGATACATTCATGTATGGTAATATAATTACCTCTGTGGAGTTAGCTAACACCTCTATCAGGTAATAAAATTGTCATTTCTTTTATGTGGTGGTAACAATTAAGATCTAGTGTCTTGGCAACCTAGAAGTGTATAATACAGTATTGGTGTTATGATAGTATTGTTGACTTTGATGATTTACCAGATTTACTATCAGAAATTAGGTTGAACTTCACCTAAAGCCAATGCTAAGGCAACACAAGGGAGTTTCCCACAATTCCTTTGCATTCCTGGTGCTTCCTTTCTCATGCTTATCTTACCATTGTATTACTTGAATTCTGCTCCTTTATTAGTTCATACCTGAAACTGGGCTCTCACCCTGTTTCTACAAAAGCCCATTCACGCCCAAGTTTCATGAGTTTAGTAACTCCCTAGAAGTTATTGGGTGGCCCCAATATCACAGGATGGGTCATGTCACAGAGCATATGGCCATTGACCACATTCCCTTCCCCACAGCCTCTCTAGACCACAGAACACTTTGATCTGCACACAGGGAGGCAAAGGTATTTTGTGGTATTTTGATAAGTGCTCTTTGTTCCATGTCATAATATTTGTAATGAAAGAATAAGGAGTTTATCTCAATAATTATGAAACTCTACAGAGTGGAAGTGTTGGGCTTCAAACCTCTTGCCTCTAAGGTTAGGAAATGAGAGGAAGCATATTCTATAAAATTGACCATTTCTATTTTCAGAGGGTAGCGCCAATGTTAGTTGGAAAATCAAGTGAATGGCTTTAATCAAGGATCTAGCACATGCCAAAATTTTAACTTTTCATGATCTTACTACAATTCCTGTTTTACAGGCAAGGAAATTATAGCTTAGCAAAGTTGAAAAAATAAAAAAATATCAAAACACTTGCAAGTAGCACATCTGGGATTCCTTCTCAGACAACCTGACCATAGAGTATGTGCTCTTTACCCTTATTCACATCACACCAAGAATATAGAATTTTCTTTTTCACAGATGCATCTACCTGTACATAATTTCAGAACTGCTGGAAAATAAGTGGAATCTTGTTTTCTAATCTTTCTTTATGCTGTGATTTATAAGGCATAGATTACTAGTAGTTAGGGTGCTCATCAGCATCACAGGACTACACTAATGACCCTCTGGCTTCAGCATTCATGAAGATGTGCAGGCACTACTGGGACCAGGGCTCTGCTACTTTGCCGCTGTCAGGATTACATCCTACCCGTCTGGAGAGCTCTCCCAGCCAGCCATGTGGTTCCCTTCCCAGAAAACCTTGTTTACACTCTTCTCTCTGTGGCCTAGGCATCCCCTGATTAAGATTTGAAATCACTTGATGCATTTCCCTACTTCCAATACATATGTCCCATCCTCACTTTCATCCTTCCAGTTTCAAAGAACTGCATGTCCTTTTCTGGATGATTTATCCATCTTTGTTCATCTTCTCATTGACCCTCAGGCTGTTATCACTAGTAGTGCTGAGAATGTAGTACATTTAGAATGACTTCTTTTTGTTTTTCTCATGAGATCCACAAAATAGCTTAATGTCATTTAGATTCTTAAGTGCCCAGAGGCTTCCCTAGAAGTAATTTGCTTTTCCTGTTTATTCTGAAAAACAAATGTCAAAAATTCTGAAATAATCTGTGATTGCATGTGTTAGTCCGATGGTCCTAGTTAGTAGGGCTTCTGGGGAAACTAGGATTAAAATTAAAACTGGCATATCGGTTAAATCCAGGATTTGTTCACCTGCTGTTGAACCAAAGCACACCTAATGGGACAGCACAATGGATTCTCAGTGCACCAAGTCCCAGGGGTTAAGGTCTGCTTTAAGTTCGCCAAATTCTTTGATGACAAGTTGTAGAGGTCTCATCTATAGATTTATATATATATTCAGTGGGGTAAAACTGATTAGCATTTTGATCAGAGCCTAAATGAATATGCAAAATGCATCCTGATCAAATTTGGAGTGGCATAAATCTGGAAGGGATAGCCAGTGTTTTGATGAAAGGACATAAAGTTATCAGATCAAAATTGAATTATAAATCAAAACAAACAAGAGGAAATGTAACAGGGTACGTATAAAGGTTGGCATTTCCATTAAAGAAAATCAATTACCCAAGTATGGAATGGGAATAAGGAAGATCTATGTTTATTACAGTTAATGTGAAAAATGTCCTGAGCATTTAAAAGACTTAAGTGAGCTATGATAAAATATAATAGTCTCACTTTATTCTGCACTGTTGTATCTGGAATATTGTGACAAATTTTGGGAGCCACACATGGGACTTTAACATCTGGAGAGATGTCAGCTAATCTAGCAGGATGTGGGGGATTTTTCCAACATGACTTCTTGGGGAAAAGGGGAAGGCAGTTGGGATCATCCAAGAGAGAGAAAGTGTATGGGGCTGTGATTTGTTCCTTCAGTCACCTGGAGCTCTCTCAGATGGGAGAGGAATCAACTGTCTTGATTTATAAGGCAGAATCTAGAACACGTGGGCAGAAGCTATAGGGAGGAGATTTTAACTTTACTCTAAGAAAGAAATTGATAACAATTGCAGTTCAGCAGTGGATTATGGTGCTTCACAATCTCGTAAACTTTTTGTCACTCTGTGTGACGGGCTTGGCTATAATACTAACCTGAGATCCTGAGATGCCAGCAGAAGGGACTCTTGGAATGAGTAGAAAGTTGGACTACCTTGTAAATGCTTTCCAATTCCTTGATTTTTTTAATTAATTCAAGATTAATGCAATTTAAAGAGTCATCTTTTTTTAAAGAGTTATCTTTTATATATATTTTATGATATCTGATTTACTTTCTGGGAGGTTACTTCATGTGTACTCACATTTCAAATATCAGCTGTATTTTTCCATGAAAACTATGAGAATGTTCAGATGACTTAGTATTTAGAAGTATCAGTAAATTGACATAGTGAAGACAAGTGTCTTTGACATTCATATGCTGTCAGACCACTTCATTTCTGTTTTCAGTAAGATTAGGGATTTTTTTTCTCAATCCTCTGGGCCAGGTTGTATTTCATTATTCTGAATTTTAATGAAAGACGTCTGCATTCCCAATGCACATTTTATTGGCTCTTTGTGAATCTTACTGGGTATATAAATCAAGAAATAGTAAAAAAAAAAAAAAATAGCACCTTCTTTGCTGCCAACATTGCAAGATGTATCAGCCCTTGAAATTAAATGTTTTCAATTTCTCATACCAGAGAAAACCCCAATATGGTTTTCTCCATCTAAATCTCTGTAATTATAGTCAAAAAGTCTATATATTGATGAAGTTGACATTGCTACAGGTTTTAGAATCTACTTTTGGAATAGGACTTGAAATTGATAGCAGCTGTAGGTCATGTTTTCTTGTTGATGCGTCCTGGAGAGCCACAGGACTCAGCTGGATACCACCTTATAGTGATGGGATGCAGTATATGGTATGTTATCGGGCTGAGTATGGGCAGCTCTAGAAAAGTTGTAGTGTCTATTTTCTGACTGTGGCTTAGCTGAACATTCTTAACCCAGGACCTAGGATCTGGGCTGGTTCATGTAAAAGATCTTATTTGCAGGTCTGGCTGAACTTAGCACTTTCAGAAGGGAGCAGGGTTGTTGTAATTGGTGAAAGGACTATGTCTGCAGGAATGGGGTGGTCACATGAAACAGTTTCCTGACTGTTCTGGGGCTTCAGAAGTCATCAGAGGAAGACATCGTTGTTCAAACATACAGTCCAGAGTTATAATCCTGTTTTTGTCCTTGGCTGGCTGCTTGTGTTGGGCGAGGTTTACTTTAGCCAGTAGATGCCTGAGCCAGAAAGGAAAATCACAATATCTGCCTGTTGTAGTGGCCCAGTTTCACTCGTCAACACTCATTCCAAGTTGTAATTATTGAAGACATCAGTGTGGTTACATGGACTTAAAAAAACAAATGCGTAAGCTGATATTTAATAAGTGTGAAATGCATTCAAAATTTGTATTAACCTTAAATTTAATAATATATACAGATTTTCTGTTTATCCTTATTCTTACGTTCCTATACATATAATTGTGTTCTCTTACCGGCACTAAGTATTTGTAGAAAGAGAATATGTTATCTCACCATCTCCTTTTTCTCCTTTCCCTTAATTGTGTATAAACACAATGCATGTGACTTCAACAACTGATGTCTTAGATGAGGTTGAGTACTACTTACTGTTTCAAGCATTCTACTATCTACTAACTTCTGAGGCTTCCCTCTTGACCACCTTCCCCAGAAGAAAGATAATTATTAAACAGATTTTATTGGAAGTGCAAAAAAGACTATCTGCCTAGCCTAGCACTGCCCAATAGAACTTTCTGCAGTTATGCCAATGCTCTGTACCTGTCCAATACTTTTGCTCCTGGCCACATGCAGTTATTGTGCATTAGAAACATGACCAGTGTGACTAAGGAACTAAATTTTAAATTCTATGTAATTTTAATTAACTTTTTTAGATTTTATTTATTTATTTGACAGAGAGAGAGATCACAAGTAGGCAGAGAGGCAGGCAGAGAGATAGGGGGAAGTAGCTCCCTGCCAAGCAGAGAGCCTAATGTGGTGCTTGATCTCAGGACCCTGAGACCACGACCTGAGCCAAAGGCAGAGGCTTAACTCACTGAGCCACCCAGGTGCCCCTTTAATTAACTTTAATTAAATAAAAGGACTAGTGGCTTCTATATTGGATTATGTTGGATAACACAGCAATTGCCAAAGAATTCATAACATAAGAAAATGTAAGTAAGTGCACTAACCAGTGGGATTCACCATCTGAACATTTCTTTTGAGCCAAATGGCACTTAAATGCAGCATCACTGGGTGCCATAGTGGCTCAGTTGGTTGAGCATCCGACTCTTGGTATCGGGTCAGGTCATGATCTCAGTGTTGTGGGATCGAGCCCCACTTTAGCCCTGTGCTCAGCCCAGAGTCTGCTCAAGATTCTCTCCCTCTCCCTCCCCCTTTGCTCCTCCCTCTGCTTGCTCTCTCTCCCTAAAATAAATGAATAAAATCCTTTAGAAATAATGCAGCATCAGCTTTGGAGATATTAAGGTGATCAAGTGAGGAAAAAAATTAACATCCATCTAAAGCATTTATAATTAATAATGAAGATCATTTTCTATGCCATCCTAGGTACTTTACAAATCTGCTTTACAGATATGCCATCTATTCTTTTACAAATGTTCTAAGTTAGATCATATTTTTTTCTATTTCATGTAAGAGAAAAAACTGATGCACACCATTTTAAAATAATAAACCAGCCCAAAGTCCCATAGCCAGGAAATGGTAGAGCCAAGGTTTGAACCCAGGTAGGATTCTTCAGTGATAATTCATAATGCACATTTCCTACATTGTCTTTTAGAGCAGATATGCATATCTCCCTAGTCATGATTGAGAACCAGGATAGAGGTTAAGAACATGAGTCCTATCGTGACATTACCTGATTTGAATTCTGTCTTCTATTACTCATCACCTGTGTGAACTTGAGCACATTACTCAATAACTCTGAGCCTCAATTTTCTCATTTAAATATGAATCTACTTCATTGGGTTGTTGTTAGGTTAGGTAAGTTTCCCATACAGTGTTTGAACCATAAATACTTGCCATCATCACTTTTAATTTGAAGGGATTGCCATTTATTTTAGGATGTTGCTTTAATGTGATGTTAACAGATGAAATAGATACATGCTTTGGGTACACTTTCCTAGGAAATAAGAGAGATTCTAATATTCAGATGATTCAGTAAGAAACACCCTGCTGTTCAGCCACTTTGGTGTGTCCATCACTGGGATTATAAAGTTTCAGAGCCCACATGCTCTGGCCAGTTCCTCATATCTTTGCTTTTCATGTAACCTTTATAGATGTCTCCTTTGGTGTCTTTGATTGGTTCTGAATGCTGAGCTGTGACAAACACCAACACAGCTGGAAAGAGCTGTAAGATTTGCTGTTCTGTCTTCCAGCAGGGAATTATTGCCATGGATACCAGCATCAGAGGGAAACTGGGGAGGATTCTCAACTGGTTTCCTGAGTGGTCTGACATCTGTTTCTGGGCAAGGCCAATAACGAGTGTGCTGCAAGCTTCATATCGAATGGAAGACTGATCCATGTTTCTTGCTCTCTTTTTTTTAAACCACAGATGGCCTCTTCCCAAGATGCCCGGTATGGCCAGAAAGACTCCTCTGATCAGAACTTTGACTACATGTTCAAATTGCTCATCATCGGCAATAGCAGTGTGGGGAAAACATCTTTCCTGTTCCGTTATGCAGATGACTCCTTTACATCCGCATTTGTCAGCACAGTGGGGATCGATTTCAAAGTAAAAACTGTATTCAAAAATGAAAAGAGAATCAAGCTTCAGATTTGGGTAAGTGACTTTGAAATAACAATGTTCTTCAGTTGAGGGCATTGAACATAGATGTATTTAAGGGAAATGCTTTCTGCCTTGTTCTGTCCCCATGGTGTCCACAGGCCCCATTTCCAGGTTCTTTGCTTGAAAAATTCTATTCTATTTCAAAGATAGTAGAGTGATGCCTCTCTAAAGTATGGAGACTGAATTATGCCTTGTTGTCAAGTGATCCTTCTTAGAGTCCAAATATGTGTTGTGTTGGTGGTAGAAGGAACAATCAGTGAGAAGCCAGGCCATCCCTTTTATCATCTGTATGACTTTGGACAAGTCCGTGCAGCCCTCATTGCCACTTTTGTAATCTCCAAAATAGGCAAAGTCAGTCTAGCCTTTTAGGTCATAGGAAGCATGCTGTCCTGGGCATTATAAAGAAGAAGGTAAATGACCATGTATAAAGAAAACTTAGGTTTGATTCCTTTATAAAGCCCCAGAGAAAACTTTGAACATGGTCTACTCATACTTCACAGATTGTTTTCTCGGCTCTTTGAGTTACATTTATGCAGACAAAAAAACAAAACAAAACAAATGAAATAAAATATTTACTTGATAACAGCGTTTCCCTCTAAGCAGAAGGTTTCCCAAGAAGTTTTGAGAACATTTGGCTAACTTTCTACCTCTTTCTACTGATGCAGAAGATCAAAATTTCTTTAACTAAATTGTTCGGAAACATTTGGGAGAATAGCTAGTAAAAAACAGAAAAAACCTGTATGTGGATAACAGGTTCAAGGTAATATAAGAATGAGTGAAACTTAGTCATACCATACCAAGAGAGAATTATGTAGTATGCATTTTTTTGTGTGTATCATGTAATATATGAGTACAATGGTGTGGAATTTTTCCATAGTAAGTTTTGGTTCTTTTTTCCTGTTTATTTGTGCCTCTGCCACTCCAATTGACTGGCGCTACAAACAGGCATTTCCTTTCAAGAGGTGTTTTCTATCTTCTTCTGAGACATTTCTGATATCTACTATCATTTTGTGCTAGCCCCAGGGTAGATCTGTAGCACTGATGATTAATCTCCTTCCTCAAATATGGAGAGTTGAAAGAAAGATAAATCCCAGAGTACAACATTTAAACTTTTCTAAAAAATAAAAACACTTTATTAAAATGTCAGTATAAACTGAGTGACTTTTATCTTAAAGCTCCTAGGAGTAAATTCAAAGATGTAGGGATGTACACAGAGAGGTATCCTTTTAGGCAGCTTATAATGGACTCATACTCTTACTTATTTTAACTCTGGAGTTTTCCAGGTCTAATGAGAACTGGTGTAAGAACTTGGAGAAGTAGTCCCAGCTCCTTCACTACTCTTCCAACCCCTAAAGCCATTTTTGTTGGGAGGGTTCCTCTTTGGAACTTAAACACACAGCCCATCTATGGAGACAAAAGGAGCTGTGTTCATTGCTTTGTGTTTGGGCCCTGATTTATTCTCTTCCTTTTGGGCTCTAGGCAATCCACTGTCATATTGGGATAACTTTCATATTCAGGTTTAAGAAAGGCCCCTTAACTCTGACGAATTTTGAAAATTGAAAATTAATTTTGTAACCACATATCTCTCAATTCTCTGACCATGTTGTTTCTACCACTAAAATATCAGTCATTCCTTTGGTTGACAGCTCCTTGTTTCTCCTCACAGCTTCATACCTTACAGATGCCTAATGATGGATGTTGTGATGGATGGTGTGTTAAATCTATCTAATAATCTCTAGCAACTTCTCAATCTAGGTTTTTGACAGAAATGTAGTAATATAGAATTATCTGTTCTTAATGCAAAACAGATACATTTGAAATAATATAAGAGATTTTTGAGAATTATAAAGTATTTCCTATTTACAAAAAATATTTTCTTCAAAAGCATTCAGCTAGTACCAGACCAGAGCTGATTCATTGAGCTCTCTGGGGGGTTAAAATGAAGTTATTTCTCTGTAGGTCTTACTCTTGGATGAAAATTGCTCTCCTTTGAGCCACCCTAAGCTTGAATCAGTCCGTAAGCTGCGTCCTCAAGCTTCTCACCTCCCATCACTTTACTCAAGAAGCCCTGACATAACTCTTTTAAAATTTTTCTTCCATAGTCCACCATTTTTCCAAAACTTCCAACTCTCCTCACAGCCAGTTCAGTGCAGGACATCATTCTGGGGGTTCCATTTTCCCATTTGGTGGATATCCACTCTCCTTTAGGGGTCAGCCACTCAGGAATTTTTCACCTTGCCTTCTCCTTACTCACAACAGTAGTAATGATGGCCACTGTTACCTTTGCAATTAAGGCAGTCTCATTTCTTCTTCTTTAGGGTTATTAGGAACTCTTAATGAACCTATGATTCTAAAGGTGTAAATTACTGTATACCAACTGGTTTCGTAGACTGTGAAACATTCAAAAGAAGTACTACAAAAAGATTTGATGTTCATTGAACTTAGAGTTGATTGGAAAAATAAACTAACATTCACAGAGTAATTATATACTTACATAAAGAAATACCAATTATATAACTATTATAGGTAACTAGCATTTATTGATGGTTTGTAAATTTAAAGATGTGGGTATGTACACAGACAAGTATTCTTTAGGCAGTTTATAATAGACTCTTACTCTTCTACTTATTTTAACTCTGTAGTTTTCCAAGTCTAATTAGAACTGGTGTTAAGAGCTTGGAAATTAGTCCCAGGCACCTTCACTGCTCTTCTAGATCCCAGAGCCATTTTTGTTGGGAAGGTCTCTCTAACTTAAACACATAGCTTTTGCATTATTAATAATAACTATGCATTTATCATTATTATTCTTATTTTATTTGAGAAATCTGAAGGTGGGACAAGATTAGTAGCTTGCCCAAGATCAAGTGTGATGTGTGGCTGATTCCAAGATGGGTCTGTCAGATACTAATACTTGGGTTTGTTCCCCTTTACCAAGATGCCATAATTAAGAAGTCTTATGGAATGCGGTGGTGTTTTCGTGATGATAGCAATCTTAAATTATGGCAATCCTAAATGAAGAAAAATTTGAAAAATTTTGGCCTGTTTAATGAATTGAGGCATGCCAAGGATGATAGGATAAAGGATAATAGGGTGGTATGCCTAAGTATAGATATACCTACAGTAATTCTAGGGATCCTTGCTTTATGCAGTCATATAAATATATTGAAAAATATTTAATTTTGTACAGTTTTTATCATTTATCATCTTCAACTCATTTATTTGGGAATATATTTGGCATTGATGATTTTTCATCTCATTGTATTTTAATAACCAATTAACCATTTTTCCCACCTTATGGTATTTTTATGTACTTGTATTAACTTGTAACTGATTCTTTTGTATATCCACAATCATCTTAGCCTATGCTACACAGTTGTTCCTCCTCACACTTCTGACACCAAATGTGTGGTGTCAGAAGATCAATTAATGCTTCAGCTCTCCAGCCATCAACTAGCTGTCCTATAATTTAGTTCAGTTTTGATACTAACTATATGGAGCTAACACAGACCAGAGATAAAGGGCCTCATTCTGCCTCTTTCACTTCAGACTCCAGTCACCAGTCTGGGCTACCTATGCTTCTGACCTACAGGCTCTAAATTGGGGGGTCCCATTACTTCAGCCTCCAGAGTCAATTTGTTAGAATTACTCACAGAACTCAGGAAAGCAGTTCACTTAATATTACCTGTTTATTATAAAGGCTAGAACCTAGTAACAGTCAAACAGAAGAGATAAATAAGGCAGTTTCAAGGAAGGAGGATAGACACAGCTTCCATGCCCTCTCTGAGCATGCCATACTCCCAGCATCTTGTTGTGTTCACCAAATGAACTTCATTTTTTAGGATATTTATGGAGCTTCTATTACATAGGCACTGTTGATTAAATCCATTAGCACTTGGCGATTAACTCTCCCCTCCCAGAGGATGGGATTTGGGGCAGGGGCTGAAAGTTTCATATTTTTACCCAGACAGGCTGAGGTTGTTGATATGATTCTGATTATTTCATGAGTTTTAAACTGTCCATGAATAGGACTACTTCTAGGTAAAGAAACCAAGACATAGGGAAGATAAATATTTGGCTTTAACTTATAATCAGTGCCACAGCAGGTCTCCCACTAGTTGAGCCAGTCTGATTACTATAATACCAAGTCCACTCTTAACTCAAGGTAAGTGCTATGTTATGACAACTGTGATGAATCTGCTTGGTTGCCAGTGGAATCCACCAGGCACAGGAACATCAAACTTGAGCCCAGATTTCAAGTATTTGAAATATTTGAAAGTTCAAGATTTCAAGTAGTATTTCTAATATGTCAGGTAGAAGAGCTTAGGTAGGAAGACTTTCCTGTTTTCCTCTCAGTGGTTTACTTTTGCATGTGCAGCATAGGGGGTTTCTGAGTCCACAAACTGGATTGCTTATTGGATTTTGGACAGTCCATATTCAAAGAAAGCATTTTAACAGCTACTAGAAAACATTGACATTTCTTCCTGGTCATGTTACACCTTCTCTCTGTGGAAGTTCATTACTGCCTTGGAATAAATATCATCGATCATTTGTACTTAGTTACAAACTTTATATTCCATTAATATATTCATGAATCCCTTTATCATTCACCAAATTAACATTTCTCATTGCATTTTAATTTTATTATCATTTTTATGATTCTCAAATCAAAAATTTTGAAAATTATAAAGATTCAAAGTACTTGGTCTGATACTTTTTTTTTTTTTTTAGTGTCTGCTTAATGCTATTATGAATATATTAGAGAGAAATTTAGTGTGGTTTTTCACTTTAATTGGAGAAAAGTATTTTGCAGCTGGGGTCTGTGTAATTTTGCTTCTAATTTTAAAAACAGTTTAGCTTTGAGAAGGCCTATGTAGAGTGGATGTCTTCCCAATGAGAAGATTGAGAAATGCTAGGGATTCAATTACTAAGATGAATATTACTTGTATTTATTTTTAGTATTTAGATTACTAGTATGAGAGCACTGAGGTTTATAGCAAATTGCAAAGCAAGAAGTACTGGCAGTTATTGAAATTAGACTGTGTAGGTAGCCAGACTTCACAGTGTGGCTCTGCTGAATAAATGGCATCTTCCCTTGCTTAAAGAAAGCACCTGGGTATCCTTTTTCAGTTGGGTCTACATTATTTAAGACCAAAAATCAGTGTTGACTCTAACGAATGAAGACTGAACTTGAAAAAGCCATAGCTTAGGTAACATAGGTTTAAATGGGGAGAGGGGCAGGTAGGCAGCAGACAGAGAGCATTGCTGTTTGCACTGCCCTTTATGGCTCCTTGTCTTTCGGCTTCCTTTCTCTCCCTTTCCCCCCTCCTCCTCTCTACTTCATTTCTGAAGTTCTGACCAGGCTTAGTTACTCAGAAACTGACTTTCAGCATGTTCAGGATCCAGAGCTGCCACATAAAGATACACACAGTTATACAGTGGTCAAGGGCACCGGCCACAGGGTCAAGTGGGGTCATTCTCCAGCTGCTGTGCCACTTGAGCCTGATGCTTTCCCTGACAGGCACCTTTTCCTTTTCACAAAGGTCCCATCTGTTTGTCAAATAGGTGCAGCTGGACCGCAGGCAAGTAAAGAGGATTCTGATTCCCCTATAGTAACCATGTATGCTGGGCATAACTAGTTCGAATCTAGTACAAGAAATGGACTTGGAAACCCAGAGAAGGCTACAAGCCCTGCTTCCCTAGGGGAGGCATGGAGGAAGAAGGTGTTTTAAAATATAGGTTTTATTGTTATTTAAGTATGGCAGGGCCAACAGATCAGGAGACAACTATCATTGAAAAGATAGGTTTTTTTTTTTTTTTTTTTTTTAATTTTTTATTTTTATAAACATATATTTTTATCCCCAGGGGTACAGGTCTGTGAATCACCAGGTTTACAGATAGTCATGGATGCAGGAGCATACTTAAGAGAAGGAGGCATGGGCTGGGGCTGGGGACGTAAGAGGAATGAGGGGAACCACCAGGGTGGGTCAGGAAAGGGTACAGATGTGTGACAAGAGTCTCTGTTGTGGTTCTGTGGTGGGAATGGCACAGCAGGGTCAGCAGATTTATGACTCCTAGTTGGAAGAATTTCAGCAGACCCTGGGGGGCATAGAGGCTGTCCCTGGTTGTCTGGTACCTGGCCTCAGGGTGATAAGGGCAGGTGGAGAGTGAGCCAAAGTGGGGAGCCCAGTAAGGGAGGTGGTTGGGGCTTTGGAGCTCTGTATTCATTCATTTGCATTTGAAAGTGAGCTGCCAGTAAGTTGTTTAATGTCTCCAGGAATTGGCTAACTCTGAGAGGGCCTGTCCCTCCTGAGCCCACAAGGCCCCAGGTGTCACAACATCAGAATACAGAAAATGAAAGACATGGCTAACACAGAAGGCGAGTTCTTGGAGCCCTAGGTTGGCTTCTGTCATTGACTCTCTATCACTGATACTCTGACAAATGCTTGTGATTTCAGATATTCTTGGCACAGGCACCGTGCATTTCTGGGTCTGAGTATTCGGAGACCTAGAAAGTTGGGTCAGGAAATGCTCTTACACCTTTTCTGGCTTAACCCCTCATTTGATGATATGACTGACAGAGCATCATTTCTTGAACCCAGTTTTGACCCACAGAGTGAATACTTTATGTTTATATGCATTTTAGAATTTATTTTTCCCCATGAAGGAAGGTGGTATTAATAGCCCAGTTTTAGAGATGAAGGAATGGGGAATCAGAAAGATAAGGTAATTTGCCCAAAGTCATAGCTAGGTTGTGTTAGAGGCAGGATTCCAACCAGAGCACTCTATCCAAAGCCCATATGTACTTGACTACGTGGTGTAAATGAAGTCCAGGAAAGCCAAGTGATTTCTTTGAGATTTTTAGATTCTCCAGTCTGAAATCCTACATCTGGTAATCCTTAGCAAGTACTTTTCCCACACTATGTAATTGCTCCATGTTTTCCCTTGTTTCTTCATTACCTGTTCCAAGAAATTATTTATGGTTACAAAAAGAAATCAGGTTTTTGTTGTTGTTGTTGTTGTTGTTATTGTTTTGTTTTTTATTTACTATCCATCGGCACAAGTGGATTGTGCATTATCTATGTTTAAAATACACAGATATACACAGCAGGAGGGATTGGAACACATTCAACTAGCTTCTTCCTTGTATATTTCTGGAATGCCTGTTTCCACTGTTGGGGAACACACAGATAAAGAAGAGTATGTGGAAGGAAGAGTCTGAGTAAAGTGGAATGGGAAAATATTTCTACCTGTAATCTTTGCATCTGGTGCTCATTTAGCCTAATCCCCCTGCCCACTGATTTCAGGATGGTGTTCCGATCCTTTCATCCATTTATAAGGAGCTAACATTCAGGTAAATTCCTTAAGAGAACCCCTGAAGCCAGCAGCTGCTGCCAAAACCATTCCTGGTACTGTCATTTGTATGTTCTTTCCCACTTCACATGTCTTCTAACCTAGCATCTGCTTTCCCTGAGAGATTGAGAAAGACAGTGTTTGGTTTCACTCCTGAGAGGAAGTTGATGCTTGTGTGCAAAGTGTCAAGATGCATAACATTCACCCTCTCAGGAAGCTGAAATCAGCAACTCTTGCAATCCCACTGTGTTTAAGCCACCTTCTTAACATTGACAAAATGGGAGGAATGGTAAAGACTTTGTTCCTGGCCCAGTGGAGATGGCCAGCTATGTGGGAAGACCGGACAACAAACAAAAGAAAGGAGCACCCCAGGGTCATGTAATGGGTGTCCCCAAGGAGCAGAGTGGTCCAGCAACATGAGCAGGGACTTCAGACCCTGCTGGTCTGGGGTTCCTATACTGACTCTGATCTCACTAGCTGTGACCTCAAGCCCTGACTTCTCTGAGCCTCATTTGACTCCTTTGTGAAATGAGAGAAAACACCTACACCTTTTACCTACTAAGTATTGGCCGTAACAAATACTTAGGATTATTCAACATTAGGCACAAAATTAACAAGAAATGTGAGTTTTCTTCTTTCCTAAAAACAGAGTACCAACCTGTAGACTTTTATGCTCCATCAAATAATTTAATCAAACCAGGTTTCTGCTGGGTGCCTACTATGGGGTAGGCATTGTGCTAGGTGCTGGGGACATCATGGTGAAGGATACACAGGCTCTGCCGTGGGAACCAACTGTCAGATGGGGAGGTAGTGAATGAAGAGAGAATTCCACCTGCTGTGATAACTGCTCTGGAGGTGTGAACACGGGGTGTATAGGAAAGAAGCCTAACCCAGGCTTAGGGACTTGGGGAAGGCTTCCCAAGGGCAGCTACATGGGACACATGAAATTGATGAATGAAGTAGAATTAGGTATTCACTGATTCACTCATTCGGTCACTCAATCAACATGTCTTGAGTTTTTACTATGGCCCAGACACTGGGAAGGAATTTGAGATTGAAAGTAAATACTCAGAAACTCTAGATTGTGATGGTGCTATGGATATATAATCAGAAACCTCTGATAAATGAAAAGATAGCAACAGGGGAGGGGAAACTTGTTTTTGTCAGATGTTCAAGGAGGGTTTATATTTGCTAACTGAGCTAAGACCCAAAGGGTGAGAAGGAGCTAGATGTTGAAGAAGAGGGATGAATATTCTTATTTTCCTCCTCCCCCCTCTCTCCCCATCTCTCCCTCCTTCCCCTCCCCTGCCCCTATTTCAAAAGTAAGAGTTTTTGTTTTCTGGGGTTTTTTCTGCACCATAGCTTCATGTAGTGCTTCTTGCTTACTCTTTGTTTATCAGATCTTGACTGCTCGGATTCTGAGCAGGAGAGTTTAGATTATTGGAACCTATAGCATTTACAGTTTGGCGGTCTTCTTTAAGGAACAAGGTATAAAAAGGCATTACTTTTGCAAAACTGTCAAAGAGCAGATGACTGTGTGAACCCATTGCTGGTGCTTCTTGGAAGGAACCTAATCTTCAGTCGTCTTCATGGCAGTTCACCACTATTTTTGCAGAAATTTTACCTGCATATCTGCAGGGACTAACAGACTCTGCTAAGAAGCTGTTGTGGCAGCAAGAAAGAAATGTATGGGGGGATTGTGGAGGCACATGTGTCAGTGCAGTGGGGTAGAAAATGGACACTGGGGCAGGACACCAGATTTCTGAGGCAAACGACACTCAGTGATCCCTAATGTGCCAGGTATAGTTGAACATTTTTATGAGTGCTAAGTCTTGTTGTCCTCACAGAAACCTATGAGACAGGTGCCATTTTTATTTTCAGTTTACAGATGAGGAAACGGAGGCACAAAGAATGTGAATAACTCACCCAAGGTCTCGTGGCTAACAAATAGTTAGCAGATAGCAATGTGAGCCCCCTAGCTTTGGAGGCTTTTCTCTTAACCCATTCTGCTACACCTTTTCTCTGTAAGTGCTGCTTTTGAGTCATTCTCTGGGTGAGCCACTGAGCACATTTATTTTTTATTTTATTATTTTTTTAAGATTTAATTTATTTGAGAGAGAGAGAGAGCGAGTGAGTGAGAGAGAGAGAGCACAAACAAGGGGAAGAGGAGGGAAGCAGACTTTCTGCTCAGCAAGGAGCTGGACGTGGTACTCCATCCCAGGAGCTTGAGATCATCATCTGAGCTCAAGGGAGGTGCTTAACTGATTGAGCCACCCCGGCACTTGAGCACATTTTATTTTTAATGCTTATGACAACCTCAGACTGTTGACATTAGCATAGATCTTTTAAACATATGAGGAAACCAGGACTCAGACAGATTAAATAATTCTCTGCTGGACACATAACTTACCCCACTGCTTTTAGAGTAACTTTCAACATATTAACTCTCAGATTAAAAAAAAAAAATCAGGAAGTAGCCAAAATCAATGGAGTAAATTTTTTCCAGAAATATATCGTGACCACATATCCCATCCAGATTGTTATCTTTTGTGATTCTCCTGTCATCCCAGTTCCCACAGGGACTAATAGCCAAGACTGCTGCTCTCCAACTTTCTAAAAATGGGAATACCAGCTTTAGTAGCAGAGAATGGGGATTTGGCATAAGCACCGTTCCAGATAATTGAATATTTGGACTGCCAAAGCTTTGGAACAAATTAAACATTATAATGAAAATCTTTTTGCATTGCACATTTACGTAACTTAAAGGGACAAGAAAGATAAGCCAATTTTTCGTGGCTTCTCAGGATTATCAGTATGAGTCCTTCAGGGGTGACTCCTCTACTTGGCGGTCACCATGTGATATTTTCTCTGGTCTTAGGTCATTTACACTTAGTTTTTCTTTCTTCAATATCACCTTCTCCCTTTTCATGTTTCCAGTTGCTTTCCCATTTTTTTTTCTTTACTTCCATAATATCATTTTATAAATTACGTTCCCTGTCATTAGGTCACTTGAGATATTGCCGTGGGTCAGAGTGTGAATAAGAGGACCTTTTTATTGACATGCATGAGCTTTGAGGTAAGGATGCTGGAAAGTCTACTGACCTCTCAGAAGCCTCCATTTGCTACTGAATTATTATTATTATTATTATTATTATTATTATCTGCTGTATTATTACTTCCATGTTTACCAACCATAATGTTAAATCTTCCTGATCACTTTGGTGTTATTTTAACCTTTGGCCTAGTCTAGACTTACTTCTATCTAAAATCCCCGAAGATGATAATATCATATAGTGGTTTTGTCATTAAAAATGGATTCTGAAGCTAAGTTTTCTGAGTTCATATTTTTTTTTTAAAGATTTTATTTATTTGTCAGAGAGAGAGAGTATGCACAAGCCAGGCAGAGCAGTCGGCAGAGGCGGAGAGAGAAGCAGACTCCCTGCTGAGCAAAGAGCCTGATGCGGGACTCCATCCCAGAATGCTGGGATCATGACCTGAGCTGAAGGCAGTAGCTTAACTGACTGAGCCACCCAGGTGTCTCTGAGTTCATATTTTAGTCCAAGACTGTGGGTGTTGTGACCTTGGGCAAGTTAATTAACTTCTCGGTGACTTAGAGTTTCTATCTGTAAATTGGGGGAAAATAAAAATACTTTCTTATAGTCTTTCTGTAAAGAACAAGTAAAATGTTTGTAAAGTTTTAACATAGTACTACCTGACACATTGTATATGCTCAATAAAGAAGTCATTTTTATTTTTCTCACCCTGCTTTTTACCAATATTGACCTTCGCTAATGCCATACTTTCTGTAACTACAAATGGACTTTTTGAGCCACAAATTTCTAGTTCCAGTGTAGGTAGACATTTATATGACGAACTTAATCCTGGTGTTCTAACATGGTAATGAAATATCCAAGCAGATGGACAAGGTGAAGTGTCTTTAGGACACCTGGGTTTCTCTCACCAGCCCGGAAGAAATTTTGATATGCCCAAGTGAGGTGTTTTGTGGTATCTAGAGCCATCTCTACATTGAGATAAAGTCATCAACTATGTGGGGAAGGCAAACCCATACAGCTTATTTAAGTGCTCATGAAATTGATGTCCTTCCCTATAACAAAAACAACTATAAATCATTGAAATCATAGAGAGCTGTTATTAAAACACTGGGTTATCATTTCCTCAGGATATTGCCTAGTGATACTGACAGCTTCTGATTTAAGCTGTCAGTTACATGTCTGTGTCACCAAGTGTCATTATTTTCTGATGATTTATTTAAAGTGATACTGAACTCTGGTGCCTGGGTGGCTCAGTCAGTTAAGAGCCTGCCTTTGGCTCAGGTTATGATCCCAGGGTCCTGGGATCGAGCCCCACGTTGGGCTTTCTGCTCCATGAGGAGTCTGCTTCCTCCCACCTCACTCTGCCTGATGCTCTCCCTGTTTGTACTCTCTCTCTCTATCAAATAAATAAATAAAATCTTAAAAAAAAATTAAGTGATACTGAGTTGACCGGTTTTTCTGGCATTACATAAACACAGCTTAAATCTAGGGATCAGTGAAGCATTTAATTACTCAAGTCAGATTTAAGGAAAAAGAATATTTCACAAGCTGGATGACACTTATTTTCAGTTAGGAATGCTCTGATTTGCCTTCAACTTTTGCTCTCCTAACACTAACTTTGCTCGTCCTGAGCATTATCACTATGTTAAGGCAACGAGCAAGTTAAAAGAAATAGCAACCTTAGCACCAGGGGATCCATACCATTTTGCTCAGACTACTAATGGACACGAAGTAATGGAAGACAAAGTCTCCACCTTCAAAAAGCTTACAATCTTTGAAAACAACTTAGTCAATCTTAGAATGTCTATAAAGCATCATATGCAAGATTACAGAGTATAAACTAAAAAATACAAAGAAGACCTAAAATTAAAAAGAGTTGAAGTAGATGTGTGTGTCAACAGTATTTGGGAGAGAAACACTCTGGACAATTTTGGAAAGTTTATTGATTTTACAAAGCTATCTGTTGGATTTTGGGAAGCAATAAGGGAGGGTGCAGACCTGAGGGCTATTACCACCTCTTGGACTAATGGGAAGGGGAACCAGAAAGAGCCACAGCTGTCGACTTAGAAGAGGCTGAAGAGGCCCTGTGGATTGGAGCCTTGGTCTATTTAAATAACACAGCTTCTGCCAGTCAGCTGCTCAACAGAAAAGTGGCCACGGGAAGGAACACCCAAACCTCTCATCCCTCCTGCCCTCTGACTTCTTAACTGTACCTCTCATTGGCTGAGCCCCTCCCCGCTTTCTGGGCAGCCAGCAAAGGAGCTTTGTTTTAGCAATTCACTGAGGTTAGGCCCCTACAGCACAGAGTAAAACGGAACTGGGTAAAGTGGGTATTTAGCACAATGAAGAAGTAGGTTTTTTTGTTGTTGTTTTGTTTATTTGAGAGAAAGTGAAAGCTAGAGAGATCACAAGGTGGGAGAGGTAGAATGAGAAGCAGACTCACCACTGAGCAGAGAACGCGATGTGGGGCTCAATCCCAGGACTCTGGGATCATGATCCAAGCCGAAGGCAGACGCTTAACTGACTGATCCACCCAGGCATTCCAAGAAGATAGTTTTGGATTAGTATTTTCTGTATAAAACAATTCATTTATTAAATAAGGTATAGAGCCCAAATGTACATTTTAAAGAATTTGTATCATAAACATTATATGGCATAGTCTTCATATGATCATACTCCTGATAATTTGAGTAACGTGGTATATTTCAAATTTATATTTTGTTTGCTTTCACTATCCACATGGTCCTCCTTGACTGTTCCAGGGAGGCATTTCCTGGATAATTCTACTGAGCACAAGATATTGCTAATGAGTTGGCACTTAGAACACATATGTGGCCATTAATATCTGCTTCAGAAGGAAATACATTAACATTCACTCAAAACTGAGTGTCTATGTGGGAAAAAAATACCAGTGAGTCCAGAGCCTTTGTCTTACCCTCTTGGAGTTGCTTCAGTAACCTCTGAAAAGGTCTGAGAACTTGGGCCACAAAAGCCATTGGGGCATATGGTTTAGTTACAGAGAGGCCAGGAAACCCTGTATGCTACACAGGTTGAAGAATTCAGAGTTGGCCCTCCACTGTGTGAAGCTGCATAAGCATGTTCCCTTCCACCTGCCAACCGTGACCCATCCTGACCTCTACCACCCATGTCTCCAAAGGAAGAACAAGGCAGTGTATTTTTTTCATAAAGCTAAATTATTCAATTTTATGAGACCTGCAACCTTAAAGTAATATTATTTATTTTAATTCCTTTCCTTACCAATTCTTTTGGTAATCTGATAGATGGTAGGTTTCTTCTTAAACCTTTCTAGGGAAAAATATGGCAGTTCTCATAGATAAAGTGCCCATTTGTATTTATTTATTATTTATATTATTTTGGTCTCAGAAGCCCAGATGTCTGGGAATCTGAGAGGTGGGGGTTTGTGTGGGTACAGCCCTTCTGAGCTGAGCCATGTGGAGAGAAAAGCCACTTAACGAGGCAGTGTTTTGGTGACACAGTCATCAACATGACTTTGTCTTAAAGGAGCAGGCATCATGGTCGCTATGTGTTGTGCAAAGTGCTAACCTCTGGGGAGAGGGATCCAAAGGTTTCTATGCTTCCTATCTTCTGGCAACTTACAGGATGATGGTATCACGGCAAGTATGGTGATACAAAAAGAACAACCCAATGAGAAAGGCTAAATCCATTTATATTGAGCTTGATACAGCCAAGGAGTCAGCCACAGTCACTTGTATTTTGGGAGAAAGTGAAAGGCTAGCAGAGAAGTGGAAAAGCTTTCTGTTGGTGGAAAGGGACGTTTTCATGTCCTGATTGAAGGCTATTAGCTGAGGGCATGGTAGTGGGGCTAACTAGAAATGGGGCATCCTTTATGATTGGTTATCCATGTTTGGCTTTTTTTGCAAGTCCTAAGTTGGCAGTAGGGACAAGCTGTCAGTTATTAATCAAGTCTTGACCCTTTTGGGCAGTTGTTACAGAAATTATTTCGTTTTGTGGATTGTCACTAAAGATAGCAATCTGGTCCTACAAGTCTGACTTACAGCAGACTGGCATCCTTGTTTGCTTATTGGATGTAAAGAGGTTGGTTTCCTGGACAGATTGCAGGTTGTGGGTCTAAGTTCTCTTTCTATATATGGTTTTCCTGTTGTCTATTTGTATGTTCAGTTGTATAAGTAAGCCAAAGACAAGGCCAACTTTAGTAAGGGCAACAAGAAAGCACAAGGAGAGATAATGGGCTTTGGTCTCTGATGGTTTGATTCTGGGCAAATTATTTAACTCTGTTATGTCTTGGTTTTATTTTCTGTAAAATAAAGATAATAATCTTTGCCTGTAGGGTTGTTCTGAGGAATAACATAGTATTATATAATGTGCCTCGTATGGTTCTCATAATTTTTGGACCTATTTAAACCCTTAAAAATTATTGAGAATCCCAAAGAGCCTGTATGTTTGTGGGTTACATCTATTGATATTTCCTATATTAGAAATTAAAATGGAAAAATTTAAATATTTATTGGTTATTTAAAAAATAACAGTAAGCATATTATATGTAAACCTATATTATATACTTTTAATGAAAAATAATATTTTGAAAAATAAATAGTGAGAAGAGTGATTTTTGTAATGTTTGTAAATTATTTTAAAGTTTGGTTTAATTGAGGACTGCTGGATTTTTGTATCTGCTTGCTCATTCCTCTGTTGCTATAGCTCATATCATGTCACATCTGAAAAATACCATTGTACACCTGTGAAAGAATGGGGTTGAAAAATGCAAATAACAACTGAGTGTTATTTTTTGTATTAATTTTGACCTCAGAGACCTTCTGAAAAAGTTTGGGGGCTCCCAGATTACATTTTGAGTACCACTGCTCTAGGCCTCAAAAAATTATTAATAATATTAGCAGAAGATTACAGCACTATTGACCCATATTTGAAAGATAAATCTTTATAGAGAAGTAGGTACTGCTTTATACTCCCACATCCTGGCATTAAAAGAAAGGAGATCCTCTGATAATAGATGCCTTTCCTGAAAACCAGGTTTGAGGATCAGAGCAAAGGGTACAAATCTTTGCAAATGGAGGACAACCTGGAAGGAAGTGTTTATTTTTCAGCAGTTTCTGAATGAGAGAATGAGTGAATGAAAGCTCATAGCTATGCCTTTTATATGACAATAGTAAGTAGCATGACTGGAAATTAGGTCCTGCTCAGATCTGGCTCACTGGAGCAAGAATCTCCTCTAATTTTGGGAAGAGAGGCACATAAAAAATATGGTGGACCTTCCTCCAGCCCTCACTTAATTTACAGACTGGGAAACTGGAGAAACCATTTGATTTCTTGGCCATCTTCTCAGAGAGAGCCTTGCTAGTAAAATCAGTCTCCTTGATTCAGAAATCATACTCTTTTGAAGTTTATCTGAAATATTAATTTACACTAAGTTATGCATGACCGATACACGTGACTGATAGACTATCAAATATCCTAAGGGTATTCGAATTTTCAAACAGTACCTTGTTAACTGAAGAAGTGAAGGATCTTTTAGCAGCAAGTATCATAGTGGGGCCACCTTCCCTGGACTCGTCAACTGAGACTAGCTGTGTGAAGGGCTGACCAAGACACTTAAGGCACATTGTTGACCCTGTATGATAATTGAGGGGGGAAATGGACTTAAAGGAATAATTTCATTTTATTTTAGCCAGTAGATCTATCCTTCTCTTTTAAAAAAATATAGTAGTGTTTTTGTTTTCCTTCATATTTTGCAAAGCATTTACCCCCTGGGTCAACACAAAGCTCATAACATTTCATCTCTGCCGCTTACTTCTTCACAAATTTACTGTCTATTGGAAACAAGAGAGTGAGAATTGAAAGTGTTTTTCTTACTTTGCTCTATGGCTAGCTTCTGTGAATGCTTTAACAAGGTCTATAAGTCTGGTTTGGAGAGTGAAATTCTAAATTGAGTTTTGTAATAACATAGCTACCAAGGGCTAAAGGCAGAGATGAAAGGACAGGCTGCTTAGTCCAGGGCTGATGAAAAGCTGCACGTGCTGAGACTTTTAGCCTGGCCTTGTCATACCTATTCCAACAGTATAGAGGTGATTGTATAGTTGGGGGGTGCTGGAGTTTGCAGATGGGCCAATCTCAGAATATGAGAGAAATTCATGTATGAAAATAACAACAGAAGTCTGTGGATGAAGCGGGAGCCTTGGGTGAATGGTTTTGATCCACCAGGGTTTACTAATACCACTCTTTCCCAGAAGAGGGTGTGGTTAATGATTTTAGCACAGAAACCATGGCCTCTCCAGGGAGAGAGTCCCCAAAGTCTGGTCCCAGAGGCAGATCCTTGTCAGAATCATTTGGAGCATTTATTAAAAACTGAGATTTTGAGCCTCATCCCGTGCCTGCTGAATCAGAGTTTTTCTTGAACAGAACTGGGGAATCTGGATTTCTAAAAACCTTCTCAGATGAATCTGAGGCAATAAGGTTTGCTAACTGCTTTTCTACAGAGTATGTCCCAATTGCCCCTAGTACTTCTTGTCACATTGTGTCTGTTAATGCAGAGCTGAGAGTAAGTCTACGTTAGTCCATTAAGATTGAGAATGCATCTGGAGAGGGGTGGGCTTATATACTCTTCTCAGATTTCCTCTTGATTTATGAAGCCATAGAACAGCCTTAGGTTGACCCAAAGTTGGCTTCCAACTGGAGGCCTATACCTTTAAAGCAGCCAGTTACAGAGCATATGTGTGCTCAAAAGAATAGCACTGAAGCTTCAGGACCTTGAATCATCTGACCATGATTCTACTTTTTCCTTCATTCTCTTCTCCCCTTTCCCTATCTGCTTATCATCCTAACTATAATTTGACATTTCCCTGGTTGCAGACTTTGCTCTCAAATCCTTCTTTTTTCTTCTATTCCATCCATTCTTAGCTATTAAGGTCTTTAGAAGTATTCTCTCTCCATTCCCCAGCAGCTCAGTTTTCTATGTCTCTGAATATTCATGAACTAAAATGGTGGAAATTTCCAGTGCTCTCTTTGTCTCAAAGAGAGGTTCATTTCCTCAAACTCATTAGCGTTTGCCACAGGGATGTTCAAATGTTTTTTGGTTTTTTTTTTTTTTAGGTTACAGAGTCATTTCTTCAAAAGAAGGCTATACAAAATTCCAATAACTAGAGGAAATGCATGTGTTTTAAGAAAGGTAGGAAGCTCAGAGTCTCATTCCTTCAACTTCCCACCCACTCAGTGGGATGAAGGCAGGGAGAGCTCAGCTTAGAAAACCACTGTTCCATGGTATCTTTTAGAACAGGGGCTGCGGAGCACATGGATATGTCTCTAGCTGACTGTCCTTGAGGTGTGCCTCCTAGGAGATGGAAGATCTTAGAGAAAGAGCCCAGGGTTTCTTCAAACTAATCAATAGAAAGGGAAGTGGAGGGGGAAACATAGGCTGAGGACATCTCACCCACAGGGCAATCTACCAGACCCTAATCTTCTAACTCAGGTATTTGTGTGGTGAAGACTCATTAGGGCAGTGAGAAATGCACTATTAAAAGTCATCGGGTTAATTGATGTTTACATGAACAATCTATCATTTAGTTTTTGACTTTCTTCTTCTTCCATCAAATTATGAGTGCCTATGGGTCATGGACTGTCCATTATTTAACTCAGGAGTCTCTGCAAGTAGAGTGGCTGGCCCATGGGAGATGTGGGTACATGTTGCCTACATGAGTGAGTGTATTCATGTCTAATGGAGTTATGAGCATGTTCATTTACTTTATGGGTATTTGGTGGTGAAGTTTTTTGGGTTGCACTCCCAAATTTTGTTCACATATTTGCTGTTCTCATGATAATCACCATTCTTCATTCCTATTATTTCAGTTGTCCAGGTTGAGGGATATTTGAGGAAATAATATATAAGGAGAAAAGACCGCCTGAAGAGCTCTGCTTTCCAAGACCCAGTGTGGAACTTCTGGTTGGGAGCACAGACCTTGATGTCAGACTGCTTAAATTCACATCCTGCATTAGGGCTTCTTAACTTACCCCAGTCCAAGTTTCTCCATTTGTAAAATGAGCACAGTTAGGATGTTTACCTCACAATATGGGTATGAATAATAATAAATGTACATTGTTTAACAGAGTAACTTGTAGATAGAAAGGTTCGTTCTTGTTAATGTTTGTGTCTTGAACCAAGTTAAAAGCTCAACAATCAATCTCAGAACGTTGTGCACCATAATTTAAAGATTTTTTTTCCCCTGTCAATTTAAAATTGCCAAGTCAGAATTTACCACTATTACCACATAGGAACATACCTCTCTAACCTCCCATGTGAGAAATGTTGGAAGTTCTACAAGATGCTGGGGGACCACCAAATTGTATAAACCCCAGGCCTTGAAAAACCTGGATTCACCCCTGTTAAGGCTTGATTTCACAGGCAGTGGGAAGAAACTCCAAGCAGTGTAGTGAAAGTACATTGGAGGTTGCTGATTCTCATTGCAGATAGCATAGTCATTTAAGATCAAGGCTTAGAGCTGGACTAAAATATTATTGATAGAGATAGGAAGGGTGGACCTTTGCAAAAGAGCAACACTTTTTGAATTTAATTTTGCTGAAATTAATTCAAATTAATTGAATTAATGGAATTTAATTCAAATTGGGTGCCCAAAGAAAGAGGAATAGTTGATGAAAGAATACTCCAAGAGGTGATTATGTCCATTATGAGTTGAATAGACAAGCCCTCTGAGCCATCTGTCCTGGAAACAATGCTGGGATACTAATGTGTATGTGAAGTTGATCAACTCTTCTCAATTTTCCCTGAGGACAAAATAGGAAGAATGAAACTAAAATGGCCAAATGAAAAGCTATAGTCGTATGCATAAGGAAAAAAATGTCTTGTTTTGTCAAACATGGCATCTGTTGTTTGGGGGTTTGCTTTCCATCCTTAACAGAAGCTTTGTAAATGAATGCATCTTAATCTGGGTGCAGTAGTTTAAAGAAAGAATGGTGAATTGATGACTTATGAAGCCTGCTCCTGCCCCCGAGAAAAGCTTTTTTGTAAACTTGTGTCATCTGGCATGCAGAATAGATCTCTGCATTTACGGGACGATTCCTACAGAATTGGGTATTTTTTAGCCAGACACACAATTGTCATCCTAGGAATCAAAATCAGACTAATTGCTGATCAGACTGGACCTTGAAACTCTTCATATCTTGGCAGGCACAAGCATCTGTCAGGACCAGCATTTGTGCATCCCCAGATCATCCCTGACTTCTCCTAAACTCTGAGGCTGCTCTCTAAAGCATACTTTACCTCTTGAATGATTGTCCCTTTGCTTCTGCTTCCTTTCTTGACACAGAACAGAGAAGGAGTTAAACCTTCCACTAAAGTTCAAGAAACCAGTCCATGATCACAGCATAACTAACAGGGAACTCAGGAGAGTACAGTTCACTAGATTGGGGGGCGGGGGCAATACATAGTATTCAGCAATGGGAACGACAGGAAATAATAGTAAGAAACACATGGCGCATTATGTTAACGTTCTTTAATTTTGCTTGTCTAATTTATTGTTGCATTTTGGGAGTGGATTAGAAGACACCGGAAGTCTCTAAGTATGTGGAAAAGAAAATATCTAACCAGGAAAGTTTGAGAGAGGTCCACAGAGAATGCAGCCCATGTTAATGATCTGTGTCATTGCTCCTATAGCTCTCAAACCTGCGAATTGGGAACAGCTGAAATAATTACTTATTATTTTGACTCCACCCCTCCTTTGAGACCAGGCTTCCCTGGTTAAAGGGACTATAGGAAATGCAAGCATACTTGTTCACTTATTCAGTCTCAAATGGATCTTGGACCTGGTCTCCCTGGGATCCCAATTTGCTGGAAACTGGAAATTTCTAGGTTCCTTTATCCACCTCCCCAGTTCTTTAGTAGGTGGCTTCCTGCCAGATTTCTTACTTCAGTGTTTCCATCCCTTGCATGCCTGGCCCTAAATGCTAATGTCTATATATAATTTAGGTTCAGGGTAAGTGTCCATCACACCCCAAACTTTAAGTCCTATTTTTGGACATACGTCGTTGTATGTATGTCTCTTAATTGGTCATCACTTTGCGTTTTGAACTCTCATTCCTTTATTTTGCCTCACTTGATTGATCTTCCTGCATTCATGCTCCTGAGCTTCCTGATTTGACTCTCCATGTTTCAATCTGTTATTTGGACTCCACATTCAGCAAATTTATCCTCTGCTTCTATTTTCAATTATCTTAAGATCATTGTGTCAGCTCCTCTATTGAGAAATATCGCACAAGAAAAAAGTGCCAGACCATGGTGACAAATGAATCACTTACAATATGGTGAATCATAATCCTTGGAGTTGTCTCCTTTTCCATTCCCACAGGAACACTGTTGCAGTGAATTTGAGTTGACAGAGTTGGCAGTGATAGACCACCAAAAAGAAAGGGCTTATGTGAATTTCAAACTTCTGCTCATTTTTTAATATGTCAGAACCTTTGATATATGTTCTTTTTAGCTTTATGCCTTTGTATAATTTTTGTATAATCAGTACATCTCTTTGATATGTTGGAAAAACTGACAAGAGCATATGGAAATCAGAAGTACAATTAGGAAAGAAACTTCCAGTAACAAGTTAAGTTACTTTTTTGGTCACATTTCCAATTAAAGGTCGAACCCATGGAAAGGATGTGGGCATGTGGGGAAAGTTTTATCATTAAGTTGCTTCTGTTTAAAGAATGACTTTTCCATTTTTACTTTCTAGTTTGAGTGGATTTTGAAATTTCTCTTTCAGTTGCCCACTTTTGATATTTTCTTATATATAGAAGTTCATATTTGGAAGACTAAAAGGACCAATACTCTTTCAATAGTCTTCCTATTTTTAGGACAAAAAAAACAGTGTCAAAATCTGCGGTCTGTCCTGTAATTCTATACTGCTTTTCTTTGTCTTCATCTATATTCTATCTTCTGCTTTCCCTTGTCCTCTCCTGCTGTCACTCTCTTTCTAGATGACTAAATGTTCACTATCCTTGTATGTTCTTGTGCTAGACTATTAAAGAGCTGCGATTTCTATCCCTGAGACCTTCCAATTCTTTCTCTAATTTTCCTATAAAAGGGTTTAACTGAAGAACAAACATAGAATTTAGACTAACTCTTTAAGCTTTGGCTATATCATTAATATATTCTTTTAGAAGATAGAAATTCCTAAAAGAAAAGGAAGAAGACAGAAAAATTCGTTGGAGCCACCTGCTCAAGGCTTAGTCATAATTAATTTTAACACTGACATAGATTTTGTGAAAAGGAAAAGCGTTTTGATTAGTATTTTAAAAGTACATATGTGCAATGTAGAAAATATGCAAATAAAGAAAAGTAGAAAGGAAATCACCAGAAATGTTACTACCCAAAGATAGCTATTAATAGTTTGATGTGTAAGTTTCCAAGTTTTCTCTGTATGTATATCCCATACTTTAAAAACAAAATACACACCGTATTACCAACTGTGTTTTCACTTGTATGTTATGAACCTTTTCTAAAATATTTAAATACACTTTGAAAGCCTGATTTTAAGTAGCAATATAGAAATAATTCATTTACCCAATCCCTTACTACTGGTTTTCTTTTTTGCCTGATTTTTTCTTTTTGCCATCTTAAATAATGGGACTTTGCACTGACTCCTCATTTATCTCTTCCTGTGGGTTGATAAGTCCTAGGAAATAGGATTTTGGGGTTTTTAAATTATGTTGCCAAGTTGCCATCCTAAGTAATATGATTTTATACTTCCAGCAAAAAGGAAGGAGATGGCTATTTCATTGAACCCTGAAGTATTCCACATGATCATTCTCTTAATTAGCAATTTTAAATTTCTTATATTTTCACCTTCATTTGCTGGAGTGTTTTTCCAATGTTTACTTGCCATATTCACTTTTGCCTACATAAGTTACTGATCTTTGTGCTGTGTATCTTTATTCTTATTGATTTGTGACACTTTTTTTTTTTTTTAATAAGCCATTTCCTCCACAAATAAGTTGTTCTCCTAACTGCCTTTCATTCTGTTTCTGGCATGGTTTGCATATTTTTTTTTAATTTTATTTTTATGGAGTTACATGTTTCAGTTATCTCCTTGAAAATAACTATATCAAAGGACAAGCCATCCTAATATCAAAGCCATTTGAAAATACAAAATATGTATTTTGAAATTATAACCCATGTTATGACATAAGTGGATGTGTTAGTTGTTAAGTATAATGAGGTCTTTAAAGACTAAGGAAACTGCACGGCAAAGAACAGATACAAAATTTAGAATTAAAAGTAACAGGAGAGGAGCACCTGGGTGGCTTAGTCAATTGAGTATCTGCCTTTGGCTCAGGTCATGATCCCACGGTCCTGGGATCGAGCCCTGCTTCGGGCTCCCTGCTCAGAGGGGAGCCTGCTTCTCTCTCTCTCCTGCTCACCCTGCTGGGTTCCCTCTCTCACTGTCTCTCTCTCTCTCTCTTGAACAAGTAAATAAAACCTTTAAATTTTTTTTAATTAAAAAAATAAAAATAGGCAAACAGATACTGTATGTCACCTGGAGCATCAAATGTCTGTGCACCTTAAAAAGGAAGAATATGAAACATTTAGAAGTGCTCCATGCCATTGACATTCCTCTGAAATGGTGCTTCCTTCTTCAGTGGATGTATGTAGAGATAGATGCGTGTTAGGTCCCTGCCCATCACCTTGGCCCACTTCCAACTGTGAGCTTCCGGTTGTGGGCAGATCTGTGCATGCTCGCTCTTCCATCTCAAGCATATTGCACTTGCCTCTCTGCCTTCTCCCCCTGGCCTTTCTGTCACAGTGCAGCTCACTAGGTCCATGTTTGCAAGCACAGCCAGGAAGTAAGTACAGGGCCACAAATGACCCCAACCTTCAACAACCCTCAGTTAATAGAAGACCAGAGCCAGATGAGTCCTCCAGCTTCTTGTCTTTCAGATAAACAATTTTGGAAAGCTTTCTGTGTGCTTTCATTGGGACCCCCTTATTCAACCTCAGTGACCTTGAGAATATAACTTTATGCTGTCTCTTTCTCTGCAGTCTCATTCTCCCTAAGACTTCCCTCCTATTTCTCAGGATTAGGTCCCAAATAAACCACCTGCCCCCAAGTCCTTTCAGGCTTTGCTTTTGGAGGAACTCAGATTCAAACCCTATCTTCTCAAAAACATAGATGTTAATTGCCCTTGTATCAGATTCAATTCACATTTTCTCAAAGATCTACTTTGTAATTATAGAGATGTTTCCTCTTCATTCCCCAGTGACGTTTGATTGTCAAGGATTCCTGGCCTTTCCAATCTCTGTGTCCCCAGATTCTATCAAATAATCAATGATTTTTAAAGACACTTAGAGAAGTTTGCTCCATAAAGGGAATTTACTACACATATATGTATAATGTAAAAAAATTCACTCATGCTGCATCTTCTTTTTGCAGAGACACTCTCTATTCGGAGTGTCTTTGTAAAGTGTACTCAGTTTCTCTCTCACTCTCGTCCTTTCCAGCTAACAGTGAAAACAGAGGAGGAAAAAGAAAGCAACTTCTCCTGATGCCTTTGCTGGAGTCAAGCTCATTCTTGGCTCTTGGAAAGACTGTTTCCAGCTGCTGGCAGTAAATTTGTCTGCCTGCCCAGGAGCTATTTTGCACCAATCCAAGTCCCTGCCAGGCAGCTGAGTATCAGGAGGCCATGCGTGGCCTGAATGTCAGAACTTCCAAAGTAGGATAGCTAGCACCTCTCTCTTTCCCCTCAAAGGCTATGCATTTGAAATCACCTCTAGGGCAGAGTGAGGAAGGGAAGAGTCAGGCTATGAAACTACTTGACTACATTATTTCTATTTGGGTAAACATTTATCCCACAAATGCCAGGAAGACTGACAATCACCATTGCAGGAAGAGCTTCATTAAAATTTATGAGCCAACATACTGTGAGGAAGTAATTATAAATAATAATTACTCTGATGCTCGGTGCTATTGTGATTTAGGGCTGCTCCACTTGAGGTGGTTTTTTAAGATGCAGCTGAAATACGTGACTCTAAAAATAGTCTCATAAGCCTGGTCTAAGAATTCCTGAAATGAAAGAACAGAATAAAATATGAGATGTCTTTCAGGGACAGTGCTGTCAGAGAAGATGCCCACCCCCCCCCCCCTCCCCCCCCCCCGCTTTTTTTTTTTTTTTAAAAGAAAGGGAGGGGTTGGTCGGGGCAGTGGAGAGGGAGGAAGAGAATTTCAAACAGTTTCCATGCCCAGCACAGAGTCGGACGTGGGGCTCAATCTGATGACACTAAGATTATGACCTGAGTGGAAATCAAGAGTCAGACACTTAACTGACTGAGCCACCCAGGAGTCCCAGAAGGTGCCTTCTTCTGTAGGATGCTGGCTTCACTTATTATAGAATGAGAATAGCAATTCTTCTGCTCTAAGCTAGGAATCTGGTTCAGTATTACAATTATACTCTAATTTAATAGGGGAGCTTCAGAAAAATAATTTTAGTTAAGCTACATTGTTCATATTTTGTACTGTTTCAAGATCAGGGAAATAAATATTCTCATCAAATCTTTCCTTGGATTGGTTTATGCCATCAGACCAAGCATCCTGGAGTCATGTTCGTGAACAAACCACCTTGGCTGCTTTTGATCTTCCCTGAAGGCTGTCTGTCATCACTTGTAATCAACTTCAGATAATTGAATCCAACATGCTTTGTCAAATTTTTATCAGAGCAAGGTTACTGTGTGCATGGAAAATAAGTTCACTTTTAAGCAAATAGAAGGGCAGAATGTTCTGTGGGCAGACCTGTGCTCAGGAGCCATAGAGTGGGCATTTGGAGGGCTACTTGAACTCTTTCATAGCTATCAAACCTTCCCACTTCCTCATTCTCTTATCTGAGAATAATAAGAATGAGTCCTGCCAACTGTAGTGCAGGTAAGCCCAAGAAAAAAATCATTAAGAGAAACAGGGATCCATCTGGGCACAACCAAAGGAGAGATTATGTGATTGTGTCCTAACTGATCACCACCTCTGTGTCTGCATATGTTATTCTGGGAATCATAGAGAGATGAAATCGATGTCCTCATCATATCAGAATTTCAAAACAAGTTCCATACACTTATATTAAGTCTCTATCTTAAAGATGTGCAGACTTTCAGATGTTAATTTTTATATCATTGGCAATTTCGAATATACTTTTTTATTTTTAAAATGCTATAAACCAGATTGGTTTCCTGGTAGAGCTACAAAGCTTATATAATTCATAAAGTAGCAACAAAATTAATAGTAATAAAACAGTCTTGAGAACCATTTTGGGATAAGAACTTTGGACTTGACTGGATACAAAAAGATCAAAAGCCTATTTAGGTTTCAAGGAAATTGTATTGCCCTAGAAACCAGGACCCTTGCCTCCCCCCCCCAAAAAAAGCCCTGTGATTTTTAAAAATTAACCATTGATTCTAATTGAAAGCGAGCTGCCCAAACTGTGCATTTCCCAACAAGGGCATCCCTCCCAAAGCCAGCATCAAATGAGGCCATGGAGCTGCTAGAAGAAAGAACAGCTAGTAGACTGCACTATTCCCCCCCTTTACCTTCTTCGAGGCCCATTCCCCTCCCAAGCTGAGCACCTTCCTTCTTATGAATCCTCCTAGGTGTGCCTACTGGCCCTTCTCCCTGGGCTTGCTGTCACTCTTCACTTCTGTTTGGTTCCGCTTCTATCCCGCAGGTCAATGAATGTGTTCACACTAAGGCTGGGAATTATCTCTTCAGTATCAAATACAGACCTATTTCCAGACTTCATCCTCAGATACTCAGCCACATGTTCCTCTGTCTTCCTTGGGTTCAATGGCATCAGCCTTCCCTGGTTCTTCGTTCAGCTCTGACCATCTCTTCTAGTTCTCTTTCATTAGTTGTTCCTCTCTGCTCATCCCATATGTATTGGGATACCCTGGGTTGCTCCTCTCATCTCCTCTGATCTTTTACATGGATCCTACGTGATCCATTAGACCTGTTTATATCTCCAAAGTGTGAACGTCTGCTCTTGACCTTTAAACTATGCATGAGACCTCCTGGATGACTCTGTTCCGCAAGCTGATTAATCTAAAACAGAACTAAGTTTTCTTAAAAACTGCTATCTCCCTGTTCCTTGGTGTCCTCAGATGTCATAGAGATGACTAACTTTAATGAATACCTTCCAACTACCATACAAGCCGTGGGTGAGGCATCCTACAGACATTACATTATTAAATTTCTGTGGCACCATGTGAAGTCATTTCACTATCTTCATAATGGGCGACTGAAGCTCGGAGAAGTTCATTCATTCCCTTACAGTCACCCAGCTAGTAAGTGACAGAGCTAGGATTCAAATCCTGTTCATTGATCACATGCTACTGTCTGAATCAATTTTTCACAAAATGATTAATGGGATCTTTTGTTGTCTAAATATTCTATACATACATAGTACTTCATAGAAGGTCAATAATTTGTGGAAAATAAAAATAGCATTTTTTTAACTTAAACACATTTTGGCATAGATGAAAATTGATGTGTATCCTCTTAGTTTTATAATCTGCATCTAGTTAGCTCTATGACTTGGTAACGTTGCTGATCATTTAACTTCGATTCCAGTTTCTACAAATAATTAAATAGAAGAACAATTCCTGAAGACATGTAGAAAGGAAAAAGGGTATTCTTTAACTTGGGTGTTAAAAGTAGCCACAGGGTATTGAAATAAAATCTTTAAAAAGAAGCAGGGGTGTGGTGGGCACCTGGGTCTGATTTTGGGATCCCATGGTCCTGGGATCCTGGGATCGAGTCCCTTATCAGACTCCATGCTCAGCAGGAGCCTATTTCTCCCTCTCCCTCTGCTCCTCCCCCTGCTCATGCTCTGGCTCTCTCTTTCGAATAAATGAAATCTTAAAAATAAATTAATAAATAAAAATGGCCACAGGTGTCACTGGTAGCAGAATAGCTAAACATACCTAAAAATAATCTGGATAACTGATACTTGCTTCACATTTCCTAAATTTACCAAATTATGGAATTATTCCCCATTAAAGTAATATGGGGGGGGGGTGTTTAAAGGATTACAACTTTATCTGCTAGTGTACTTGACCACATGCCCCATACTCGGGAAATTAAGGTTCCAACATGACAGGTATCTGATTCTCAATGGTATGTAACTGGTAATTAGCTATTCAGACTACTGACAAATGTGCCGCATTCTTATTTTGGAAATGTATGCAAATTGAACTCAGTTGAAAACATATATCAAAATGTCTGATTTGGCTTCCAGGTTGATGGGTGATTGAAAGTAATGATTTTCTACCTTTCAACATATCACATGTGACTTTCTAAATTCCATGTTGTAAATTGCCTGTTTCTGAAGTCATGCCTTTGTGTGACCATAACCAATTAATTACACCACCACTCCTAAAAAGGTTTCCTGCCTCTCAGTCTCCATAAAGTAGTTCATTAGCTTTGCAGGGATTTAACTTCAATACTATATTTAGTTAGCACTCCCTGGGATGTTGTGAACAGAAGTGTGAGCTCCCTACTGGGAGAATCAGAAGAATTAGAAGAACAATCAAAAAGTAAATATCTGGCTTTTAAAATGTTCTGGGTTGTAAAGAACAAAGCAATGTAAGGATGCTGATAAATAAACAGCACTGCTTTTCTAATGAGCTTTCTTTCACATGAAGTATCCCAGGTAAGTCAGAATTCAATTTTCTCCAACAGGAAAAATATACTGGGGAGCTCAGGAGCAAATTTTATTGAGGCCTGGGATTGAGCTCTCATAGACATGATGTCTTTGGCAGCCAGACTTACTAACACATTATGTGGGCAAGTGGAGTGAGTCTGAGGAGTTCGGTCAACAGAAATCATAGTTATAGGTGAGGCAGCTGAGATAGAAGGAAAATCAATGGGCTAGGAGTCCAGACAGATGGAGTATCCAGCCTGTGAATGGCCAAGTGTAAGTTTGGGCGAGTTCTTTCTCTTCCTCTGCTGAACTAGCTTCTAAAGCTAAGATTTCTCAGATTCCTTTGGGTTCTAGTAGTCTGTGACTTAATAATGGCTCAAGCTATGCAATTTATCATGTTTAGAATCTAAGTTATTAATCTGACAACCAAAGGCATCCCATCAAGCAAATGGCATAGCTTCATGATAACAGAAATAGCTCACAGAAATGAGTGTTAGGTTAGACCTGGTGTAGTAGACTCACAAAAGCCCTAGCAGTAGGCATTAGTAATATTGTCCCTATTTTGTTGAGGGGAAACTGAGATACTGAGGAATGATATTATTTCCTGAGGACTTACAGCCCACAGATGATCAATGGCAAGACAAAATGTGAACCTAGGAAACCTGTGCTCTTGATTTACCACACTTCCTGCCAGCCAGCCGTTGGTCAGGGATAGTCCAGAAATTTTATGACACGAATAACGTACTAATTCTCTTTTCCATCTGAGCTTTGAAAAAAATAAGAAAAAAGACAAAACAGTTAACAGAGGGAGGTTAAAAAAACCCAAACCTTTGTTAATTGTAAGGCAAAATATTGGAGACTGATGCATTTTTGTGAAAGCCTCAGGGTTATACAGACTAATCCCCCCATCAGTGAAGGTAATGGTCCACCTAGGCTTCTCCCTGAAGAACAGAAAGTGAGCTTTCTATAAGAAAGTTTTTTGTTTATTTGTTTTTTATTTTCCTCCCAAACTCGCTAATCAGATAAGACTCTGGGCAGAGCTGAGTCGGGAAGAGAGGTCAGGAGTCCTCCACTCACTGAAGTCCCCCCCAGTTGGAAGGAAAGATGACAAATTGAGAAGAAATGCTCCCATCTTAACCATTTCTCTGTCTTTTCATTTATAATTTAGTTCCTCATTTTCATGCCATATATTTCTGGCATTAAAATTATTTAAAATATTTTGACCAATGTGGAAAGAAAAAAATTATTATAATCAGCACTTGCTGAGGTCTTTTGGCTGGCTCTTTCCCTCTGTCTTTTCATATTTGCAACTAGGCCACAGCAGCAGGACTGGGAAAGCTGAACAGGACTGCAGGTGAGAGAGTCTGTTACTTCAGCATCCCACCCACACAATGCAAATGAAGGACTGAGGTGCTTCATGTTGGTTAGTAACCAAAGTGAGTGGTTCGAGAACCAAGTCGTGTAAATTTTTTAAAAAGTGATTTGAGAGGGGCACCTGGGTGGCTCAGTGGGTTAAAGCCTCTGCCTTTGGCTCAGGTCATGATCCCGGGGTCCTGGGATTGAGCCCCATGTCAGGCTCTCCACTCAGCAGGGAGTCTGCTTCCTCCTCTCTCTCTGCCTGCCTCTCTGCCTACTTGTAATCTCTGTCTGTCAAATAAGTAAATAAAATCTTTAAAAAAAAGTGATTTATGATCAAAAATAGCTGTAGTTTTGGGACGTGATTTCTAATCGGTGTCAAAGGCAGTGGAGACGGTGGGATTCAGATGAAGCCTCTTGATGAACCCAGAGTGTGGCTACCGGGCAGTCAATAGACATATTAGAGTCACTCAGGCCCAAGTGAGATGGAGCAGGTCTCCCTCTGCAAGGTTTATTAGGCTGCAGTGCTTTAGCAAGTGCAACAGGCTGATTAACACCACAGAACAGAAACTGAGAGATCACTGGGTTCTGATTTTCTCTTACAGCTCTCCTAAATGAATGTGCATAGTGCATATCTCCATGACCAATCATGTGTCTCACTTCTAATAGAAAAAATATGCTTCCAATTTATAGATACATGAAATATAACTTGCTGGAGATAAGAGAAGAAACATAACTTGGGAGAGTTCTAGGGGTTCTTCAAAGGCAATGGAAAATAGGAGCACACCACTTTCCCATTCATCCACCCACCCACCCACCATCCATCTAGCCTACAAATGTGTTATGAGCAAGCACCTGGTATTTGCCAGACACTACACACAAAGTAAAGACACAGATCCGTCTTCTTAAAGCAGACGAGAGTAAAAAATATAAGATAGGTTTCAAATGACAGGAAATAGCCAAGCAGGGGGTATCATGGGAGCAGAGAAAATGAGAATTTCACTTTTATGAGGGAAGTGCAGAGATGTTTTTTTGGAAGAAGTAGTAACTTCTATGAGGCCTGAAGTCAAGGAGGAATTCATTGGGGAGTGAAAGGTTTGGGGAGGAGGGCATTCCAGGTGGAGGGAGCAGAATGTGATCAAGGTGGGCCTGGGGCTCCAGGTAGCAGATGCTGTTGACAGCAATGGTCAGGCAGGGCCTGAGGCTGAGGACGTGAGACCTTTGTACTCTACTCCAGAAGACAAGAGAGTGATTCTGGAAACAAACTTCATGCACCTTAACTTTGTGGTGATTTAGGCATGATGGGAGCTGGTCTCTGGAGTCTGAGGGACTTTTCTAGCCACACTGTTAGGAATCTCATGAACAATCCTTCATTACATGTTTTATAAGAAAGAGGAAGACTAAAGACTTTTTCCCCATGATGATATCCTTAATTTCTATTTGGACTGTTTTCTTTGAGCTATAGGAATCCTCTGGGGCACTATCCATGTGTATCCCAAGGATGGGGCAGGGACCCGTCTCTCTTCTCATAGCACGTTCTCTCACTGCAGGTAGCATAATATGTTGTAACTGATACTTAAAAATAGCTTGCATCTCCTTTTTTCAAAGGACATAAAGCAATGTATTTATTCATTACCTCTGCATCCTTAAGAGCCAGCGCACTGCCTGACTATTAGCACTTGGTAAAGATTCATGTAAAGAATTAAACCTATGAATACCTGACTTAGCTCTCCTGATGAGTTTTAACAAAACCTATTATGCATGAGGTATCATAGGAGAACTGTGTCAGCAAGGGCAAGCTTTCCTACCAGTACCACATCCACCAAAGCAGAGGTGACATTCTCTTGCAGGTGATTGACAGACTTCCGGGCCTGTTGCAGGATTATAGTAAGAAGAAAGGGCATATATTTCTTGGTGGGGACCAAGCTCATTCAGGTGAGCCAGGAGGGCTCTGAGGGAAGATCAGGTCATGCAATGGAAATAGAAAGGCAGGAAAACCAATTTTGTCTGTTTCTCATTTCTCCTCCAGCCCTCTCTGATGGGACTCTTAACCATTTGTGGGGGCAGGGAAGGCTGGTCCTGGGCATCACAATCTTGGGTGTTAGCGCATTCATTGAATAGCGAGACCAGTGATCACTCATGACCGACACATTCAATTAGGAGTTGCACAAATAATTATCCTCAAGCTGCCCCTTGGCACCTTCTGCTGGATCATTTTAAAGTGCAGAATCAGCTAAGGAGCATAATGATCCCTCTCTGTATTCCTCATCTGGTATTGCGGGCTGTGGTTATTTAACTCTTAAGTATCCAGAATCAAAGGAGCATTGTGTTAGTTGATTCAATATTGTTCCTTAGAAGGTGTGTTTCAAATCCAATCTAGACCCTTTCTGTTGGACCCCTGTTGAATAAGGCACTGAAGCCAATTAAAAGAAAAGTGAGTATTCAGGATGATAAAAACCCTAGCTTTTTAGCTAATAAGGTAGAATGATAGCTTCCTCACCCTCAAATTTTGAGTTTTCTTGGGCTGACAATTTATGCCTTCAAGCAACCTCACAAGGATAACTGAGAACCTATGGTATTGTATTGAGTCTAGGATAAATAAGTACCAAAGGATTTTTTTAAATGACACACTTTTTAAAGATAATGTTAGTCCTCAGATTTAATAATGCACATAGCCTCACATGTACCTGAATTGATTCAGAAGGCCTAGTGATGGAAGGTCGCCTCATTACTTTTTTTTTTTTTTAAGATTTTATTTATTTATTTGACAGACAGAGATCACATGCAGGCCAAGAAGGAGGCAGAGAGAGAGAGAGGAGAGAGCAGGCTCCCTGCTGAGCAGTGAGCCCAATGTGGGGCTCAATCCCAGGACCCAGAGATCATGGCCTGAGCTGAAGGCAGAGGTTTAACCCACTGAGCCACCCAGGCATCCCCCATTCCTTTGATATTGAGTACACAATAGTGCTTTCATACTGTCTCATGCTCTCTTTACAGCAACTGTGTGAGGTTAAATGAATATTATCCACGTTTTGCAGGTGAAAAAATCCTGAGAATCAGAAGTAATAGGTGATGAAGATAGGGAAAATACTACTATTCTTGGATTATGAAAATCAGAGTTCTCATCTAACTTTTGAGCCAAAGTAGTGCCACAGGTATGAGTAGATCGCTACTTCCTAGGATTCGCTTGAAAATGAGAAGCTAAAATTGGAAAATCATCAAAGTCATTCAAAGAAACAAAGACTACTGGTTCATGGAGAATTCCACATTATAACATTAATTATCAGAAGATCTCAAGTCCATCTCTATAATTCCCTTCTAACTTACTTTTCCTTCTCTGGTAGCAATAATTTCACTCATTCATCCATTAAAAAAAAAAATCTTATTTGGTGAGAGTCCTGTAGATTCCATGCTGTGAGTACGAAGATAAACAAGACTCTCCTCTTAGTATCTCCCCTTAGATCAGAGTTCACTGTGTGACTTTGTAGTTTCTGGAGTTAAGAGAGGGTATTTTCAACATAAATGAAAACCCTCCCAATTTTTTAACATGAATGGAAATCACACTCCAAATGTAAAAACAAACAAACAGAAAACAAAAATAAAATCTCTCTTATTCCTTGGAAAGATTTTTAGCACGAGATCCAGAAACTTATTTCCTTAGTTACTTAAAACTCTTTGTAGAATGTTCTATGCCCTGTCAAGTAGGCAAGTAAACTTAGAAGTTGCTCATATTCATCATGGAAGTGGGTCCCAGGACACTATTCCACTAATTCTCCCAGGCATCTCTTCTAATTGGTTGGTGCCCATTTGGTGCTAGTTGTTAAATATTTTACAGATCATACCTGCAATCCAAGGGTCTTTCCAGGGACCATTTTCTAAACTCATGGCTCTAACTTGTTTGTTATAGTCACTGACCTCCAGTTTCAGAGTTTTTTTTCTCTTTGGCATCTCCTCTCCATTTGATGACTGGTACCATCCTGGGATGCCAGCTTAACAGCCGTGGTCCATCCCTCCCTTAATCCACACCATTCCCCTCCTGAGCATACTAACCATGCAGGTTGGGTGGAGGGGTGCTTCTGACATTCCAAGGCACACATGATTCCAAGGTACTTCACGATCTCCCTTGGCTTTCTGAGTTCCTCACTGTCAGTCCCCACCAGGCCTGACACAGCCTGGCCTTTCTTCCCTATTCTGTCCCCTTCAGCTCCCTCCCACAAAGAGGTATTTCCCATCTCCACCTTCTCAAAATCTGCCGGGTCAATATTATTTTTCCTGGGAACTCTGAACACAATTAGCTAAAGCAATAAACACATCTGGGCTAAAATGTTCTAGTTGTCCACCTATTCCTGGGCAACACATTGGCCTGAGGGCTGGAGACTGCTGAAGGTACAGCCTTAGATTAGGAAACAGCTGTCTCTGCTGTTCTTCCAGACGCTAGCCTGGAACCCTAGTTCTTGGAACCCTAATTACTCAGATTTAAAACCTCAACTACATAACCAAGAACATTTTAAATGAGCAAACATTAAATGCTGCCTTCATATCCATTCATGTTTTCTTAAATGCATCATGAAGATTTCTAACTCTGGTCTCTATTTGGGTCTAAGTTGCAAGGTATATCTTGTGCCAGTGGGTTAGAGAAAGGATGTTTCATGCTAATTCTTAGTTACACCAGGTAAGAAAACAGAAATCAGAGTCCATGAAATAGGAGTGGCAAGGAGAGAAATTAAGTGAAGAAGCAAGAATGGCATGAGGGGCTGGGATGGTGAGGCAAGAGAGTAGTTGAAGTCAAGAAAGATTAAGAGAACCTAATGTAAAGTCCTAGTTTTTTGGATGAAGAATGAGGCATCATGAAAAATGAATTTAGCAAGTAACTGAGTAACCCTAGTTAAGTAAGAAGAAACCATGAGACTATCGGACACACGTAATAATTGGTGTCTGTCCGCTAAATGTTCTCAACTCTGCCTTCACATATATTGAAATCTTTTTATACCTTAGTTTATCAGCTTTCATAATTATAGTCACAAATGATAACTAAGGATACTACTCCTGGAAAAATAATTGTGGTCATATTTGTTAAGCTTCTGTTTATTATCATCTCTGAATTTCTTGTAGCTGTGTATCTGCAAATGGTTTGAGTGCAGGCATTAACAATCAGTTTTGCCAATGAATTATTAAGAGTTGGCTAGGAAATCTCTGAGACTCTTTTTGAAAATATCCTTGTACACTGCAGTCCCAAAAAGTCTAATCTCCAAAGCACAGAAGAGAAAACTCAGACCTGAATACAAAACAGCTTTGAAATGTTTGGATTAAGCAGGATCATTCACAATCTAGGGGGATCACTTTTATCTGAGTCTAAATTGATTTGGGCATTTTGGTTCCATGGGAGCTGAGTAATGTGTTTGCTTTGTAGCTTGCATCAAAACTTAGTCTATATAAAATGTCACTGACCTGGGGATGTTGAAGGTAGGCAAATCAGATCTTACTTAAAACCAGCTTGTTTCCTGCTGCTGTGTAACCTGCAGGATCAGCAGCAGTAGAAGTGACCCCAGTGCCCTGACATTAACTATGTAACATCACAGAGTTTTGAGATCCAGATGTTGGTTTCCACTCTCTCCAGTCTCAATAGAGCTGAACACTTCTTCATCATGACTGCATTTTTCTAGCTTCCTGTCTATTTTGCATGTTTTCTGTCACTATTAAATGAGTCAATACACGAGACTACAAGTAATTCTTTAGATCAGTTGTTTTCAAAGGGGCAAAGGCAATGGAGATGGTAGAGGTGGTTTTTACTCCAGGAGGGGTACAAGATAACACATTAGCATGAAATATTAGGAAATGAGTTTACACTTTTAAAATCTATGTTTGTGTTGTTATACACATAATATACTAGTACAATAGTACACATACATAGCTACTATATATTTGTGTGTGTAAAACAACAAAACCATGCTTGATGAAGAATTTTAATTTCAATCCCAAAGCATTTATTTAACTATTCATGCATTCCATAAATAATTTTAGCACCTATATTTTGTCCAACACTGTGGTAGACCCTGAGAATACAATAGCAGCTAAGATAAACACAAGTCCTCCATTCGAAGATTACAGTCTACTTGGAATACTACTTTCTAGGGTAATGAATGCTGTAAGCTTGTAAGAGAGGGACCTGGCTTAGTTTGGGAGTAGGAGTTGTCAAGAAAGGCTTTAACATTATTCTTTTGTGGTTTTTCTTTGAAATTGGAATATATTTTATAGCATTCTCTAATGAATTGTCCCAAAGACAATTTTTACGATCATATCCCTTAAGAAAGGGAATGCAATATTTTTCCTCATAAAATTTAGTGTTATTTATTTTCTTTTCTACACTGTCTACTATAGAGGTGAAATAGTTATTACATGAACACTTAGTCAGAAGTAGTATTATATCTAAGGTTAGAGCATGGCCAAGGTTTCCATCATTCTACTGAGAAATCACAGAAGAGATGATGTTAATGATATATTGTGATTAGCATTTCCAAACCTCTGGTACTGTTGCACACACACGCACACATGCACGCGCGCCTGTGTGCACAGACCTATCTATATAGAATGGTTAAGTTTTTTTTCTTGATAAGAAAAACAGAGAAAAAAAGATGAGATAAATTTACTGATAGAAATATATTTGAACTTTTGAATGTTAAACATCTTTGTTAGATAAATATAATTAAAATTTTAAATGAAAATGAATTTTAATAAAGTACATGGCCTTCAAAAAGGTGATATTTTAGTTTTAAATTACTAGAGTAAAAGTGTTATTAATTATTATACTGTGCCTAAAATATAGTTCCTTACATTTCATCATATCAATTATAAATAGATAAATTGAGTCTATAGTATCTTTTTTTTTTTTTTAAGATTTTATTTATTTGACAGAGAGAGAAAGCAAGAGAGAAACACAAGGTGGGGGGCGGTGGGAGAGGGAGAAGCAGGCTTTCTGCCAAGCTGGGAACCCGATGCGGGGCTTGATCCCAGGACCCTGGGATTGTGACCTGAGCTAAGCAGACACTTAATGACTTAACCACCCAGGAGGCACCCCAGTCCATAGTATCTTCAAGGATTTTTCTATTTACATGGCAAACCAGAGGATGAATTGAGAATGAAATATAACAAACAATGAATAGTTAACTTTTCCCTTAACACCAATCTACAGTGTTACTCTCTTTATATATATGTTCTTTTAAAAAAATATGGAATAGTAGCTTTTGTTTATTTTTATTTTGCAGTGCTCTCTTGGCTATTTTCTATATTTATTCTTCTGTATAAATTTATTTTGCTCAAAATAGTTTTACTATTTTATAATTTTTTAAATGGCTGTTATAAAAAATCAAAACAGTACAAATATAGTCAAAGAAGAATATAAAAAATATTTGAAAATCATACCCCCATGAGAATATAATTATTATTATTATTTTGTAGCATATCCTTCTAGACCTTTCTATACATTTAGACTTCATGAACATCAATGCACAATTGTATAAATGGCATCATGTTATACATTACTCTTGAATTTGCCATTTTACTCAGTGTTTTACATATATTAAATCTGTTTCATATATAAGAATTTTAATTCTTTGTCATGTGTTATTTACATGGATTGCAGATTTTCCTAGATCTCCTTTATTACTCCATTTTCTACAAACATGCAAAATGTTTAGAAAGTACTACACTTCTATGATTTAAAATTTATTTGTGTTTCCTTCTAGTGATTTTATTTTTGCTTTTTACATTTGAAATCTTTGGTTTATATAGAAACTCTTCTGGGAAAGAATATGGGAATTCAGATTTATTTCTTTCAAAATTACTAGTGTCTTGTCCAGTTCTATTGATTGGATAATTATTTCTTCCCTATTGTTTTGGAATGCCAAGTTTACCCATTGTATATTTGGCTGGATTTCTACACACTATTTCCATTGATCTCTATCTAATCCTGTGCCAGTACCTTAATTTCAGTTATTCGAGCTTGATAATATGTTTTAATATTTGAAAGGATAATTTCTATCTTTATTGTTTATTTTTAAAATTATCCCTTAACTCTTTTCCAGACAAACTTCAGAAAAATTCTAAATATAACATAAAATATCATTTTGGGGGGGTTTTACTTTGATCACATTGGATTTATAAACTGACTTAGTAGAAAATCGATAGTTTCACAATGTTGAGTTCTTATAGTAAAGTAAAAATGTTAACTCTTCATTTATTCTGTTCTTTTACATTGCATTATTCAATAGAGTTACATAATAATCCCTTCTATAGGATCGTCACATTCCTCACCAAATCAAGATTTTTGTTGTTAGAGGGAGTTGGAACTTGACTTTTCTTCTCTAAATTTCTGTTTCTTTAGAAAAGCTGTTATTTTTATTGGTTTTTCAAAGGGTCCTCTTTTTTTGTTGTTGTTTAAAATTGATAAGGTGAGCTTTTATTGTAAATCTGGAAGGAAAATTTCAGACATTACTTATACATTATAAGTGTTTCTAATATATTCATGAAACAAATGTACTCAACTAACAAATGTATAGAACTAAAAGCAATTGGTCTAAAAATTAAATTAGTTTTATAATATATAAAATTATAAAATAGCAATATAAAAGGCTAATATTTATTTACATTTTAATGAGGTAAGGGGAGTACTGAGTTCAGGAAATATTTCTCCATAAAAAATCAACATCCTCCCAAGAAGTGTGATCTTCTGTAGCCTGAGGGAATGAAGGGAAAGTGATGGGACATGATTTGGGGAGGTGATTTGAGACCGGTCTGTGAAAGATGATCAGAAGTTGGAATCTGAAGGTAGGAATAGGAGGCTCTGGTGACTTATTAAAAGAGAGAAAGGAAAAGTGTTAATACATGTGTTTGGGAACCCTGATGGATGACCATGTCGTTGGATGAGATGAACAATACAGGAGATTGTTGAGTTTTGTTTGGGTCATGTTAGCTTGGTGGTAGGTGATAAGGTGGTGATAGGACACATAGTTGGTGATGCCCATTGGAGCAATTGAGAGAGTTGGAAGCTGGTGACAAAGACTTCTCATCATTTGCCTTTAGATGATAGTTGAAGCTATGGAAAGAAAAATTTTATCCTAATTGAAAAAAAATTATAATAAAGTTTTGTACATATTCAATAAGTCCCATGATCCTCCATTTATATATAATCTATTTTGGATGCCCATTATTCATATTAGGCCAGCAGACTGAAGAATAAATGAAGCATTTTAGATTAAATGACCCAGAAATGAAATCTGAAGCTATAAAAATTCATATTTTCTGACTTTCTGGCTAATGTTTTCTGCATTTGCTTCTCCCTCTTTTTCTGACCTGATTTTCTTCTGCTTTCTCTTTTTGTTGCATGAGCTGGCTTAGTTTAAGCGTTTGAATTTAAAGCTTAGAGCAATTTAAGGGTTTTCCAAAGCATTCTTAGATTCACTACTGAACTATAATATGTCACATAGGTAATGAAGTATTGCTTGGAGAGTGCAATTTACCTGAAGGAAATCATTTTTAGCAGAAGATAATAAAAGGGCTTTTCATGGTCAAGGATTTATGGATTCTTTCCGGAAAGCTCAGTAAGTTGGAACATACTTTAAACTGAAAAGAAGAAATTACTTAGAGTTTTATTTTACTCTACAAGATTCAAATCCACTTTTCAAATAGGTTATATGACAGACTATATATCTGATTATGCTGTTTATAGTTATAACTTAAATGTCCTAAGTCTTAGGAACAATTTATACTACAGAGAAGGTACCCCCATAATGATTTATATTTAATTTTCCAAACTTTCAATTGAATCTTCAAATTTAGATGAAAAAATATTTCAGGAAATTCTTAGTGCAATGATAAACCAATAATGAAATCTCTTCAGAAAATGTATTTCTCTCTCTCCAGTGTCTCAAATTGCATTTGAAAAACCTTTGAATTTATGAGTATCTTTTCAAGAACGATTCAACTCATTTCACAGAAATGATTCAGAAGCATTTGTTCATTTACTCTCTCGTTCAACAAATATTTATTGAGTGCCTACTGTGTCCCAGGTGGTGAAGATATGAAACAAAAATACCACGGAGGGTTTATATTCATGTGAGTGAGATAAATAATATGGAATCAAATATAGAAATATATTCATATAATTTCAGTAGTGATAAACTGATTATATATATACATGCACACATACTATGTAATATATGACTTATATATAATTATAATATAGGTAACATCTATATATAATCTATATAATTTCTTTGAGATTGGTGTTATATGTTTAATAAATCTAATTTATGAAAATACCCATGAAAAATAAGTATTTTTTAAATGTAAGGAAGAATCAACTACAATAAAAGTCTATCTTGGAGTTTTAAAACTTACTGGTGACAGAGGGTTGCTGGATATCATTGCACACTAGTGACAGAGGGTCGCCGGATATCATTGTGCACTTAAGGATAGATAAGTTTGGGAGAGAATAAGAACTGTTTTAGATGTGCCTATTACGTTGTTGGGATAGTAATGGAATGGAAATTTTACCTATATCAATTCATTTAATCCTTCCAACAAAACTCTATAAAATGTCATTATCCTCCTTATATGGTAAGACAAACTAAAACCCAGATAGACCAAGTGACTTCCCCAAAGTCTATCTAGTAAGTAAGTACAAATTTGAGATTTTGACTCCAGCCTGCTTCTATATTCACTTAGGTGATTATTGGAGAATAGGAGAATTATGGCTTCAGAATAAGAACTTTACTTTTAAAAATATGTAGAATATTATTTACTAAAAATTCTGCCATGGTTAATGAAAAGGTTAAAATGTCCCTTATTGGGGCGCCTGGGTGGCTCAGTGGGTTAAGCCTCTGCCTTTGGCTCAGGTCATGATCTCAGGTTCCTGGGATTGAGCCCTGCATCAGGCTGTCTGTTCAGCAGGGAGCCTGCTTACCCCTCTCCCTCTGCCTGCCCCTCTGCCAGTCTCTCTGCCTACTTGTGATCTCTCTCTCTCTGTGTCAAATAAATAAATAAAATCTAAATAAATAAATAAATAAAATGTCCCTTATTGGTTGCATCATTTATGCTGCCTAACAAACCATGCTAAAGTTAGTGCCTTAAAATAGCAGATTATTTAACCTGTTATTATGTAGGTCAACAGTTTGAAATGCACTTAGCTGGGCAGCCCTTCCTGTCTTGATCAGATTTTCTCATGCAGTGTGGCTCTATTTCTGAGAGTTATGTAACTATTGGCTGGGCAGTGGGACAGTGAGGCTACTGGGTCATACGCATGTCATCATCCACAGACTAGCCTGAGTTTGTTTACGTGTTACCTGCAAAGTTTTGAGAGAGGAAGGAAGCAAGGTATCATGAGACCTAGATCCAGAACTGGCGTATTGTCAGTCGTATCTCTTGGCCAAAGCAAGTCAAAGGGCCGATTCCCATTCAAAGAGGTAGAGAAATAGCTGTCACCTTTTGATGGGAGAAGCTGCAAAGTCACATCATAAAAGGGACAGGCAGACAGGTAGGTCTGAGAACTAGTGGCTGTTTCTGCAGTCTACCACATTAGGCAAAGACCTTTTCCTCTAGAGTGAGTTAATCACATAGGAAAATAATTCTCAGTATTGCTATTTGACATGCACATGTATGTCTGTGTACATCTAAATGCGTATGTATGGGGGCGCCTGGGTGGCTCAGCGGGTTAAAGCCTCTGCCTTCGGCTCAGGTCATGATCCCAGGGTCCTGGGATCGAGCCCCGCATCGGGCTCTCTGCTCAGCAGGGAGCCTGCTTCCTCCTCTCTCTCTGCCTGCCTCTCTGCCTACTTGTGATCTCTGCCTGTCAAATAAATAAATAAAATCTTAAAAAAAAAATGTGTATGTATGTCTATACATATATATGTTATCTAAGTTATCTTTCCACATGATATACTTTTATTTCAAATGAATAAATATGCTAAATTGAAATTAATCTTTTCCTTTGGAAGAGATAATGTCTTCACTGCATTTTCTTTGGTCCCATGTAAAAGTTTATGCCTGTCCCATAGTAAACTCCCTGGAAACTTTGGGTGAATAATCCCTTGCAGTCTTTATGTAATCTTTTTCTTCCTTTAGTCCCAGAGAAAAAGAAGCAATTATCTATTCTTGTAACACTTATGTTTGCCAATGAGGGGGATGACATGATTTTTTTTTCTAGATAACAGATAGTTTATCCCTCCAGAGTCTATAGTAGGCAGGAACATTTAGTTACACCATGGGTGTTCATAGTGGAGAATAATTAGTCTACTATTTCGTCTGGCAGAATCAAGCTTTATTTCTCCAGCTGGCTTTTTTAAAGACAAAAAAATCCTTTTAAAATGTGCCAATATTAGACTTTGAAAGAAATAATAAAATTAATTATTTCTCAAGTAGCTGAAAATTGGTTCCAATTCACTGGCCACTGGCCTCATGACTGTTACCTCTTGCCTTAATTTCTTAATATGAGTTGGGGTGCAAAAACAAAACCAAAAAAGGAAACAAACAAAAAATTTAATATTCTGTCCCTATTTATGCAGGGTTGATAAACGTGAAACATTAGAAGGTTTTCTAAACCCGTGAAATCTTGGCAGTCCATCATGGAAATTCTAATCATTATGCCTTGCCTGGGATTTGAAAAGTAAGAGATTATATCCTCCCTGAGACTACATTTATCCCTTCTCCTACCCACACTCACCCTATCCCATGCAGAAGCAACAATAAAATGAGTATATAAATGGGTTTACAAAGATATCTGTCTATGGTTTCCTGGAGTTGGATATGTGAATATGAACTTCATATTGTTGCATGAATCTGACATGGGAGGAAGACTACATTAGTCAGAATAATTAATTATAATATTATACACAAACCCTAAAACCTTAGTGACAACACAAAACATTTTTCTTGTATTATTTCTTTCTCACATCATGGTCTGAAGCAGGTTGGGTAGCTCTTCTGTGTGGCCTTGAAGCGCAAGACCCAGGCTTCATTTATCTTACTGTGTCCATTATCGTGGATTTTTTTGTTTTTAACCATAAGGAAAAGAGAGCATGGAGGAGGCACACACAATCTTACCTACCATGGATAGGACTTATTTCCCTCACTTTCCATTGATAAGGGTGAGACATAGCACCCATCTAGAATGGATCCATGGAATTGGGGAATGTAGAGGAACACAAGTGACCTCTGACACAAAGAAGTGTTCAGAGAAACTCGATTAATATGGACTATCAAAATTAAAACATGATAATGTTCATATCCTTTTACAATTCATCTCCAATCAAGGTCCCACTGAAGTCTTAATTGTGAATATTTCATTTGTCCCATAAAATAAACAATAGGATATTTATTAGCATGTGAAAGAATAGAAACTATTCTTGTAGTCCTGTCTTAAGGGTTTTTCATTAGAATTTTGCTACCTACAGCAAGTATCATTATACCCAGTGCAATAAATGAGTTCAAGAATTATAAATTAATGCATCAAAATCTCATCTGAAATTATGTATATGTATCTTACTTTTTTCCCCAACCATGTTATTTCTAGTACACATATCCATCTTAATTAGACATGTATTTTTTCATCCATAGCAAAAAAAAAAAAAAAAGACCCACCGAAACAAACAAACAAAAAACCCCAACAGAATTATAATTTCCTAGGGCCAAACACTGGCTCCTCAAAACCATTCTTTATGCACACTTTTTTTTTTTTATATTTGTCATATCCCTGAATAAGCCACTCAATTAATTCAAGTGCTAAAAATCTATAGAAACTATAGTTGATTGACTGGAAAAGCCCTAGATGAGACAGATCCAACTTTGATCAAACACGTGAGATCCATCTTTCATTTGGTGAACTGAGTGTCCTCATAGGTGGCCATGCTTGAGCAGGCAGGGTTCTCTGGTAAGTCTTTTAGAATGTTGAAGCAATGGTAATTAACTACATCACTAACCCTATTGTTAAGAGTTCCTAATTGTTGGAAATATAGGCCCCAAACCATACTTCCTGTCACTCCTTCCTCTGAATGGGTCTTCATATTCTAATATCATAGATGCACAGCAGAGGAAGGGATGGACAGAAGAGTAAGAGAACACATGCAAAATGGGATGAACAGTGGTGAAAGCAAACAGAAGCTACACTGTCAGTCATTTTCCAGTATTCACAGGTAGAGATTTTATAGAGGTCAACGATGAGGGAGGAAATATTTACCTGGTCCTGTTGCTCTTCCTCTCCTACATCCCAGTCCCCCATTTGATGGACGCAGATAAGGAATGAGGAGATCCTTTTTAGAAGAAGGAAAGGACTTTCACGTTCAGTCTTCTACATTGACCCTTTATGAGAAAGGCCTCTTGAGGCCTTTGGTCCTGTTCTCATATTCTTGTTGTCTGGATCAGAGAAAAAGAACATTAAGCCCTTTTTCCTGGAAGTGTCTGGACTCTGACAGGGGCAGAATGGAGCCGAGGACAGAGATAGCAGTACTGTCTGCTGCCAGTTTATTCAGGAGGAGACAGGGAAAAAGAAGGCAGAAATTTAAGGGAGCATTTTTATTCGATAACAAAACTTAGAACTGTAACATTTTCTTGGTGTTGATTTCATAAGTCTTGTAGCATCTTCAGAATTATTCTCTTATTCCTTTAGCAGGAGTAGGGGGTAAAGGAAAAATATACAGTGATATAAATATTAGTTATATCCATATTGATGCAATTACTGAGCACCAAGCCGGCACCTTGTGGTTAGTTCTTAGAAAAAGCCCAGTGGAGAGGTACACATAGGATCATTTCTCAGCCAGGAAAACAGAGTCTGAGTAATTCGTCTAAATGTCATAGAGCTCATAAAGAGGAGCTGAGATTCAAATCCAATATGTGGATGAATCTCAGAAACCTTATGCATAGCAAAGAATGAATGCCAGATACAGAAGGGAGCATACTGCATGAATCCATTCATCCAAAATCCTAGAGCAAGCAAAAACTAAGCTGATAGTGGTAGAAATCGGATTGTTGCCTGGGTGAGGGGCAGGAGGAAACTGACTTCACAGGAGCTCAAGGCAACTTTTTGGAGAAGGTAAATATGGATAAATATGCTTTATTTCTGGATTGTGGCAGTGGTTACGCAAGTGTGTGTTTGTCAAAACTCAGTGGACTACATGCAAAAAATGGATATATTTTAATGGATGTAAATTTTAATCCAATAAGGTTGATTTAAAAATGATGCAACCACTATGGCACAATCTTTCCTTGAGGAAACACTGCCACAAAGAAAGAATCTGTGTATGTCTACATAATGGAAAACGGGATAGAGCAAATAAGCACAGAATTGCTCGACATTAAAGGAAGAGCTATTTCTGTTTGTTCTTGCTGAATTATCCAACTAGTACTTCTGTATTTTTCTAGTTAACACTGGAGTGTTTTACTGTATTTACTTAATAGACACTTATTAAAGTTATGTCTAAACATGCAAAGTATGCAGGGTTCAGAATCCAGACATTCTTTGGCTGAATTTTCTTCTTCAAGTTAAAAAGAAAGCACATTTTATTAAATTAGGATATTCAGATGATTGCTTTAATTTTTTTAATTTATTTTACATTTGTAGACAGTGTATATGTGAAGATAAGGTATTATTGACTAGTGCCTAGCTCGAACTCAGTTGGGAATGTGGGTTATAAAATTAGTATTAGTTTAGATCAAAGGAATAGTATTAGCAGACCAATCTTTGGCAGGTATTCTGCCTTGTAAGCACATTTTACAGAGAGGTTTGGATAAAATCTCTTTCTTTATCTGAGAAGATATTCAGATGACTGATAAATATATGAATAGATGCTTAACATCATCAGTCATTAGGGATACCCCTACACATCTATTAGAAAGCTAAAATTCAAAAAGAATTTAAAAAATGAACAGGAACAATAAAAAGTTGACAATGCCAAGTGCTGACAAGGTTGCAGAGCAGCTACACCTCTCATTCTGTGATGATGTAAATGTGAAATGGTACAGCCATTCTGGAAAACTGTTTGCTAGTTTCTTATATAATTAAACAAGCAGTGTCTGCATGGCTCAGTCTGTTAAGCTTCTGCCTTTGGCTCAGGTCACAATCCCAGGGTCCTAGGATCAAGCCCTGAGTTAGGCTCCCTGCCTGGGGGGGAGCATGCTTCTCCTTCCTTTGCCTGTCGCTCCTCCTGGTTGAGGCTCGCTCTCTTTCTCTCTCTCCCTTTCTGTCAAATAAATAAATAAAATCTTTAAAAAAAGATTTAAACATATCACCCAGCAATACTATTCCTGAGAGTTTATCCCAAAAGAATGAAAACTTACGTTTACACAGAAAACTGTACAGAAATGTTCACAGTGCCATGATTCTTGATTGCCCCAAATTGGAAACCACCCTGATGTCCTTCAGGGGTAATAGTTAAACTGTGGTTCATCTATCCCATGGAATACTACTCAGCAATAAAAAGGAATGTACTATTGATACATTCAACAATTTAGATGACTCTCCAGGGATTTATACTGAGTGAAAAAGTCCATCTCTAAAAGTCATATAGTACACAATTCCATTTATATAATCTTGAGATAACAAAGTTATGGAAATGGAGAACAAATTAGTGGTTGCTAAGGGTTAGGGACAGAGGAGGGGGTCGGAAGCAGATGCGGCTATAAAAGGGCAACATGAAGCATCCTTGAGGTGATACAAATGTTCTTTAACTTGACTGTATCAATGGTTATGAAATTATACTACAGTTTTGTAAGATGGGAGATGCTGAGAAAAGGTACACAAGCTCTTTCTATATTTTCTTTTCTTTTTAAAGATTGATTAAGGGTGAAGAGGGGGAGAAAGTTTTTTTTTTTTTTTTTAAGATTTTATTTATTCATTTGACAGACAGAGATCACAGGTAGGCAGAGAGGCAGGCAGAGAGAGAGGAAGGGAAGCAGGCTCCCTGCTGAGCAGAGAGCCAGATGTGGAGCTCGATCCCAGGACCCTGGGATCAGGACCTGAGCTGAAGGCAGAGACTTTAACACACTGACCCACCCAGGCGACCTGAGGTAGAGAGAGTCTTAAGCAGACTCTGACATGGAGCTCCATTTCACCATCCTGAGATCATGACCTGAACTGAAACCTAGAGTCAGCCACTTAACCAACTACGCCTTCCAGGCACCTCTGTATTATTTCTCACAACTGCTTGTGAATCTATAATTGTTTCAAAATAAGAAATTTAATTAAAAAAAAAAAACAAAATATCAAATCACATTCCTCTCCTCTTACAAAATGTTCCTTAGCTTTCCATCACACTCAAGGGCCCCTCACTCTTGCCTTGGAGTCCTTGCAGGAGCTGGCCTCTTGCATCCCCTCCCAGCTCATTTCTTATTCTTCTCTGACTTTGTATCTAGCCACACTTGAAGTCTTTCTATCTCTCATTTATTCCAAGACCATTCCTACCTCAGGACTTTTGAATGTGATGCCTGCAGTCTTTGGAATACTCTTTTTCCTTGATTTTAGCATAGATTATACCCTCCCTTTATACAGTTGCTCATGTCACCTCCCTAATCTCACTTGTTCCCATAATGTCATTAGCTAAAATATCACGTCTTCCAAGAGGACTGGTTTTACCACTGTATCTAAAATAATCCACTTCCCTTTCCCGTGTTGTTCTCTATTCTCTAATTTTGCTTAATTCCCTTTTGGGTATTTATTCTTACTATAGTATCATTTTGTCCACTTGTTTTCTTGTGATAAAATACACATCACATAAAATTTACCATTATAGTATTATTTTCATTTGTTTATTTACTTCAGTAATTGGTAATTAAGTTCCATTAGGGTAGAGGCCACATCTTCCCTATTCACCATTGAATCCCCTGGACCTGAGCAAATATTTTAAAATAAATAGTTATTAAATTAACAAATGAATGAGTGAGTGAACCAAAAGCAAGTTAGGGAAGTACATATATTTCTATGAGAGAATTTTCATGTAAAATTTAACACAAAAAACATTATATACTATTTAGTCCTGCAAGGCAGGTAATGGATATTCCTGTTGGTGGGGCGAGGGGGGAATACTACATCAAGAGTTAGAAAAGAGGTAAATGATACCTGGTGGCCATTATTGTTTTGCAGAAGACATGGGAGTATGATCTAAGGAAAATTATGCATACAAATTTGTTAGTAACTCCTTTCAGTTGCAATAGTTCTTTTCTGGTTATTTCTTTTAAGCTGTGCTATTGAGGAATTAGCAGCTATGAGCTTGTCTGTATTAGATTACACTAAACCCCTGGGCCCTACCAGGCAACAAAACATGCTTATGAACTGCAAAGAATAGTACCAGTGGTTCAAATAGCACCAGTGGTTCAAACAGTGTAATAACAGATCAATTAAATGTCTTGAATCTATGTGCACTCATTTCATTGCTGTTACTTGATTCATTCCTTCTGTGGACTCTCATTCTGAAAAAAATCATCTTCTCAATGTGAGCCCTGGGATTGCTTTTCCGTGAGGTTATTCAAACTCCATATTATTCATTTTCTATCTTCGTGCTATCAACATAGTTCCCCGCATACTATAGGCTTTCCATTAATGGATCTTAAAATCAGTGAATGAATAAACAAAGGATGTTTGTTTCTATTTCACATATTTGGGAATAAGAACCTTTGATAAGTTTATGTCCTCTGAAACCCTATGAAGTCATGGAAAACTACACTTCTAGAAATTCTTAAAGGAGTTCATGAGAAATGTGCATGTTCCACTGAGGGCTATCCCTGCACTAAATTTCTGAAGGACACAAAGAATCTTTTTTATTGCCTTGCATTGAAAACTTCTCTGGGTTTGCAGCAATAGATTTTTACGAATAGATGATAGACTGTATTATATTTTAATTCATTGCTTCTGGCAGGTTCCAACAGACCCGTGTGAGAGTGTGAAACAAAAAGTAGGCAGCTCTGTTTACTTGGTTAGGGATTGTATAAGATGACATTCACTGTCCCTCAGGAAATCAGCACAGTCCAGTATAGTTGATTGTATTTTATTACATTTGGAATGTTCATATTTCCCCAAGCCAGCGATGCACTATCCGATTACAGTGAAATCAAAAATATTTAAAGCATTTTCTGCTCATAAGTGGTAGTTGACAGAGAGGGTGAATAAGCTATTACTCTGTATGCGTGGGTAGCCCCAGTGTGAGTGTCTCTACTTCTGCTCTATGTTTAAGCCAGAGATATGCTGAAAACCCCTAGCAGACAAAGACTATGTTTCTCAAACTTAAGCATGAATCAGCGTCATAAAGAGTTGTTAAAGCCCAAGATTCTTATATTGAAACTAATTTTATCACAATTAAGCTGGAGGGGGGAAAAAAGTGATTCCTGGGCCCTTTTCCCAGAGATTCTTATTCCACAGATCCAGGGGAGACACGAGAAACTGCATTTCTAACAAGCCCCCAGATGATGCTGGTCTGCACAGCCAAGACTTTAGAGTACCCTACTGCATTGACCAGAGCTGGCCATAGACCTAGAACTAGAGTTAGGGGCTACTAGTAATCCACTTGGCTGCCATTTGGGAGGGAATCAGCTGAAGAACTCAGCTGAGGTAGGAGCGGGAAGAAACTATGACTTCTCAGAAGACAGATGATGAATGTGAAGCTGCTTATGTGGGAGATGACTCATAGGATAATGGAGATGATTCAGGGAAAGTGGTACAGCAGAATGGAATGGAGACGTGTAAGTATCACTGAAGAGTGATGTGTGTGGGACATCAGACCAGAGCCAAAGAATTCTTTTGTTACTTCTGAATCTATGGGCATTTTGTCCTAAGGAGACAACCAGTTGCCATGCCTCTTGGAAAACAAAATTATTTGGTGCTTTTTGAGATGTAATGTATCAATCGTGTATAAACACAAGGTGGAAATAGCTATGTCAGATGTTCCTGGTTGCCTTCCCAGTATCTGTTCACCCCTCCTCGCTGCCTACAGAGTCATGGTATAATATTAACCGAGGACAACTGGATTGGTTTTTATATACTGTTGATGGCCCGAACAGTGGTGGCAGATTTTATTGAGTGTAGCAGTATGCCCAGTTATAAAATTTGATTTCACAGCTTCCTTTATAGCCATGTGGATCCATGTGACTGTGTTCTAGCAAGAAGGGCATGACCTGGAGTCTTCCAGGCAGGCTTCTGTTGTCCTGAGGTTTTCCTGACTTAAAGAAATAAAAGGACAGACTCAGCTGTGTAATGCTCTTCGGCATTTCTTCTTACTCTGTTTCTGGAATGTAGTTGTGAGGCTTGGAGGTGTCAGAGCCATCTTTGGAAGCACTGGGACAAAGGCCAAATGAAAAGATGGAAAAATCTGGGACCCTGGCATCCTGGAGTTTTTACAACAGCCCTTGGCTGCCAATCCCAGCTTTCTGTTACATAAGGAATATGTACTCGTTTGGTTAAGCAGTTGCTTTTGTGTGCCTCTTTCATGGAACCAAACAAAATTTTTAACAGATGAAATGGGTATTGTATATTGAGAATTTAAAAGTAACTAAGAATTTTATATGTATTGTATAATTTAACCTCCGTAGAGCCCCCCGCCTAGAGGTATATTGTTCCATTTTACCAAAAGTTTCTAAGAAGAATAAATAGCATAAAAAAGAATATCCACCTTAAATAATGCCAGTAGCAACTTATTGGTGGCAAATTTGAAATTTATTTATATTAACTTGCTTTAACTCCTAAGATAGTCTTTTGACACCAGCTTTATAGTGATATTGTCCTAAATATATTATATTGATTTCTAATTATCAGTCTCCACCTCCCATCGGGCTCAAATCATCTGAAACTTCTACCAGAAACTATTTTTTTTTATTAAATTTATTTATTTTCAGCATAACAGTATTCATTATTTTTTTACCACACCCAGTGCTCCATGCAATCCGTGCCCTCTATAATACCCACCAACTGGTACCCCAACCTCCCACCCCCCCCACCACTTCAAACCCCTCAGATTGTTTTTCAGAGTCCATAGGAAACAATTTTGATTCTTGTAACATAGATGTAGACTGTGGAGCAACACTGGCTTGAGTAGAACTAGCCCCCTGTCGATGCTGCCAGTACAAAACAGAGCTCACCTATGCACATCCTGAAATGAGTATTCTATCCCAGTGGCACAGACGGTTTCATTAATTTTTTTATTGCAATTGCCTACCTTAAGAGCCTGTCTGTGCTAAGTCATGTTCTTTCCTTTCCTTTTTAGAGAAAAGTGATTAGAACATTAAGTGGAGCAAATTGACCTGAACCTCAGAGATAAAGGGAGAAATTAGCTTGCAAAGAAACGGTCCACACTTTCTAGAATTTATTTGCAGCTTGTATATGGGGGTGGGAGGTTAGCATCCTGGAAGACAAATTAAGAATCTAGTTTTAAATTAGATTTTAATATCAGTCTGAAATTCTAGTTAACCTCAGAATGACTGTAAATGTATTTGGTACTTGAGTGTTCCACAAAATTATTATTAAACTTCAGGTAATAGTTTTAATGAATCCCACAGCCTAGTACCCTGTATGGAGAAGATCATCCAAGTCTACAAAATCATATCTTCTCAGTCAGCATGAAGTATATAGTCACGAGGCATAATCAGGATCAAATCATAGGATCATTCAATTTTAAAGACCCCAGGGTATTTAACTGGCTTTATAAATGTGAACACTGTGACTGAGAGGTGGAAGACATCTGTGCTAATATCAAAACCAAGACCAGAATCAGAGGCTTCTAATTCTTTATTTAAGATTCTTTCTAGTCTCCCATAGTCTCCCGTGAAATCTTCCCCTAGAATTTTTTTTTTTACATTCTACGTCTCAGTAGATGTGTAGGATTTTTTTAAGCTATAGGCTCCAGAAACTGATGGCATTCAAATGTGTCTTTCTTGTTAAAATTAAATTCTCATCCCACAGGTGGTCACATATGGTATCAGTTCCCCTCGACAGAAATAGAGTAAATCCCTATGTTCAAAGATCTCAAGTCACAGTGAACCACACTCAGAGGCTGCAAGAACATGGAGGGGAGTCAGGACAAAGTGGTGGGCTTAACTTACACTCAGCCTGCTTCTCAGCCAGCTCCCTCAGCCATTGATACAGTGATTGTATAAATCCAGTTTCCAAGGTCAGCAGGGTGTCACTGAAGGCAGGAAGACCTAGATGTCTAGGTGTGTTGCCTTGGGAGTCAGAATGCCTGCAGTCATCTGCTAGTTCAACTGATAACTAGTTTTAAAATTGATCTTGAGAAAGTTTCTAGTCCTCTCTGTGCTTTGATTTTCTCATCTATAGAATGGCTCTAGTAATATCAACTCCATAGAGTTAAGAGGTTCAAATGAATGAATCCTGTGTGATCCCTGCTTGATGCATTCATACGAGCAAGACCAATTTTGAGTCAACCAAAAACTCATTCTTCTCTTCTCATCAAAGGTGATCTCTTCATATTTCTTTCCATCCAACCAACACTTCTTATACAGGATGATTTGGAGATTGCTGGCAATTATAATCTCATTTTGTTCTCATCCTCTTTTGTTATGAAAATCTTGAGGTGAGGCAACACACAGCCATTTATACCATCTGCATGTGTATTTTCCCTTAACGCACATGTCTATGGATCATCTTTCTCCTCTATTCTCAGGACTGGGTTATCTTTCTGGTAGGGAGTCATGAAACCTTTTTAGAATCTGATGGCACCTATCAGCATCCCCTCCCCCACCAGCACTACCACCACACGCATATCCAAACAATTAATATATGATTTTAGTTACCCAGACAGCCCTTGATGCCTATTCAGGGTTCTTTGGGAGTGATAAAGCCCTCTATTCCAAGCCTGTGTACCCTTTTTTAAATAAGCACATTTCCAAAGGATGGATTAAAGTTATTTTTAAGGGCACCTGGGTGGCTCAGTGTTTAAGTGTCTGATTTTTTTTTTAATTTTTAATTTTTTATAAACATATATTTTTATCCCCAGGGGTACAGGTCTGTGAATCACCAGGTTTACACACTTCACAGCACTCACCAAAGCACATACCCTCCCCAATGTCCATAATCCCACTCCCTTCTCCCAAACACCCTCCCCCATGATTTTTTGTTTCGGCTCAGGTCATGATCTCAGAGTCATTTGATCGAGCCTCCTGTGCGGCTCTGTGCTCAGCACAGAGTATGCTTGAGATCCTCTCCCTCCCTCTCCCTCTGCCCCTCCCCCCACTCACACACAAGCATTTTCTTGCTGTCTCTCTCAAATAAATCTTAAAAAAAAATTTTTTTTTTAAAGCCTTGGCTCAGATATAACTTGAGAAAAAAAAATGCTAAACAACAGAAGTGATTTGTTCTCAACATCTATGGCAAAGACACATTTCTTTTCAATATCTTTCCCTTTTTGGTGATTTTGGACTTCCTGGGCTATGCTAAATGTGATAATAATTCTAAGTTAGCCAAATATCTCTTAAGGATCTGCCAAATTTCAAAGTAAAGTTATGTAATTATGCATTTGCAACAGAAAAAAAGTTATGGTCGAAATGTGGAAATGTTATCAGAGACAAATTTTGTATTTATCACCTTAAAATCTAGATAATACAGAATTGCAGTTCTTATTTTTTAAACTATATCCCTGATGTGTAACTATATGAAAGTAAGTTAATCAGAGGCCTCATGCCTGCTTTGTATGACAGCAGGGACGTCTTTATTTTTTTGACTACATTATAGAGCCCAGCCAACTTCATGGTCAAAGTCAGAAATCCTGGTCTTACTTCCACTGCTGACTCTGTCCAACCTTACCTTGATGAGTCACAAAGTGCACTCCATTTTCCCTATCTATTCAATATGTAATGAAATCTGTGAAATCAAATTCATGCAAAGTTCTGGCCATCATATATTTTTTCAAGTGGAAAGGGCAGAGGAAAGCGGGACTTTTGTTCTGTTTCAGCAAGGACAGTCTCTCTGGACCCCAGATAGTCTTCCACCAAGTGACTCATTAAGCCATTTACCTCTAAGCCCTGTTCAGTGCTCCTTCTCCTCTTCCTCGTGTTGATCAACAGTGGGCTCTTGATTGATGGTGTGTTATTTCCTGTTCTGAAGATGATAATAGTAATTACCAAAAAACTGACACTTAATGCCAGGTACTGTTCTCAATGCTGAACAACAATAATAATAAAGATAATTCTCACATCAGTCTAATGTTGTAGGTGCTATTATTATCCCTTTTTGAAAAATGAATGAACAGCTTATCAGAAAAGGTAAATATCTTGGTCAAGATCACACAGTTAGCCAGAAGCAGAGTGAGACCTCACAGAAGCTCTCCAGTTCCAGACCGAGCACACATACTGACTCTATTGTAAGAGTAAAGCAATAGAGTGTTTCAAGTTATTATTATTCCTTGAGTAAGTTGCTTATTTCCAGTGTATTTTCCTCCAGTTGAGACTTTTAACCAAAATTTACATACTTTTAAATTAGAACCATTAAAAAATTGCACCCTTGAAATAGTTGGTATTTTTAATCTCCTCTCAAGCACGTTTGCTTTTAATTAAGTCCTCCCCATCTCTTCTTATTATCCACCCTCCCTCAGCTATGGACATATAGGTCACTAACGGGATAGAATACAAATCAAAACCACAATGAGATACCACTTTTTACTAGCTAGAATGGCAAAAATGAACAACACAGTTAACAACAAATGTTGGCGAGGATGTGGAGAAAGGGGAACCCTCTTACACTATTGGTGGGAATGCAAACTGATACAGCCACTCTGGAAAACAGTGTGAAAGTTCCTCAAGACATTAGAAATAGGACTACCCTATGACCCAGCAATTGCACTACTAGATATTTACCCCAAAGATACAGATGTAGTGAAAATAAGGGCCACATGTACCTCAATGTTCATAGCAGCAATGTCCATGATAGCAAAACTGTGGAAGGAGCCAAGATGTCCTTCAACAGATGAGTGGGGAAAGAAGTTGTGGTTCACATATACAATGGAATATTCCTCAGCCATCAGAAAGGATGTATACTTACCATTTGCATCGATACGGATGAAACTGGAGGGGATTATGCTAAGTGAAATAAGTCAAGCAGAGAAAGACAACTATAATATGGTTTCACTCACATATGGAACATAAGGAATAGCACAGAGGACCACAGGGGAAGGGAGGGAAAACTGAATGGGAAGAAATCAGAGAGGGAGACAAACCATGAGAGACTCAGAATGGAGGGGGCATGGGGAGATGGGGTAGCTGGGTGATGGGTATTAAGGAGGGCACATGTTGTGATAAGCACTGAGCGTTATACACAACTAATGAATCACTGAACACTACATCAAAAACTAATGATGTACTATATGTTGTCTAACATAATAAAAAAGAATGTTAAGTTTTGCAAAAAGGAATTTAAAAATAAAGTATGATTTATACTAATGAGTCTTGGTTGTAGTTTATGTGACTCAAATATAATTGAGGCTTTACTTTTCATCTGCTTTTGTGTGTGCTGATATCCAAAATCTTTGCAAGTTCATTTTCATAAGAAATAATTTGTAGTGACACAACTGTTACTCAGAAATTCTGAGAATATACTACTTCTACCAGAACAGAAGCTGAGAAGTTATTAAGTGAATTAAAATACATGAAAAAAAAATAGTGACGTGATACATGTAAGAAAGCTTCTAGAAATGACTTTAATATTAATTAGGGATTATTTACATACTCACCATTTGCTCTTTACCCAGCTTGGTGGATGATAAAACAGGTGCAATCATGCCAGAACTTCATGGTAAAGATTTAAAATGTGCTACTATGGAGGTTTCAAGTGAGGCTGCTAATTAAAACAAACTGTATTAAAGGTATGGTGTTCCCGCATTTTCAGAACAATGGGATTGAGGAGAAACAGCATCTGAATGAGTTGTTGGGAGTCCTGTGTTCCCTCAGCTCTGCCTTCAATTTGCCAGGTTGTGTCTTGAGTCTCAGTTTCCACATCAGTAATATAGGAAACTAGACCAAATGGTTTTTGAAGGTCATACCATCTCCAGTATTCCTCAGTCTTGAAACTTAAATGTGCAAGGAATCAAACTATGATGAATTTGACCTTGTTGCATTATCATTCTTGTTTCTTCTTGGAGAGCTTCTGTTTGGCCTATAACTTGTAAGTCAATGGGTGATCTGCAAAAATTCAACCTGCTTTAGTCTTGTGGCTCTTCTCTCCCTTATTGGCCACTTTTATGTGCTAGGAACAAATTAAACTATATGAAATAGTTGTAATTTGTTGGGCTCCCTCATCATTCAATTATTCACTTGTTCTAGCCTCTACTACTTTAAGCAATCTCTAAGGATATTCCTAGGATATGTTAGTATTTAATTTTAATAAACATATTAAGCTCTTGAAGTTGGTTTCTTTGAGAAGGACAAGAAGAGATTTTTTATTAACATATAATGTATTATTTGCTTCAGGTATACAGGTCTGTGAATCATCAGTCTTACACAATTCACAGCACTCACCATAGCACATACCCTCCCCAATGCCCATCACCTAGGCACCCTATCCTTCCCCTACCTCCACCCCCCAGCAACCCTCAGTTTGTTTCCTGAGACTGAGAGTCTCTTATGGTTTGTCTCCCTTCCTGGTCCTACCCTGTTTCATTTTTTCCCTCCCTTGCCCCCATGTCCCCCCACCCTTCCTCTCAAATTCCTCATATCAGAGAGATCATATAATAATTGTCTTTCTCTGACTGACATATTTCACTTACCACAATACTAGAACTCTAGTTCTATCCACATCATTGCAAATGACAAGATTACGTTTTTTGATGGCTGCATAATATTCCATTGTATGTATGTATGTATGTGTGTGTGTGTATATATATATATAAAACACGTCTTCTTTATTCATCTGTTGATGGAAATCTATGTTCTTTCCATAGTTTGACTATTGTGGACATCGCTGCTATAAACCTCCCAGTGCACGTACCCCTTCGGATCACTACGTTTGTATCTTTAGGGTAAATACCCAGTAGTGTGATTTCTGGGTCATAGGGTAGCTATATTTTCAACTTTTTGAGGAACCTCCATACTGTTTTCCAGAGTGGCTGCCCTAGCTTGCATTCCCACCAACAATGTAGGAGGGTTCCCCTTTCTCTGCATCCTCGCCATCACCTGTCGTTTCCTGACTTGTTAATTTTAACCATTTTGACTGGTGTGAAGTGGTATCTCATTGTGGTTTTGATTTGTATTTCCCTGATGCCGTGTGATGTGGAGCACTTTTTTTTTTTAATTTTATTTTTTATAAACATATATTTTTATCCCCAGGGGTACTTTTTGTGTGTCTCTTGGCCATTTGGAGGTCATCTTTGCAGAAATGTCTGTTCCTGTTTTCTGCTCATTTCTTGATTGGTTTATTTGTTCTTTGGGTGTTGAGTTTGATAAGTTTTTTCTAGATTTTGGATACTATAGATTTTGGCCCTTTAATATGTCATTTGCAAATATCTTCTCCCATTCTGTCAGCTGTCTTTTGGTTTTGTTGACTGTTTCTTTCTCTGTGCAAAAGCTAATGTTTATTTTATTCTCTGCATTAGACAAGGTGTTTTGCATTGAGAAACCTATTTGGTGGATAGACTGGACATGATAGAATGTACAACCCTTAAAACATGCTCTGTTCATATGTTTCCCTGGGTTTATGTGATATTTTGTCAGCTTCCGTGAATTCTCTGATTAGTTTTGGATATTACAGTAACAGAACTTTCAGATATTAGAAAGTCTAACCTGATCCAAAACAAAATGTTCATCTGGTATCCAGTTCACAGTTTCTCCCCTCATCAAGCCTGATCTAATTTGGAGAATTGTAGTGAGGAAGTAAGTCTATTCCTTCCTTCTCCTCAACAAACTAGTTACATACCTATAATCTCCAATACAACCCTATAATCTCCAGACCGCAAAGTTGGTCTGGCTATTCCCATGTCATAGAAGTTAAAACTCAAAAAACCCCACCCATTTCACAGGATTTGACCCAAAGATGTCTGATTTTAGAGCACATTCTTCTCACTGCCTTGTATGGCCTTTAAAATTTCAGTTACACATGGTTGGAGTGTGTGTAGAGGAGAAGGGGCTTTGGATTTGATTCTCTGAAATGTTCCCATTTAAGAGGATCAGAAATTTCAGTTATGTTCAGATACGTTTTGTTTATCTGCATCTCTTTGGCAAGGTTTAGTTGTATCACAACCTGATCATCTGATGTAACTTAGAGGCATTTGGCATTAATCAACAGGGGGTCATGACCCCTGCAATAAAATGCAGATACTTTCTCCAGCACTGGCACAAACACACCGGAAATATAGAATCAAAGAAATATATACTTTATATTGAAATTATTTTATAGATGACATAAATCAATGAATTATTAAAGGACATTCTTGGATTTGAGAACAGGTCAGGACAGTACAGACTAGTTGCAGAATAGACAATAGATTATAAGTTTTGCAAAGATGCAAGGCATTGGTGTTTTTCAGAGCAATTACTCAAACATTTGAGAGAATCTAAACAGAGAAGTTAAAAGTAGTATCTTGGGATCAGGATTGAGATTATTTCATGTGCTGTGATGCATATTATATAGTGAGAACAATGAGTGTATACATTCTCTCTGTGAATCATCTTCATGTATATTATACATAGATTCAGACCTCAAGGCATCATTTCTCTCATTCTTCAGTAAACAACTTTAGAATTTGAGTTGTTGCCTTGTCTTTTTAAAATCTATATTAATGTGTTTTTCAGTATATCTGGTGAGTCCTGGGTTTCTAATTGAAAGCTCTTTAAAGAACATGGTTAAATATAAATCACCAGTATCGAATGGATGCTGCTTAGAAAGCTTTTTCTTTCTCCTACACAAGAGAAAATGGTGGGGGAATGGTGCCTCATGCCAAAAGTCATGTTTTTCTGCTCCTTCCAGGTGAACAATTCATGGGTGACTGTCAAAAAGATCTGCTGAACTACAAATTCAGATGATACAGTAGGCTATGTAGTCAATACACTGCTCTAATTCAAGATTTAACCCTACAACTTAGTTTCCAGTAGTGTGAAGTTCAACATTCATGTTAAGGTGTTTTACATTGAGTAATGCAGTGTATTTTTAATGGGTAGAGATCTTTCCTATGGGTTGCAATGTGTCAGAAGATATGAAAGTCCATTGCTGACCAAAGACACCAAAGAAGGTAAAGATGGAAAGTATAAGAATTTTTTGGTGCTCTTGAGAGATTTGAACTCTCTTTGGAACTTGGGAGGGATTGAGATGAAACATCTTCATAAAAAAGTCAGTCTTTACAAATCTGAAGTCCAGCTCACCTCTGAATCATGTGTTGAACAACCAAAGTACGATGACCTTATGAAGCTTCATTTGTTTCCCTGGGGCTCAAGCAGAGGATTCTCCTGAGTGCGTTCCTCAGACCTAGTGGCAATCCAGCACCCTCAGGATCATGTTGAAGTTTCTGAATTGAGCCTAAAAGCCCCATCACCACAGTTCATGCATGTCACTCATGTGGAGTAGCTTTCTCATGCTTACTCCCACGAGCTTGGCTGTAGTCGCAAACCTATCTCAGGTTCAGTTACCTTTCTGTGAGACCTTGCCATGAAAACGGCTTTGTGTGCATCCCATATCTCATTAATTTTAGGTTTTTGAGACTCAATTCAGATGACATTAAATATCTCTTAAAGAAAGAAACATTTTTTTTTCCCTTCCAAACCTTATTCTCTTCATCTCTATCAATACCTCCTTGGCTCTACTCTTATTTAAGTCCCATCTCTGTAATAACACTTTTCGTAATAACACTTTTAAGATTCCTTTGTAAAGATACATTTTAAACTTTCTGTATATCGTAATTTTGTTTCTTTCTCCCATCTGCTACTTAAATTTTCTTCCCCAAAGAAAACCTTGCCATTGCTTCATTTCCACACATGGCAGGCATTCAAGCATAGCGAATTGGAGTCACAGTTACCCTGAAATGAGAGGGAAATGTGCTTCCCAGCACCCTGTCAGCATCTCCCACCGTTTGTCTTTTCTGCCTTGTTTTTCGGGTTTTTTTTTTTCCGCCTTTTAAGCAAATGACTACCAAAGAAAAAATCCGAACCCAAGTCAGTAGCACTTCCAACCATTGTTACACAAATTACTGGATTCTATCATTTAAAGTTTAGGATTCCTATTGAGATTATTTCTCATGGAGAATCTGAAATGAATGTGTCTTCTAAGCTTCTAGTGATCGTTTCCTAGTCGGCTGGGTTCCTCTTCTTGTGACCCCTCCGCTGGCATTAATTTTCTCCTCTAGGCAGGTCTCTTGAGCTGGGCTCCTTTCCATTCTGCTCGAGCACCACTCTTGTAACAGGTCTCCATCTGGCCCAACAAACTGCCCTCTGTGTCCTCACTACTGTACTGATACAGCTTGGCTCTTGCCTCTGCCAGGAAACTTGCTTCCATTAGCCTTTTGCTTTTAGGATCATGTCAAAGAAAATGTCCAAAGAAATATATACTTGAGTCCCCAGGCCCCAAGATACCTAGGTTGCTTTTCTGAGGTGTTCTCTGACACCTGACTCATTCCATCTCTGTCAAGAACCAAGGAAACTCTGTAGCACTCTGACAGCCTTCTCTCTACCTCTGAAGAACCCATTTCCACACTGGATTTTCAGTCCTTGCTTGTATAGACTGTTGGTGAGGAACAGGCTATTCCTGCGATGGTTTTGATCACCTCTTTTGTAGGCCCTGGATTGATGACCCAGCACCTGATGAGGATGTGGAGCCACTTGTTATCTCCTTTTCTTAACTTTGGGCATACAAATGAAATTCCCAAGCTGTAAGGTTTTTTTGTCTTGTTTTCCTTCACCATTCACATTTTTAAAAAATTTTATGCACTTTAAATTATCAACTGTTGAGGGGCGCCTGGGTGGCTCAGTGGATTAAAGCCTCTGCCTTCAGCTCAGGTCATGATCTCAGGGTCCTGGGATCAAGCCCTGCATCAAGCTCTCTGCTCAGCAGGGAGCCTGCTTCTTCCCTCTCTCTCTGCCTGCCTCTCTGCCTACTCGTGATCTCTCTATCAAATAAATAAGTAAAATATTTAAAAAATATATCAACTGTTAAATCGTTGAACACTACATCAGAAATTAATATGTACTCTTTGTTGGCTGATTGAATTTAAATAAAAAAAAATTATCAATGATTTTTATGGCTTCTAGAATTTTTTAATTAAGTTTTTGATTTTAATTCCAGTATAGTTAACATGCAGTGTTTTATTAGTTTTAGGTTTACAATACAGCGATTCATCATTTCCATGCAACACCCAGTGCTCATCACCAGTGCCCTTCTTAATCCCATCACCTATTTCAGGCACCTCCCTCCACCCCCGGGGACCCATCAGTTTGTCTCTTTGGCTAAATAGAGTCTCTTTCTTGGTTTGTGTGTCTCTCTCTCTTTTTTAATTTATTTTTTTAAAGGTTTAATTTATTTATTTAAGAGAGCACAAGAGTGAGAAAGATCATAGAGGTTGAAGAAGAGGGAGAAGCAGACTTGCTGCTGAGCAGAGAGCCCAATGTGGGTTCTATCCCAGGACCCAGAGATCACGACCTGAGCCGAAGGCAGACACTCAACCAACTGAGCCACCCAGTGGGTAAAATTCACCCATGGGCAAAATTATATGGTATTTCTCTTTCTTTGATTTACTTCACTTAGCATAATACTCTGTAGCTCCTTTTGTGTCATTGCAAATGGCAAGATTTCATTCTTTTTTATGGCTGAGTAATATTTCAATATATATATATATATATCTCACATCTTTTTCCATTTATCTATTGATGAACACTTGGCCTGCTTCTATAATTTGGCTATTGTAAGTAATGCCACTATAAACATAGGGGTGCATGTATCCCTTTGAGTTAGTGTTTGTGTATCTTTTGGGTGAATACCCTGTTGTGTGACTAATGGATCATAGGGTAGTTTGATTTTTAGTTTTTTTGAAGAATCTCCATACTGTTTGCCACAGTGGCTGCCCCAGTTTGCATTCCCACCAACAATGCACAAGGGTTCCTTTTCTCCATATTTTCACCAACATTTGTTGTTTATTGTGTTTTTGATTTTAACCTTTCAGAACTGTGTGAAGCGATATCTCATTGTAGTTTTAATTTGCATTTCCCATGATGAGCCTCTATTCATGTGTCTGTTGCACATCTGTATGACTTCTTTGGAGAAATGTCTATTTATGTCTTCTGCCTATCTTTAATTGGATTATTTGGGTTTTGGATGTTGAGTCATAATGGTTTTTTATATATTTTGCATACTAACCCTGTATCAGATATGTCATTTGCAAATATCTTCTCCCATTCAGGAGGTTGCCTTTTAGTTTTGTTGATTGTTTCCTTCACTGTGCAGAAGCTTTTTATTTTGATTTAGTCCCAGTAGTTTATTTTTGTTTTTATTTCCCGTCTCTGGAAACATATCTAGAAAAATGTTGCTATGGCTGATGTCAGGAAAATTACTACTTGTGCTCTTTCTTTTTTTTTTTTTTTGGTTTTCAGATCTCCCTTTTAGGTTCTTCACCTTTTTGAGATTGTTTCTGTGTATGATGTAGGAAAGTGGTCCAGTTTCATTCTTTTGCATGTAGCTGTCCAGTTTTCTGAACACCATTTGTTGAAGGGACTGTCTTTTTCCCATTACATATTCTTTCCTCCTTTGTTGAAGTTTAATTGATCATATAATTGTGTGTTTATTTTTCTGTCCCATTGATCTGTGTGTCTGGTTTTGTGCCATATGGCTTCTAGATTTTATGTTTGCTTAGAGTGGCTTTTCTCACTCTCTTCTTAGGTTACTAGGGCTGCTGCAGCAAATTTTCACAAACTGGAAATAAATTGGCTTGAACAGAAGATATTTGTTGTCTCAGAGTTCTGGAGGTCAGGTATCTAAAATCAAGGTGTCATCAGAATCATACTCTCTGTGAAGGCACTAGGGAAGGATCACTTTCAGGCCTCTCTCCTAGCTTCTGACAGTTTCTTGGCTTATGACAGCATAACTCTAATCTTCACATGGCATTCTTCCTATGTGTATTCTTTGTCCAAATTTTCCCTTCTTACAAGGTTGCCAGTCATACTGGATTAGGGGAAGATCCTATTCTAGTATGATCTCAGCCTAGCTTAACTAATTATGTCTGTGATGACCCTATTTCCAAATAAAGCCACAGTCTGTGGTACTGGGTGTTAGAACTTCAACATATGCATTTGGAGGGTGGCACTCTCCATGTATTGGCATAACATGCTCCAATATTTGTTAAAACTGTCCTTTCTTATAGAACTTTCCAGATGATCAGCAAGCCAAATTGATAGTTTTGTTTTATTTTGTTTTGTTTTTGGTGTTTTCCCCATCTGTGGGTAACCTGAAATTTATTTTGATATAAAGAGTAAGGTAGAGGTAAGGATGTACCTTGATGTTTTACCAAAGAGTTAGTTAATGCTAATTTCAGTATCTTATCCATTATGCTATCCTCTCCAGAACTTAGCAAAGTACTTGAATCATAACCAGATATTCCATAAATGACTTTTAGATAGAATCAAATCGCTTATCAGTGAACTGGATTGTTACCTTTCTGACTACATGATGGTTTATCTAAATATTTGAACTGATAAGGAGCTATCTAAAAATTGAATGCCAGGTTGTGAAGAAATGCTAGAGAAATAGCAAAGCCTAAAGCCATAGTAGTCTAGAGAATATTGGATTAAAGAAATACTAACACTTTCTGTTTATTGAAGGAAATAAAGGACACATCTTCTTCACTAACTTAGAGGACAGGGTAATGAGCTAGAATCGAGGACTGATTCATAAGACAGATGTCTTCTACTCTTCCATCTGGTAGCTAGAGAGTGTGTGTATGTGTGTGTATGTGTGTGTGTGTGTGTATTCAGTGTATATATGTTGGGCATGGGCAGTAAGCAGCCATGTAAGCTCTTGAAAATATTTATAAGCAACATTTTAGAGCAATGATAAAAATCATTGTTGAGCCATTTAAAATCTTAAAGCCTACAGGACCCTAATTTGCTGTACTTCACTTCATAAATATTTTTTCATATTATGGAAACTATTGAAAACTCAATTTTGATGGCTAGTTATGAAACTTATGTGGGTCATATTTGATATTTGGTAAAGAAAAGATATGTACTTGACACATTATACTGCAAATAGCTGCAATTCATATGGTATAATGTACATTAATGCTCCAAGTGATTATCATTACTAGTGTTTTAAAGGGAGTACATGGAAAAAAATAACAATAAATAAATAAAGGTAGTACCTAGAGTTAACCAATTGATTAGCTTCTTTAAGTGAAGAAGCTTCACTGTGCAAGGTGACAAGATAAGTTTCAGACTTTGGGAAAGTAGTTAGGAAAAAATTATGTCAAGAACTCATCTCTGGGGATGCCTGGGTGGCTCAGTGGGTTAAAGCCTCTGCCTTCAGCTCGGGTTGTGGTCTCAGGATTCTGGGATCAAGCCCCGAATCGGGCTCTCTGCTCAGCAGGGAGCCTCCTCCTTCCTTTCTCTCTCTGCCTACCTGTCTGCGGGCTTGTGATCTCTGTCAAATAAATAAATTAAAAAAAAAAAAAAAGAACTCATCTCTCAGCAAAACGATAGATACTTCTTTTTTTTCCTTTTTTTTTTTTTGTATTTTAACATAATCTTCCCTGAATGTTTCAGAGAAAGACATTAATGTGTTAACTTTTGAAACAAATACTTCTTGTATTAATAGCAAATATTTTTTTCTTTCTAAGAGATTTATTTTAAGGTGAGTAAAAATCTAAATGGAATCATTTTCTATTTTAACAATAACCTACTAGTCTAAAAATAACCTAACCTAACAATAACCTAACTCTATTTTAACAATAACCTAACTGAAAGTCATTCCAATTCCAATATGATCATGACTTTAAAAAAAAAAAAAAAAACTTAGAAAAAACATGAATAATGTTGAGCTTGGTCATCAACTCAAAAGGGTTATTCTGATTAAAAAAAAAAATCTTTTGCTGTCTTTGCTCAATGAGGATATCAATAGGAAAAAGACTGTATAACCAGGGAGAGGTTATTATGTATCCAAACATTTTTTTCTGTTTGGTGAGCCTTTATTATTTTAGATTCTGGCCAATATGTGCTTCCCAACTTGTTGGGCCCCGAAATAGCTATATTGTAACCCCTGCCATCCCCCCCACCCCACCCCTCACTGTCCTTGCTCAAGCAAGGTGTCAGGCACTGTAAGCACGGAGGGACCTTGAGGAGTGAGTGAAGGAGAATACTCAGTGTGGGATGGGTAGGACTAAGGGTGCTTGAATATCTATGTGGCATTCATTAGGTTCCCTGATGGCTTTGAGTCTCATTGTCACTTTGAACTAGATGCTTTCTTTAGCCCTTTCATCTCTTTTTGGCCTTAACAGTTTCTCCGTTGAAAAGGGGAATCTTTGTCCTGAATGAGGATACAATCTTTGGTGCATGCAAGCCTCAGTGTTTATGAGGCAGACAACTCTATTATGCATTAAGCTTGTATTCTCATCTACAACACTTTAGTTCTCCCAGTAGAGCCTTTCACCTGATAGTTTTTCCACATGCAACAACACATTCTGTTTTGTGATAGTCTCATAGCTCTTTGTTTCTCTGACCAAAGGCAGTTTTTCCAGTTCACATAGACATCTCCCTGAAGATTGCCTTCAGATGGTCTTTATTGTATTTAAATATGTTAACCTCAAATTAAGCTATTGAATGTTGCTTCTTTGCTCAAAAACCAGAATCAGAACCAGAGACTCCAAATGTGAATTTGTCAGCAAATTCATGCAGGCTTTTCTTTGCACAGAGAAATAAGCAGAGGCAATGTTTTCTTCTGAGTCCATGAATGGCAAACATATCCTTTAGGAAACAGAATGTTTGATTTTCGACAAGAAATGTGTGCTGAGCTTAGTCTTTTAGAGGTTCCGTTTGTCAGCAGATTTTTGTGTAATTCAAATTTCTGCTTATTTCTTTCAGAATCTAAAATCCCTCTGAATATGTTAGATAACTGATGGCTACAGCCTTATAAACTGAAATAAACAAGAAAATTCACCATATTTACAAGTGGTACTCAAGAGAATGTGGCACTAATTTATAGCAAATAAAAGAATCAAAAAAAGGGAAGGAGTTACATAATTTGTGAATAAGTAGTATAAAAATTTCCCATGTGGAGAAAATGTGATACCCTAAAACAGTACCAGCAATTTAGCTCCTTGTAAAGTGAGCCACTGAACCTTTCTCTGAGATCTTAGAACCTAAAAAAACAAGTGATTTTGCCGGGTTATCTAACCAAGAAGAAAAAAAAGTACCCAGAAACCAGATCGGGAATGAGTAATCAAGAACACACTGTTTAGGGTGCCTGGGTGGCTCAGTGGGTTAAGCCTCTGCCTTTGGTGCAGGTCATGATCCCAGGGTCCTAGGATCAAGCCCCGCATCCTGCTCTCTGCTTGGCAGAGAGCTTGCTTCCCCCTCTCTCTCTGCCTGACTCTCTGCCTACTTGTGATCTCTGTCTGTCAAATAAAAAGATCTTAAAAAAAAAAAAAAAAAAAGTAAAAAATGGCCTTCAGGTATCGTGGCAGCATCCTGTGAAGACAGGCCAAGTGCAGAATTATCAAGGTCAGGCTCACTGGAACCTTCTGTCTTTAGGCTTAAAACGGGTACAAAATGGGGCACCTGGGTGGCTCAGTGGGTTAAGCCTCTGCCTTCGGCTCAGGTCATGATCTCAGGGTCCTGGGATTGAGCCCTGCATCGCGCTCTCTGCTCAGCAGGGAACCTCCTTCCTCCTCTCTCTCTGCCTGCCTCTCTGCCTATTTGTGAACTCTGTCTGTCAAAAAAATAAATAAAAATCTTAAAAAAAAAAAAAAAGAACACACTGTTTGCATCCAGCATTATTAAATTGTGAAAAGACAATGACCTGATGTTTGTGTGTTCTTCACGTGCGTGCATGTGCACACACACACACACACACACCCCTGCAAACCAATTAGGAAAATATTAAAGTTATCCCCTGCATTAGTTTCCTATTGCTGCTGTAGCAAATTTCCACAAACTGTGCTTTTCCTTGCCTCAAGAAATGATGGTTCTTCTAACATGCTAGCCTCTTGTTTCCTTGACTTCTGTATTACCAGTGACTTAGGCCTTCTATTCCAGGTCCTTTGTCTACCATTGTGGTGTATCCTGGGCATATCTCTTGAAATCTTAAAATCAGAGCTCCCCTGTCTGATTAAAATGATTATTTGTCCAGTTTTCTCACATAGGGGCCTTACTCTACATAAAATGAAGTTGAGATTGTAAAGTAATGTGTCAAACAGTATAGAATACAGAAGAGTATAGGAAGGAGACTCCTGGTTAAACAGAGAAGCTTGAGTACAGATACTCCTTTCCTCTGCCTTCTAAACGCCTGGTAAAATGGGAGATAAAGAGAACAGAAAGGCTGCCAATTTGTTACACAGTTCTGGAACAGGGAGAGCACATGGCAGAGTGGTAACTGACTCCCGTGGGCGGGACCTGTGTCTCAGGTGCAAGGTGAGGGTAGATTCATTCTACTGAACCTTGTAAAATCTCAGAACTTGGAAGCATCCAGTACCACAAGAAGTGGAAGTGAAAGAGACAATCTGACAGATTATCTGATGTGTTTGACCAAATAACAATAGCATTAAGAGGCTGATGGTGCAATGAGAAGGAATTAACTATAATTCCATGGATGATGATACAAATGAGACATGAGGAAATTATTAACTTCAGGAAAACCTTAAAGAGGAACAAGAAAAAGATACTACTTCTCTCAGCAGTGAAAGATAGTTACGAGTTATAAGTGAAGTAGAACATTAGATTGAAAAAAAGCTTGTGCTCTTTCACTGCAGTTTTTTTTTTTTTGGAATTTGGAGGGAAAAGAAATTGGGGTGAGGGTATTGTTGAGTTCAACCCTCCTCTCTTCAAATCGGACACCCATAGATAATGTTTAAAATTGACCATCAGAAATAGTAAGAAAACATATTAATGAGAAATATGGGTGTTAAGATTAAAGTCATATGAAGTAGTGAGGCCTTGGGCTATTGTTTTTCATAGTAAGTTTTTAAAATAAGGTGTATATGTGACTATGATATAAATTAACATTTACTAAGATGAAAAACAAGTCTCAGAGTGGAAGGTGGGAGACTGGGTTAGATATCTAAAGTAAAGGAGCTGACCTTGTATTTGCTGTTGTAGGTGAAAGCATGGACTCACCATTGAGATCGCTTGTCGCAGTTATTAACATTACCCATCATAGGCTTCCCTTCAGGAAGAGTTGGTTGACAAAAACTATTTTGGTTATTTATTGTCTTGTACATTAGGGGCAGTGTATAAGTGAGCCAACAGTCAACACTAAAAGCCACACCACAGAACCGAAGTGAGTGAGCCAGCTGAATGCCAGGGAGCAATGGCATCCCCATCCTTAGGAGCAGAACACTCTGCGGAGCCCACTACAGGGAGAGACCAGTGAGGGCAGGCCTGGGGCTGCACAGAAGTTCCTGGTGGTGTGGAGACAATCAGTCAGATTTCCTAGCTTTCATATTCTCACTCTGCCATATCCCAGTGCCTTCTAGGCTGGGAAAATTGTCAACTGAGATGAGGGCAAGAAGAGCTGATGACTGGAAGTGGCAATTTGTAGAGAAAAAGATCAAGAAGAAAGAAGACAAGACACCTGAGGTGTTTTATAAACAATGGAGAAAGGAGGGGAGTGAGTGGAAAGAAAAGGTAGGGGGAAATGGCTTGAATAGCATCTGCTTTTATTGACATAATCAATAAAATGGAACTTCTCTCATAAAACAATACATAAGATCCTAATCGGATTTGCTTATATCCAATGGATATACTCATTTCTTGACACTAATACTCTTTAAGCAGATAGGAAGAGGGGAATGGAAAATTTGTTAATGAAATATAAGGCTGATCAAAGTGAAACTTTGTTTTAAAACAGGTTTAAGAAAATTCTTATGAGGATAAGGACAGAAAAGAAGGAATCAAGATCTCCCAGCTTACCATCAGATAATTCGACTTCCTGTCTCTCATTCAGGGAATTCATTCAACTCTGTGTAGCCCCACTTCTATGAATTCCATAGGGCAGGGATGTAGCTCATGCAATCTCTGGACTTAATTAAGTGCTTGGAGAATTGTAGGTTATCAATGAATGTTGCTTGAAGAGAAGTAAATGCTTTTTTTTTTTCTCAGTTTTCTTTCCCCTTTTAAAGTCAGATATGACACTGAATCGTTTCTGCTTAAGGACTTAATCCTAACCATTTCTCAGTAGGACTTTTATCTAGCCCTGAAAGCTACAGGGGAAACTGAGTAAATTATCTGTACAAGTTAAATGAAATAAAAATGTTGGTGCCCAGATCCTCTAATTTAGCTATCTTATGTTGTGTAAATCACATACAGAATTGTGTACATGATGTCAAAGTCAAACACTCAAACAACAACATAGTTGCCCCTGTCTTCCTTTTTAGATTCAATTAACAAAAATATCAACAGTTCTCCCACAACCTGTGAGTTCTATTATTATCTCTTATAAGAGTATCTCTATATAAGAGTGTCTCTTATTATCTATTATCTCTTTGTTATGCTTCTGTCTGATTCTCATTCTCTCTTTCCCATATACACGTGTACACACACAAATACAAATTTAATTCTTAGGACCAGCTCTTCTATTCAAAGGGAGAAGAGAGGAAAGACTCTTATCAATACTTTTCATCTTGAAATAAACTTATAAATAACAGGGTCATCTTTTGACCCATGCAGTTGTCCAACCCAATGCTTACTAAAATATTCAACTGAAGAAGAGAAGCCTTTACCTATTCAGCAAGATCTCTCCAACAATACTACCAATTTTGACATAACCCCAATAACTCCATGAAATAGTTAAAAAAGAAAAAAACTTTTAGTTTTAAATTTATAGGAGACTTCAGCTATTGACCTAGAGCTCCATAGCTTTTTTCCATCGGTAACAACCCCAACCACCAGCTCTCCAGTAAACAATAATGACACTATAGTCTTCTTTGTTTCCTTTAGTGGCTTATTAAAAACAAGATCATCCTGTCACCTTCATGAGTTGAAGCCCTTGTAGAAATGATTGCAGCTCATTTTGTCCACCCACTAAATACCAAAATAACCTGCTGTCTTCGCAAAATGTGCATTCACTCCCCAAATCATACTTTATGCCAAGCTTTAGAGGAGAGGGAACCATGCCAGGACTCATTTTAAAATGAAGTTCTATTTGCTATTTCTAGTGCTAGTGCATGGCAGACAGCTGGAGTTTCATTTAAGTTGATTTCTTCCTTGACACTATTTCTTTTCATATATGAATTAGCTACAATCATGCTTAAAGTGGATTTAACTAATGCTGAACTAAAACAAGAACAACAATGAAAATTAATTATAAGTAAATAAAACCCTGTAAACATTACAGTAATAATATGCTTGGTGTGGCTGTTAACATGTTTTTGTGCAGTTAGAAAATATTGATTTTATTAATGTTAGGAAACTGCACCTAATAAATGCTGGTCTATATGAATGTGGCATAAATTGAGGTAAAAGACAAAAAATAAAAAGCCCCAAGTCAGCAAAAGAGAATAAGGCCCAGATTACATTTTCTATAATGAGCCTAATGCAAATGTTAGTATAGCTCATCCTGTGTTTAAAATAAGTTTAATATATGCTTAAGAAAAAACCGTGGCTGGGCAGTTAGATGTACTGGTATCCTTTGTAGTCACTAATGTATTATTTGGCATTCTCCAAATAATACAGCGATTTAGTTTTTTTAGACTTTGATCACTGAAAACATTTCTGATCCAGGACCCTGAATAGATTTGTTAAGGTTCTATTTGGCTTATAATCTCTGCTATTTCACCTTTTCTCACCTATCAACCACCTTTGACACTTGGGTTGAACAAACTGTTTCCAACATATCTATTTTAATTAATTTTTGTAAATGCTTTAGAAAGGGCAGAATGTTTATTTCTGTAGAAATGCTTAGAATTCTTTTTCTTTGCTAAAAGCCATAGATTTTTAATAATTTGTTCACTGTCTGCTAGAGATTGGAGTTTTCTATGTCCTTGGAGCTGAGCATTTCATGGTCTTTCCAGATCTCCCTATAAAGGACAGATTCCATAAATATGTTAACAATTTTGTTGACTTTTCGCATTTACTTCTCCTTCTTTTAAACATTAAATGTTCCTCAGAGCTCTGAGCCTGGCTGGCTAAAGGTTTCTTCCCCAAAAGCATATTCTTTATAGTAGCTATGTATACCATGGAACAGCCTTACCACCCCTCCTTACTCTTTTAGGGGAAACTAGAAATATCTCCAGGATCCAGAATAGGTGAAGGACAATTCTAAATTGTAGGCTTTAGTATCTGGCAATGTATTTGACTTTACTAGGTCTGTAAGCCTGATATTTCTTTTATTGTATTGGGAATGTCTTCTGTTTCACTTTTAAAAGACAACTTTTTTATGTCACTAAATTATGAAAACTTTAACTAATGTAATATATCATTCTACACAATAGGTTTTGCTCCCCATCTTTCCTAAGAATATCTCACTACTGTCTTCTCAAGCCAAAGATTCAATAGAAAGATCAGGAAACCTTTATATTCCTTATCATTTTGCAATCTACTTTAATTTATTTTGGTATTTTATTGATATTTCTTTGTCTTTGATTCTGTGAACAGAAATTAAGTATAGACATATTTGCATCTTTAACTATTAATGATGATAACCTGATACCACTTAGAAAATCAGTAGACATGGTCTCTTGATAAATCAGTGAAGTCCAACATGCATTTAATTTAGTTTCACTGTCTTTGTAAGTTTTACATTAATAGTTTGTTAGAACTCTTTGGTGAGTTAGATATATATCCTCTATAATAGGAAATAAAGAGTTTGACATTTATTGACCTTTTTCTGTGTGCCAGACATTATGCTCAACATTATATGTAGTTTACTCTCACTTAATCCTCACAGAAGCTCTATGAATTTGATGCAATTTTTATTCCCATTTTTACAAATGAGAAAACTGAAACCCAGGGAAATTGAAGGTAACATGGCTTCCATGAGGTGAGACCAGAAGTTAAGGCAGGAAGTCTTGACTCCAGAAGAATTCCATTATTATATACTACCTCTAATAGGAACATAATGTTGTTTTCTTAATACAAATTTGATACAAACTCTTATTCTATTCTCTAGTGCCAAATTAATGTTTTACAAAAGACATCTAAAACTCGATGGGCTTTTGGCCATCAATTCCTATAATTTGCCCCCTTGGCATTCAGTATTTATCAAAAGCTAAGGAGTATGAAGCAACACTGAGGGAGGAAGTCCTAAAGGTTGTATGGTCTCTATATTCCTGTAAAATGCTTTACAATCTATTCCTTGAGTTATTCACACTAGGAAAAGGGGTGTATGTACATCCATCCAAATTGTGTCCTCCTGTTTGAATGACTTCTAAATTCACACATTTTTCTTTTTTAAGGACTTATTTATTTATTTAAGGGAGAGATAGCAAGAGAGAGAGCACAGAGGAAGACTGAGAGAGAGAAGCAGACTCCCCGCTGAGTGGAGAGCCCAATGTGGGGCTCAGTCCTAGGGTCCTGGGATCATGACCCCAGCTGAAGGCAGATGCTTAACTGACTAAGGCACAACACCTCCCCCACTTTTTCTAGAACAGGAATTAAGAAGATTATTGGGAAACTACAAGGAATGCTATATGGCTCTATATGTGCCTCATTCCTCTGCATTGAAAATAAATACTTCTCCTTAAGTAATTCTGTATTTATATGAGTTGGTCTGAACTTTTTAAAAATATAATTTAATTTTTTTTCAGTGATCCATAATTCGTTGTTTATGCACCACACCCGGTGCTCCATGCAATACATGCCCTCCTTAATACCTACCACCAGGCTTACCCAACCCCCCCACCCCCCTCCCTACCAAAACCCTCAGTTTTTTCTGAGTCCACAGTCTCTCATGGTTGTCTCCTCCTCCTATTTCCCCCAACTCACTTCTCCTCTCCATCTCCCAATGTCCTCCCTGTTATTCTGAACTTTTTTTTTAACTTTAAAAGAATTATTGTTTAAAAATAGTGGTTGAGTACATTCCTGTTTCAGCTATCTATTATTGTGTATCCTACTATACTCAAACTAAGTAGCTTAAAATATTTTACTCTTTCTTGTGATTTCATGGGTCAGAAATTTGGACAGTGCATGATGAGGGTGGTTCATCTCTCTCTGTATGATGCTTGCTGGTTTGGGGTGTCCAAAATGGCTGTTGTACTCACATGCGTGACACCTCAGTCAGAAGGTTAGAGCAGCTGGTGTTCACTGGAATAACTCAACTGGAGTCACAACTGTGGGGACACAATTTTCTCTATTGGCCTTAGATTTCCTCCACACATTATAGGAGTCTTTCCTCCTCTTCCTGCTCTCTCAATGTGGTCTCTACAACAGGGCAGCCCATACAGCTTTATACTGCAACTTAAGGCTCCCCCAGGCACAAAAGTTGAAGCCAGCAGATCTGCTTAATGCTCCGGCTTTAAAATGGCATAATGGTATTTTGCTGCATTTGTAATTTAAGCATGTTACAGGCCCAGCTCTGTGTCATAGGCTATAGAAAGGCATAAGTGCCAGGAAGTACAATTAATTGTAGATCACCAATGATACTGACTACTACAGTTCCATTAGGTTATAAAATAGTGATGTAACTAATAAGTTTCTAATCACTAAGAAACCTGGTAGCCACATTTAAAAAGGATAACAATTGATCATGAGATAAGAGGCCATTACTGAAGATAATTTATAGAAGAAGATTTCCATAAATAAGCTGCTCTTAAGCCATTTTTAGATCTGGCTTATTAATAATAGCTCTATATTTAAGTCACAAAGAACCCACAAATTATGATTCATACCATTTCCACTCAAAAAAATAACCCCAAAACCTTTGAAAAGCTGCATGGGTATTCTCATGAAAGTTCTGTACGTTGGTTTGAGAAAAAGAAAGAGAAAAGGTGCTTTGTATGGTGGTATGCTTAAATTTTGGAATAAGTACTGTTGTATGTCATTTTGTGTGTGATTTGATAAAACCAGAATATCTGGTTTAAGGCATGGCAGTTTTATATTCTATATGATTAAGGTAAAGTTTGATAATTACTTTGACAAGTAAAGTAAAGTAATAGACTTTAACAGTAGTAGTAGTATTTAAAGAGTAATAGAGCAAAGTGAGGGCAAAATAGTGTGTGGGGTGGTTATGAACCTACCGAAAAACTTTTGATGGCACCATGGAGTTATGAGCTTTGGAAATCCAAAATGTCGTCTAGATGGGGAAAAAAAAAATCCTTGGCAATATGAAAGAATGAATAAAAGCAGAGGAATCATTGAAGACAAAGTACTTTTATTAATTTTTTTTTCAGTGTTTGAAAATTCATTGTTTATCCACCACACCCAGTGTTCCATGCAATACGTGCCTTCCATAATACCCACCACCAGGCTCACCTAACTCCCCATCTCCCTCCCCTCCAGAACCCTCAGTCTGTTTCTCAGAGTCCACAGTCTCTTATGGTTTGTCTCCTCCTCTGATTTCCTCCAACATACGTGTCCTCTCCAATTCCCAATGTCCTTCCTATTATTCCTAATGCTCCACAAGTACATGCAGCCATATGATTATTGACTCCCTCTGCTTGACTTATTTTACTCAGCATAATCTCTTCCCAGTCCTGTCCATGTTGATACAAAAGTTGGGTATTCATCCTTTCTGATGGAAGCATAATACTCCATTGTGTATATGGATCATATCTTCTTTATCCATTTGTCTGTTGAAGGGCATCTTGGTTCTTGCCACAGTTTGGCGACTGTGGCCATTGGTGCTATGAACACTGGGGTGTAGATGGCCCTTCTTTTCACTACATCTGTATCTTTGGGGTAAATACCCAGTAGTGCAATTGCAGGGTCATAGGGTAGCTCTATTTTTAATTTCTTAAGGAATCTCCACACTGTTTTCCAAAGTGGCTGCACAACTTGCATTCCCATCAATAGTAAGAAGGTTCCCCCTTTCTCCACATCTTCTCCAACACTTGTTTACTGTCTTGTTAATTTTGGCCATTCTAACTTGTGTAAGTTGGTATCTCAATATGGTTTTGATTTGAATCTCCCCATTGGCTAATGATGATGAACATTTTCTCATGTGTCTGTTAGCCATTTGTATGTCTTTGAAGAAGTGTCTGTTCATGTCTTCTGCCCATTTTTTGATGTGATTATCTGTTTTGTGTGTGTTAAGTTTGAGGAGTTCTTTATAGATCTTGGATATCAGCCCTTTGTCTGTAGTGTCATTTGCAAATATCTTCTCCCATTCCATGGGTTGCCTCTTTGTTTTGTTGACTGTTTCCTTTTCTGTGCAGAAGCTTTTGATCTTGATGAAGTCCCAAAAGTTCATTTTTGCTTTTGTTTCCTTTGCCTTTAGAAATATATCTTGAAAGAGGTTACGGTGGCCGATGTGGAAGAGGATACTGCCTATGTTCTCTAGGATTTTGATAGATTCCTGCCTCACGTTGAAGTCTTTTATCCATTTTGAATTTATCTTTGTGTATGGTGTAAGAGAGTGATCAAGTTTCATTCTTTTACACATAGCTGTCCAATTTTCCCAGCACCATTTACTGAAGAGACTGTCTTTTTCCACTGGATATTTTTTCTGCTTTGTCAAAGATTATTTGACCATAGAGTTGAGGGTCTATATCTGGGCTCTCTGCTCTGTTCCACTGGTCTATGTGTTTGTTTTTGTGCCAGTACCATGCTGTCTTGGTGATCACAGCTTTGTAGTAAAGCTTGAAATCAGGCAACGTGATGCCCCAGTTTTTGTTTTTTTTTCTTTTTCAACATTTCCTTAACAATTCAGGGTCTCTTCTGGTTTTATATAAATTTTAGGATTGTTTGTTCCAGCTCTTTGAAAAATGCCGGTGGAATTTTGATCAGGATGGCGTTGAAAGTGTAGATTGCCCTGGGCAGTATAGACATTTTAACAATGTTTATTCTTCCAATCCATGAGCATGGAATGCTCTTCCATCTTTTTGTGTCATCTTCAATTTCTTTCATGAGCATTCTGTAGTTCTTCGAGTACATATTGTTTACCTCTTTGGTTAGGTTTATTCCCAGGTATCTTGGTGCTATAGTAAATGGGATCTATTCTCTAATTTCCCTTTCTGTATTTTCATTGTTAGTGTATAAGAAAGCAACTGATTCTGAAGGTTGCTGGGGGGAGGGGGGTTGGGAGAGGGTGGTGAGGTTATGGACATTGGGGGGGGTGTGCTGTGGTGAGTGCTGTGAAGTGTGTAAACCTGGCGATTCACAGACCTGTACCCCTGGGACTAAAAATACATTATATGTTTATTTAAAAATTTTAAATTAATTAAAAAATAATAAAAATTTTAAAAAAAGAAAGCAACTGATTTCTCTACATTGATTTTGTATCCTGCCACATTACTGAATTGCTGTATGAGTTCGAGTAGTTTGGAGGTAGTGTTTTTTGGGTTTTCCATATAAAGTATCATGTCATCTGTGAAGATAGAGAGTTTGACTTCTTCTTTGTCAATTTGAATACCTTTTATTTCTTTGTGTTTTCTGATTGCTGTTGCTAGGACTTCTAGTACTATGTTGAACAACAGTGGTGAGAATGGACATCCTTGTTGTATTCCTGATCTCAAAGGAAGGCTGTCAGCTTTTCCCCATTGAGGATGATATTTACTGTGGGTTTTTCATAGATAGATTTTATGAAGTTGAGGAATGTTCCCTCTATCCCTATACTTTGAATCGCTTTAATCAGGAATGAGTGCTGTATCTTGGCAAATGCTTTTCTGCATCAATTGAGGGGACTGTGTGGTTCTTCTCTCTTCTCTTATTGATTTGTTCTATCACATTGATTGATTTGCGAATGTTGAGCCACCCTTGCATGCCATGGATAAATCCTACCTGGTCATGGTGGATAATCTTGTTAAGATGGTTAGGATCTTGTTAAGAAGCTTGGCATCCATATTCATCAGGGATATTGGTCTGAAATTCTCCTTTTTGGTGGGGTCTTTGCCTGGTTTGGGGATCAGGGTAATGTTGGCTTCATAAAAAGAGTCTGGAACTTTTATATGCAGTTCCCAAATTTTAGAATTAGTCATCTGACTATAGCATAACTTGCTTCATGAAAATAGCTATAGCTCTTTGCCAGCTGTAGATGACCACTTACTTTGCCATTTCTAGGGGTACTTTGGAGGAAATATTGTGAATCTACTGAGTGGGTGATAATAGACCTACACAAGTCACTTCATTAATATCATGAACAAACTGCTATGGAAACATAGAAGGGAAAAAGAGTGAAGTGGTAAATTCCTTATTGCTGTGATAATAAAGTGTGGACAGATGAGACTTTGGTAAGTGACCATAGTAATTGATGAACTGGCGGGGGCATAGGTTACCTGGATGAGCCAGTGATAGATTTTCATTTTTTATCTTAATAAAGTATTTGTGATTTTTATTGTGTTCAAAGCCAATAGAACCATACATTAGGCTTTAATGGTTACAAGACTACATCTTTTACTTTTCACGGTTTTATCACATTTCAATTCTTACAGTGGAATTTAGCCTCACCCCACCCTAACCTAGAAGCTGGGTGGTTACATATCTTTAGGCATTTCCTCTTCCTTTTCCCATTACACCCCTTCTTCCTACGTTGTTGACTTTAAGTGGGTCTTTATACGGTAACTACAGCTCCAGTAGAGGCTGTGATAGGGTTGTTTGAGGAAGGAAGGAGGGTCGATGTGACAGGAATGAAGGAGAGAGGGAAAGAAGAGAAGATAGGAGGGATAGCTAAGAAGCAAATGATATAGGCTAATGACATGTAGCTCATGTCAAAGAGTTTGGATTGTGTTTTAAGTTCACTGGGAAGGTAATGGAGGGCTTTAAGTTTTAGAAGATTGTCTGCTGTAAATGTATAGTTGGGTTGCTTCTACGTGGTTGTTTGCTTGTTTTCATAAATAGACTGAGCTTTAATATAGAAAAATAGAAAAGCTTTAACAAGCAGAGAGTATTGGAGATATATAGATGAGGTGGTGCTTGATGAATATTGGTATAGTCTACAGGAAATGGAAAGTCAAAGAAAGAAGCAAGGAAGAGGGGAAGAGATGTTCCTCTGTATTCTCTACAAAAGCTCGGCACTAACATAGATATAGAAGGGAAACGAGCCAAACCACTTTTACAGTCTTTAAACACACTGATTAAAAGGTCTAGCTAGAACGGGAAAATATGGATAATTACCAGACACAAGGGACTGTCTGAGAGACTTTGACTGCCATTCAGGAGGAGCCATCTTGGTTCAAAATGTCTTTTCAGGGAACTGAAAGCTTCTGATAGGTGGTGAGTGTGACATACACTTCATTTATTGTGCATTGTGCCAAGAACATAAACACTCAGTGAACACTAAGTGTGTGTTTGATATTTCTTTCCCTCTCTCTCTCTCTCTTTCTCTCTCTCTCTCTCTCTCTCTATATATATATATATAGTGTAACATAGTTTTATACTGTATTTTATCTGTCTTCTGCTCACCTATGATGTGACTGGAAGAATATATCAGATAAATCCAATTTATACGATGATTTGATTAGTGTGTGGAACTGGTCTTCTTGTTCTTTAATCATAAATGAATCATTCTACTCTTCTCTTCACAAAATGAGATTGTGTCCTGAAGATTGATGGATCTAAGCATATTTTGGACGAGGAGAATCATCTAGACTTCAGCTAAAACAATAAAGTGGTGATTTTTCTTCAAGGTCAGAACACCCAAAGGCAACTAGGCCTGCTGCAGAATATCCATTTAATAGATTCATGTGTTACAGCTGGTGTGAAAATAGTTCCAAGTGACTAGATACTAAAACACCCAAAGTATATGTAATACAGTAGGGAGAGAACAGGGATATATATATATATATATATATATATATATATATATATATATAATTTAAATGCACCTCCAAATATAGACATTTGCCTTTTTATTGCAGTGTATCATAAACTCAAAGTTTAGCTAGTACAATATTCAATGTTTTTCAATGTTTAGATAACACATTTGTCAAAAGACAATAAATTGATTTACCATTTTCCAGACATGTGAATATATACATGCTAGTAAGAAAATAGTGTTCTTCATGGAAAAAAGATTCAGTTGATGTCATGCTTATGAATACATAGTAAACTCAGGTAATGATAGCTTTTGCTAATAACTGAGATTAAGTATAGCCAGCTACCACACAAGTAAATTAAATTGAAGTGGGCAACTATGACAGAGCATGTTACATTTGTTTCCAAGTTTTGACCTATATGTATTATTTTTATTGTAGTAAACATTGAAGAGGCATTCCATTCCATAAGTAAGCATAAACAGACACTATAAACACTCCCCTTAGTCTCACCAGGTATTTGGTGAGAATCTCCGTGGATCACCTGTTCTGGCATTGCTTTTCCATTTCTATTCCTTTTTCAACTACTTTCCAGAAAATAAAGTAGTCAGACAGTGGTTGTGACTCTTTAAAACACCTATTATATTATAGTCCCTTTAAACTCCAAATATAACTTCTTAAAACCATGCAATCTACCTGGATCAGCAGTTCAAATTTTAAAATACATTGGAAATGAACATTTTTAGTTTCAAGCTGTGAGAGATAGGGGAGGATGTATCTTGCTTACTATAAACCATCAAATTTTTCTTTTTTCTATCCAAAGTTATCAAAAACCTGTAATATTGTAATCACTGTTTTTGTTAAATAGCTATTAACTCAACTAAGCAGTAGGGCTAAGAAATTGAGGTGAATGCTGGAAACTCTCACAGAGCCCCACAGAGTACGCAGGCTTTCCTCTGTTAGACTCCATGCCCTGGAGTGCAGGACATTATCATATTCATCCCTGTGACTGCAGTGCCCAACACAGTGACCCGAACACAGAAGCTCAGTAAATGTTTGCCTGATGGTGTGTCAATTGTAGATGATGCACAGAGCAGGGTTCTCTGATGAGAAACCAAGTCTGGAGATTTCTCTGAGTGAGATTAACACCCCTTCTTCCCGACTAAACCATAACCTCCTTGAAAGAAAGGCCACATCTATTCATCTTTTTTTTTTTTTTTAAATCCCTGGAGTCAGTATGGTACATGGGAATGGTTTATGAATATATTTTAAAAATTAAGAGAATTACTTTAGGAGACAAAGGCAGTATCTTTACATATGTTTCATGTGATTCAGTCTTCTGAAACTTACAGGAACTATTAAAAGCCAAAACATCCTGATTCCCCACACTTTCACATTACATGATGTAAGGGATGGGGAGAAGCAAAAACAAACAAACAAAAAAGTGTGTGTGTGTGTGTGTGTGTGTCTGTCTGTCTGTCTGTGTAACATCAGTTCCATGACTGGAATGTAACTTATTCAGGGAACTTCAGAAACAGAATTCACTTAAAGATCTCTTGGGTAAACTTGACATTTTTCCCTTCAACTCTCTGAGCCCCAGCTTGTTTATCTGCGAAACAGGGATGATATTTATGGCACATCTCTTCCAAAGTTGCTCTAAGATCGAGTAAGATGATATATTTAAGTACATGTAATTAGCCACAGAGTGCTTCATACTTTGCCAGGCCAATCAATGTAGGTTCCCTCAAGCTGTCCTTGGTGGCATGATTATAAAATGTGTCACTGTATTGAGTTAATTTCCTAATTGGAACAGATAGGAATGTCTCCATATATATTTATGTATATTTATTGTGTATATATTATTATTTATATATTGTATTTATATAATGTACACACAATTATATATGTATATATACATATATGTATATGTGTATTCATGTATATATGTAGAAATTTATCATAAGAAAACCTTTACAGGAGAATAATGATGTCCCGTAGAGTATACTGTCCCACATGAGACACTCATGACTTCCCAGGCATCAGCAGCAGCTTCTAAACTTCTCTGACCACAACTACAATAAAAAATATATTTTACATCACAATCCAGTTTGCACACACACCCAGAGATGCAGACTAAAATCTCTCTAAAATGACACTGTTTATGTGTGATGTCCGGTGATACTTCTGTTATATCCTTTAAAATGCTGTACATGACCCACTTCACTGACTTTCTGACCCGCTGGTAGGTTGCAAGCCACAATCTGAGTGTCAGTGCCACACAGGCTGTCTATGCAAACAAACTCCTTGTACATCCCAGATAGGCAGTTTTCTCCCAGGCCCCAGTGCACTTTAGGCTATACCTCTTCTTTCTCTTTTTAAAAAAAAATTTTTTTTTAAGATTTTATATATTTATTTTGAGAGAGAGTGCACGTGTGCATGTGCACAAGCAAAGGGAGAGGCAGAAGGAGAAGCAGACTCCTGGCTAAGCAGGGAGCCCAGTGCGGGGCTGATCCCAGGATCGTGGGATCACGACCTGAGCCGAAAGCAGACATTTAACCAACTGAGCCACCCAGGTAACCTAGGCTTAACCTCTTCTTGCAATGATATCATTGTATGTATCGTTGTCTGCTGATGACTCAGCTCAAAGCATTACCTCTTTTTTAGGAAGACTTCCTTTACTTCCTTCAAGCACTTAGATGGCCATAGCTCTCACCACTCTGTACCTGTGTCCCGCATAACACTTTCAGCTGGTGTCTCTCTTTCCCCCTTCCTTCTTCCCTGTCTGTCTCTCTCTCCCTCACGCCCACACACCTGTGCTATCTCCTGTCCCCCTCCTTTTCTTCTCTCCCTCTCACCTGCCCTCCTTTACTTTTTTTTTCCTTTTCTTTCCTCGTAAAGGATAAAGGATACAATAGCCTTTGTAGAAAATTTGAAAATAGAGAATAAAGAGAAAGTAAAACCCATTTTTTTAAAGTAACCCTCCAGAGATAACTAGTAATGTTTATACATTTTCAGTTAATCTCTATTTATATCTGAGTCTGTACACTTTCAGAAACAAAACTAGGATCATACCCAGGAATTTTTAACCCTTTGGAAATAGACCTGATATTGACCTGGACACTGAGTGTTGTTAGAGCCAGAAATTTTTGACGGAAAAATCCAGGATAACATATATGCTGGGTTAACAAATACTCAGCAAACAAATATGGTAATGAAATGTGATGTCCACAAGGAGGAGGGATGTGAAGAACTTTCAGTGAAAGATGAAAAGGATAAGTCAGAAATTATATGTGGCAGCCACATTTGAACTCTCCTGATGAATAATACCAAATGTATTCTTTCATAAACATATTTCAGAGAAGCTTTTGTTTGGAATGACTGTGTCTTAACATCCTATTGTGGTAGTTTTTCCAGGGATTAAGCCAGGATTTGAATAAATTGCTTTACTTCTTTAAAACTACTAATTCAGTCTCAAAGTCAAGTCCACAGAGCACCAATATCAGAATTTCCTGGAGGATTAAACAAAGTGCAGGTTCCCATGCTCACCCCTGTCCTATTGAATCAGTCTTTAAGGATGGACCCCAGGAATTTTTAGTTTAAATTCTGATGCATAATAAAGTTTGAGAATCACTGCCCTGAAATTTATAAAACTCTTATAAAAAAAATCAGTGTACTAAACAGCTTTGCAGAGGCCCTATGTGTATATTAATGCAAATTCCCCTGAGAAATAAATTCCTTTAAAAAGGCTTAAATTTAGGCATCTTTAGAATTGAAAGTGGCCTTAAAATTATATAATTCAGTCATGTAACTCTACAAATAAGGATACTCAAAAGATGAAGTGACCTTCTCCAAGTCTCAGCAGAAGTTTATGAAAGAACTGATCTCCTTACCCAGAGAGAGCCTCTGACTCCAAGTGCAAAGCCCTTTCCTTCCTTCCAGGAGGGAGTGTGGGCTTTACTCTCGGTGCTGGATTACTTACTTAGAGCCACTGTTTCATCATAGTAAATGCCATTTTAATCCTTGCTTATTTGCTTTCTAATGACAAATCCTGAATCCATTTTCTTTACAAAAACACATTTTGATGTTTAAAGAGAAACATGCCTGGTTTTAATGTAATTATGGAAACTGCAGAGCCATGAAATCTTTGTTAACTGCATAAGGCTTGGGTTTGCATATAATTTGTGGTTCATAATTCTTAAGTTTGCCTGCTGGTCTGCTCAGATAAGAGGAAGCAATGAGAGCTCCATATTAAAGGACCCTGAAAGAATAAACTGCATAGATATCTCTATTTCCAGAATAGGGGGGAGGTTCTACTCATTTAGTGAGGTGAAAAGTAATCTAAATGACTGAATATTATAATCTCAAACAGAATTCTTGAAAGCACTGAGGATCTTGCAGTAAGGATACACAAAAACAATACCACACAAATACTGTGTAGTATCGCTTCTATGTGGAATCTGAATATGCTGAATTTGTTAGAACAGAAATTAGAATGGCATTTGGGGATATCGGAGAGATCTTTAAGAGTTCAAAGTAGGTAATTGAGTCCTGAAGATCTAGTGCATAGCATTATAGGTAATATACTTATTGCAGACATCAAACTTGCTAAGAGTCTGGATAAAAAACAAAAACAAAAGAAAACAAAAAGTGCTGTGCAAATGAACTTTGCTAACTGTATCTGGTGCTGGAGCTCCCATCAATTCCAGAACTGCAATCATAAAAAAGGGATGTGATAAGTAGATCAATTGACTTTTATTTTATCTGAATGATTTTGGTTGCCATATTTTTGGAAGTCTAAAGAAGTGTTAGCTTTTATTCAGGGCTGCAACATTCATTCATTCTCTAATGAGGCAGTCGGCTTCAGCTTGAATTAGGAGCGCTGATTCCATTGCCCAACACCAGAAAGGCTGATTTGTCACCCGGTGACGTGCTCATCCTTAATTGATACTCTAAGAAACCAGTGTTACCAAGTCATAGAGAACTTCAAGCAGTTAGCTGATGGTGTGAGTTTTGTTTCATTCGCAGTGAGTGATGGTGAAACATTATATTGAGAAACAATTTTATCGAAAGAAAAGGAACTCATAATTTATTATTCTTCATAATCAATTTGATTCTCTGCTTTTTTCCTTACTGTTTCATAACATTTTTCTAATCATCTGTTTATTTATGACATTAGGTTATATGTTAGGTAGATCGATATTCAGGGAATTTCTGCTCTCAAAGTATTTTTAGATAAACAAGTGACTAATGGAATAACTATACATCACATGGGGTATTTTTCTAGTGTTTATTTTATAACTTTCCTCCTTTAGGAGGAAAACAACTTCTCACAAGTGAATTCCATGACAGCAGTTAGAGAGAAGTATCTGGTCCAAATTTGAACTAGATTTTTCTGTCTTTATGGTTAGAAGTATCACTTTTAGGTAGATCACTATAAATCTGCAAAGGATCACCACTCCCTTCTTTTATGAACTCTTTAAAAATTTTGATGATGCGTATGATATTGTGACATTTGTATATTTTATTAGGAAAGGAGGTAAGAGGTACTTGAATTCATAATCTAAGATAAAATAAATTTGTGTTTCAATGAATATCAGTAAAGCTAAAGAGAAGTCTTCTTTTGTAAGGAGTCTCCTTTTGTAAGGAGTCTCCTTTTGTAAGACTTTTGTAAGTCTCCTGGAGCTGGGTTCATGGAGCAGAATTAGATGATGCCCAAACTTACTGCTAGAAGGACTTCTTGAATACAATGATTTGTTCCCAAATGTCTCTGTCCTCTTTTCTCCACTTGCTCTTCCTCTACCTTCCTCCCTCCGGTCCTCTCTCTCTTCCTCTCTCTTTGGAGAGGGGCTGTTTGGTTCCTAGTCTAATTTAACTTGTTTCTGGAAATGGAGCAAATTAAATTTTATATGTTAATGTGTTCATGCCTGAAGCATCCATCTTCCTGTGATGGGACGATTAGGCTGCATTTGATCAAGCGCTGGCCCATCCAGTTCCTCTTGCTTTCCCATTGCTCATAGCAGCTTTGCAGTTTATTTCAACATAGGAGATACTAAGCATTACATCTTCGGAGCCTCCCATATAAAATTATCTCTTTATGACTCATAATGTTTCCCTGATAGTTTGGGACACATGTGGGACATTTTTTTTTAAGTACAAATTAACATAATTTAGTCCAGCAAGGACCAGGTGATCTACTAATAAGTGTAAAGAAGATACCAAGGATAGGAACAGTTTTTTGCTTAAAGAGTAGCTTTTACTCTCTTACTAACTAAGAAGAAAGATCGGTCAGTTCCAGCAACACATTGTGGGACAGTAGTCTTAGGGGAAGAGAGTTTGAGCACCCTCTGGAAGAGCATACTGTCAACAGTTGCCTTGGGCATCCGCCCCAAATTTGTATCTTTATTTACAGACAAATGGCTAATCTCTCTTATGGAATCATTGAGACTTATACCATAGGAAAAGCAGAATATCAGTAATCTAAAAGAATTATTAGAAGAAAAAGTAGAGCGGCACTTGGGTGGCTCAGTGGGTTGAGCCTCTGCCTTCGGCTTAGGTCATGATCTCAGGGTCCTGGGACAGAGCCCCGTGTCGGGCTCTTTGCTCAGTGGGGAGCCTGCTTCTCCCTCTCTCTCAGCCTGCCTCTCTGCCTACTTGTGATCTCTCTTTCTCTCTGTCAAATAAATAAATGAAATCTTTTAAAAAATAAAAAATTTAAAATAAAAGAGGAAAAAGTAGATGTGTAATATAATGAAGCTATACCTATCTATAGAGTGTTGGTTTTAGAACATCTCTGCTTTGGAATTCTCATCTAGAGCTAAGAAAGTAAAACATAACTCATATCTAAGTCCTTTGTCTTTTTACAGTTGTTTAGTAACTCCTCTGAATTTTGGTCTTTATCAGAAACATTAAGCTTCCAGTGCTCAGTTTTTACAGTTTAGGCACCATCTACAGCTTTCCTCTTGGAATTTTGTCATCGTATAGTCTAACCCTTTACAGGATGCATCACTTTTCTAATCATCTTTGACATTGCTCACCTAGCCTATGTTCAAACATGTCCAGCAATGAAGGAGTCATGAATTCATGAGGCAACTGATTTTTTTATTAGTAAGTTTCTCTATTTTGATCAAAAACTATACAGTTCCAATCACTATTTACCACTGAGGCAAAGGGCTTCATCCCTTTGCAAAAAACCAGTTTGGATAAAGGCCTAGAGAACATTCCAGTCATTATTTGTTTGCTTTCCTTTCCATGGAAATTTTCCATTTTTATTTGCTTGTCTCTTTTTTAATTGCCTTAGACAATTGGAATTGTCTAATTGTCTTCATATTCAAGTAAGTCTTCTAGCAGAAAGAAATTTTGAAGCTCATAGATTTTTACCTGTCAATTTCAAGCAAACTGCAAGCCCGTAGCAGTAATCTCATTTCCATTTGAGAAAAAAAAAATCCTATTTTACTGAGGAATAATAACTTATAAGGCATCTTTACCTCTTGGTCATTCATCATCTTATTTAAATAAGAGTAATTAACAATGATTTGTCACATCTTTGAAAATATATGGCAATAAGAATTAGATCTTAAAAAATACTACTAATAAAATACTACCTATCTATCTATAAATTTCTATAGCAACTTAAAAAATCCAAGCCATAAACATGAAACATATTGTTATATAAAACATTGCATGTAAGAAAGAAAGTTTTAAAATAATGAAAGCATCACTGGGAGTGATTACTGACATGTATTGTTGGCTTCCTATGTTTGAGGGTCTGTGCTAACCAATTGTCTGCATTCATTGATTTGATCTTCATGACAACCTTGGAGGTCATCATTCATGATCCCCATTTTACAGTTGGGAAAACTAAGGGGTAGAAAGGTGAACTTATTTTTCTAAGATCACACAGCTAGTAAGTGACGGAGCCCAGGTGTAAACACTAGCCACTTAGCCCCAGCATCCCTGCCCTTCCCAATTCTTTAGCAGTAGTTCGACTCTCAGGATCAGAGTGGCCAAGGATGCTTGGAGAGAGTGCCAATTCCCAGCATCCACCACCAAATCTACTAGAGGAGAGCTTCTGAGGGTATGGCCCGATGTTCATTTGCCAACTATAATTTATAAATAAGCCAGTTCGAAAGACTAGGTCTCCTGAACATGAGGTTAGCCCAAGCCAGTCTGGGCTACATCAGAATTTATCACTATTGGCTTCCAAAGGAAAGAGACTTGACCCAAGTCATCTTGTTCTTCGGCAACTCTAAGTAGTCTTTGGGTATAAAGAATCATTCATTTGTCTAGTCCTGGGAAGGATGATGGGTATGTGCAAATCCAGCCTTACTCCCCTGCTCATCCATCTTTGCCTCACATTTGAGAGGCCAGCTTGAGCATATAGTCGAGCAGAACAAAGAACACGCAGGGATCAGACCCTGACCTTATTAGCACAGCGTGATCATCGAGCCTGGCATACTCCAGTCTGGGTGGGGCCCAGCTGGACACATTTCTGTCTTTCCTGTAGGAGAGGGATCTGTAGATGCCAGTGCATCTGCTCTCTGACTCCGCTATCAAGCTATTCATGCAGTAGAATCTGTTGACATGGTAAGAAAAATACATTTGTCTGGCACACGAGCCCTGAAAGAACTTTTCACGTTGAAAGTAAAAATTTGAATTATCGTCAGAATGCTAATGCCCTTTCAGGCTTCTCATGCCAGCAGCCGTGTTGTCAGTGAAATTTAAATGTGGGAAAAAATGCTTTTATGGGCTGCCAGATTGTTTGGCAAATGATTTAGGTCTATTTAGTCTATTTGTAATGCAGTGATTTGGGTATCTTTTTACTATGAAAAATAAAAACTAAATTTGCTTTATGCGCAGGTTTTGTTTCCCAGAACAACAATGGTTTTGTTTTTTTTTTTTTGTTTTTTTTTTTTGTTGGTCTTAGCTAAGCTTTCTTCTTAAATTTAAGAGGTATGAGTGGTTAACATAGTACTCTTCTAGTGAGTGATGGAGCTGCAACTTGATACAGGTTCTTTTTAATTGGATCTGGAGATATAATGTGGTTGGTTTATTTGTAATGACTTCTGGAAATTTGCTTTTTCTCACTTAGTAGAGGATGTAACTCCTAAATAGAATTCAGCTTGAATAAATTCTGTAGATGTTATTCTATATTTAGGTTGCATCAAGTTTTAGTATGAGTTTGGCCTCTCTTAGAATTTGTTTGCTTACAGTTCTATGGTTGGATTTTATCCCTTTCAAAATCAGGGGCCCCAGTAACTATAGTAAGAGGGTCCTGGGTGCCTGTGGGCCCCTCTCCCCTCCCTGAAGGAGAGTCCACACCTCACAGTTGGTCCTCAGCAGTGGGTGCCTGTCTTCCTAGCTTCCCCCGTCCTTTCAGCCAATGTCCAGGCCCTATTTCCTCCCCCTCCCCCCCCCTAGGAACTCCACTCCTGTCTTGAATGAAGATTTATTTGAAACAAGAAAGAAAGAAAAAGAAGGAGCCTCTTCCCATGCTCTATCAGAAAGACTTTTATATCTTCATATTTGTAGAAAGACACTCTTCAGACTCGTGAGACTTAATAAAGCCTCCTTGAATTTTTTCCATAGGCACATATCTTATTAACCCTATCGGCATCTTTGTAGCTAGCCTCTGACTTCTGTCTCCAATTTCCATTCCTCCAGTTGCTGAACTGAACGTCAACCTCAGCTCTACGTTGGTGTCTGAACACAACTGAACAGAAAAGAGAAAATTGCTTAAATAGCAATCAAAGCCATCTTTTGACAGTTTCAGCATAACTGGAAAAATATAGGCAAACAGCCCGGGGTTGTCATCTTCCCCATGATCCTGATCTTGAAGCTGTAATTGTTCAATTACCCTTGCTTGATTTTATCCTGGATACTTTGTGCCTTATAAAATTTAATGCTATCTAATCTCATACAGAATCATGACCCCAGTCCCGTGGGGTCATGTGAGAAATCACCCCGTGCTATACAAGGCGGGGCGTTTGAATGTCCCTGCTTCCCAAATGCCAGACAATGGGATTCATATTTTCCACCAACTCAATGACTTGTGAAACGACAGTCAGCAACTCAGAATTGCCTTTGAGTTTAGATATTCCATTGGATGGCATATCATCTCATTATATTTTTTTTAATTTATTTTTTATTTTCAGCATAACAGTATTCATTATTTTTGCACCACACCTAGTGCTCCATGCCATCTGTGCCCTCTATAATACCCACCACCTGGTACCCTGACCTCCCACCCCCCGCCCCTTCAAAACCCTCAGATTCTTTTTCAGAGTCCATAGTCTCTCATGATTCACTTCCCCTTCCAATTTCCCCCAACTCCCTTATCCTCTCTATCTCTCCATGTACTCCATGCTATTTGTTATGCTCCACAAATAAGTGAAACCATATGATAATTGACTCTGTCTGCTTGACTTATTTCACTCATCATAATCTCTTCCAATCCCATCCATGTTCCTACAAAAGTTGGGTATTCATCCTTTCTGATGGAGGCATAATACTCCATAGTGTATATGGACCACATCTTCCTTATCCATTCGTCCATTGAAGGGCATCTTGGTTCTTTCCACAGTTTAGCAACCGTGGCCATTGCTGCTATAAACATTGGGGTACAGATGGCCCTTCTTTTCACAACATCTGTATCTTTGGGGTAAATACCCAGTAGTGCAATGGCAGGGTCATAGGGAAGTTCTATTTTTAATTTCTTGAGGAATCTCCACACTGTTCTCCAAAGAGGCATCTCATTATATTTTTAAAACTTATTTGCAATGAAGGTTATTCATAAAGAAACAAAGAAATATATTAGCCCCACTTCTAAAATAGAAAGGTATGGATTATTAACAGTAGTCTGTCTCTGGCCAAGAAGCCTTTCCACAGTAAACACCCTTTCCCTGATGGCTCTTCTCCCTGGCTTTCTGGCGCTCCCCTTTCTGTCTGTCTGAGGACAGATAATTATTTTCTTCTCTCGGCCCCCTTGTCCCTTACCCAGCCAGCAGCCTGCTGCGAGCTTGCCTCCTGCCTAGTGGAGCCCAGAATGAGATGCTACAGTGACGTATATTCCCGTAGCATCTGGGTTCTACATTTTCATTTCCCTTTGTCTCCTGTGTCCTTTAGAGACTTCATTCATCAGACATAATACTTATTGTTAAAGGGTTCTTATCAACTACAGTGAGCAATAGTTTGAAATGTGGAACTCAGTGCTTTAACCTTGAAACTCTGTCATGATTCATGAGGCCTTTTGTCTCAAGGACAGTCAAAACAATTACAGAAATAAGAATGTGGAGAGGACTCTCAAGAATTTCATAAGCATAATCAAGTTATAGTCATGATAGAGAATTAATTGTGTATTTCATCTTTGAAATCTGTTCCCTTTTTACGTGTGGGGGCACGGAGAGAGAAGAAGAGGGCATGTAGATTCTGGGTGATTCTGAAGGACACACATCTTTATTTCTGCTCCTTTCCTGAGGGTGGGATAAGTAGGGAATGATATTCCACTGAGCAGGCCATTTGCGTCTTAACAGGCACCTTCTCTTGGGATTTGACACGCTAGCTTCCGAGTCTTTGCTATCCTTAACACAATCAATAATGATGCTAGCTATGGCATTTTATAGCTCACATAGGACTTTTCTCATTTGCAGCTTTCAATTCAACTCAGCATTAGGTATTGATTTCATTTTGGAAATCTTGAAAGTGATGCTCAGAGAGGTTAGGTGATATCTCTAAAGACACACAGTATGTATCTCAGAACCAGAGTAGCAGTCCCAGGTATTTTAACACCAAAACCCTTGTTCTCTCCTCCATATATTCTTGCTCTGGGAGAAGAGCAAAAAAGAGGTCCCATTTGAGCACCTTGTATGTTTGAGAAGCCTTTAAGTATGTTAATTTATCTAATCCTTACAACAACCTGGAAAGGGTAAATCACATGGTCTTTATTCTAGCTTGAAAGTAAAAATTCAGAGGGGTCAAACTACCCCACTCACCTAGTGCCTGGTCAGAGGTTACATTTTCTCCCTTCCATTTTGGACTGTGCACCCTGCTCTGAAAGAAATCAGAATCTGTTCTCTGTTTTGTTTTTTCCTTCCCAGATAGTATAGTTTAAATGGGAATAGGGAATTCTGTCCATTTGCAGCACCTGGTGAATTTTCAGGTGCAGAAGAAAAACCTTCTGCAGTACTTAAAGATAAATATTGTTTTAGTCCCCGCAGGGGATAGGGAAGAGAAATTTACAGAGGATAGCCTTTGTAAAGGATAGGTCAGTCTCTTCGTTCCCTCCCTTATTTCCATTTATTTCCCATCATCCTGACTGGTTGTGTCTGCTCACCACCTCCTCTCAGCCCCTCACTAGGGAACCTGCCTTAGCTTTTCCTGGAGCTTTTTCCAGCTCACTTCTGTCTGCCCCCTCTTTGATTCCCCCAGCACACCACACACATCACACAGTAAAGTCTTCAAACACAACCAGCTTCTCAGATCGCTTGATGAGCTTCATTTTGGTGGTTTATGGGAAATACAGATTATTTCATTTAGAGATTGCCCCTCATGGATGTGTTCTCTGTATTTTTTTTTTCTGTCTGAGCACAATATTAGGAATATAGATTTGCATTCTTCAGTTAACTTTTAATAAGAAGGTAACCCAGACAGAATATTGATTAGTTAAAACAACGCTTTTCCTTATATAAATTTTGAGCCCAAACATCAGTTTTTCTCAGGCACTGAATTGCTGGGGCTAAGTTAAGATTTCGTTTTATTCTTGGTTAAGAGAGTCAAGAAGAATAAAGGAATAGCCATTTGATAGGCTATTTTTATTTCTTTTTGAAGTTCCTTTGAGCATGAAAACACAAGACTGGAAGGACAGGTGCCCCATCCCTCTGTGGGCTATCCAGCAATGCAGACAGAATTTGTAACCATCCTCTTTAATTTTTCTAAAGAAAATTGGAAATCTTTTGAGTTTTCTTCTTCAGTTTGCCTTTGTAAGCTCCCCTTTGCTGCTCAGCTCTTAAGGGCTTTGCACAGGCTTCTGATCTCCCTCCTCTCTCATCTTCCCATGCCATCTCTCTTCATCGTTTCAAAGCCATCCTATAAATAGCTCTACTCTCCTAGGAGACTTTGACCACATTCTTGGGTCCAAGAACTACATTCCTGTCTTGTCACACAGGTAACTCAAATTGAACTTGTACAAAACACTGAAGTCAATGCAGTTCTCTTATATGCCACCAGCATTTTTCATATTTTAATGATAATATCAAAACTCAGAAATTTTACCAAACTCTCCCACTTACTGACTGTTCCCTCTCACCCTTCTTTACTTTTCTTCCATACTTCTGAAGAAATATAATTAGACAAGAAATTGTTTTACCCTAAGCCTAGGCCAGGGCAAAAGAAAAAAAAAATCACCCGGGATACTTTTTTAGTTGCCGTGTTTTGATTGTTATTACTAATCGGGTCTTTTCTCTATCTACCCTCTAGGAGAAAATGTCGTCAGTCTGGGATGCAGGCCTCTAGTATTTTCAGGAGGGAAAGAAGGTGCATACAGAACTTAATCTATAAAGATTAAATATATTTCTGCTGAAAAGGCGAAGAGAGGTTGCTCTCTGGGTGTCTCATTGGGTTAAAGCCTCTGCTTTTGGCTCAGGTCATGATCCCAGGGTCCTGGGATCAAGCCCCACATTGGGCTCTCTGCTCTGCAGGGAGTCTGCTTCCCTTCCTCTCTCTCTCTCTGCCTACTTGTGATCTCTGTCTGTCAAACAAATAAATAAAATCTTAAAAAAAAAAAAAAAGAAGAGAGTGTAATTTAACAGAGCAACATATTAGAAGTCAGAAAGTCTGGGTTCTGGATGCATATCTGGTACTTTTAAGCTACATGAATTTGATTATCTCACTGGTTTCTCTGGGCTTTCATTTCCACATTTGTAAGCAAGAAACTAAGTTTTCTAGGACTGTTTCAGCTGTAGAGTCACAGAATGTTTGTAAATACCTTTTTCCCTCTTATAAGATTTCTGATCTAGTACATCAGAACCATTTTAACTGGAAAAATTGGCCCATTAATATTTACCCTGATCACCATTGTATTTGCTTCTTATTTTATAATTTTGGCTTGACCATCCTATGATTTTTTCTATTCATTTCCTGCTTTCTCTTGGATTGGTTGAGGGCTTTTATTTTTTACGTTTTTCATTCTTTCCTTTATTAGTTTGAAAATTTATCTGTTATACATAATTATTAAAAGTCTACAACTTATATCTAAAAGAAAAATTTAATATCTGTGTTTCCCCAAGCTCCAATACTTAGAACAATTTTTCAGCTACCCTTCCCACTCTACATCACAGTGTTGTGCACTGTTCCATATTTAATACTGTCTTGACTTTTTACACCCTAAATTGGAGAGCCATGCCCTGGAAGAGCAGGTTTAAGGAGATAAGATCTTTTCATCTGTAATAATTGGGGCAACTGGGATGAGAACCAAAAATTAAACCCCTGGATACGGCAGTCAGAATGTCATTGATTACTTGAGCATGAACAATTTCAGTAGAGCGCTGGGACCATACAGCTGCCCTTGGTTGAAGAATGAGTGGAGTTTGACAAAGATCAAAAGCCCATACCGGGAATAGGTATTGAATAGCCAAGTGATAAGGTCATACCTTGAGCTAGACTGAAAAAAAATCTTAATTATCCAGTATTCAGCCCAGTATTTGCAAAGTTGACTTGGCTTTGTATGACTCCTGTCAGTTCTCCCTGCTATGACTCAGAACTGCTGCCTAACCTCCCTCTCTCTCCGTTTGGTCACCTGTAAAATGGTCTACCTCCTCAGAATAATTAAATGATAGATGTGAGTATACTGTGAAGTGTATGAAGCCCTGCTGAAGTCTGTACTCTTCACCTTATCACTGTTATACTTTACTGGTGATTAGTCTGGTGAGAAGCCTAACTCTATCAGTGCTAAATATCACACATTAGTATTATTTCCATCTAAATCCCATTTATTCATACTCTGCCCAGTGTCCTATGTCCATTCTCAAGGCACAACTTGAACAGATCCCATATCCAGTCATTTGTTTCTTATTTAAAAAAATAAAAACAAAAACAAAACACCAGTAAAACAAAACTCAGAGCACACAAGTTTTTAGGGCAGTGAACCTACTCTGTATCATACTATAATAAGGGATACATGTCACTATACATTTGTCCAAACCCATAGAATGTACAATACCAAGCTCTGTGCTTTGGGTGATAGTGATGTGTCAGTGCAGGTTCATCAGATGCAACCCATGTACCCCTCTGGTGGGGGTTGTTGATGCAGGGGGAGATTATGCATGAGGCTATTCAGAGGGGATCTGGGAAATCTCTACATTTTCCACTCAGTGTTACTCTGAACTTAAGATTGCCTTAACAAAAATAAAGCCTGGGTCACCTGGGTGGCTTAGTCAGTTGAGCTTGGGACTCTTGATTTCAGCTCAGGTCATGATCTCAGGGTCATGAGATTGAGCCCCGTGCTCAGCGAGGTGTCTGCTTGTCCGTCTCTCTCCTCCTGTGCTTCTCCCCCAGCATGCACGCTCCCTCTCTAAAAATAAATAAATAAAAAATTAATAAATAAAAAAACCAACCTTGGAAAATAAAGCCTGCTCAAAAAAAAAGAAAAAAAAAAGCTCAATATCATTAAGCCTAATTGTGGCTATATTCGTAGGGACTGGAAGAGGGGTTTGATCCACTCTTTCACCCTTTTGTCCCTCCTATTTTCCTAGGTCTTGCTCTAACTGTGTCAGAGGTGGAAGGAGAGCTGGGAGATAAAGAGAGGGCAGGTGACTTTACCTAATTGGACATGAATTTGAGTTCTCTCTTGGCTTTTCCGGATGGGCCTTTCCTGCTGTGCACACACTCTATGAGATACAGTCGAATGCTGGTTCCCTTAAATAGGAAGTTCAGGGAGCCCTGCAGGGCTATCCTGCTGCACAGTGCAATAATATGGATAGTTTGTTCATTTCCCTTCCCTTTTAGCATTACTTCAACTCCCTCCTTTCCCTGGTAGTGTACCACAAGCCTCCCATACCTCATCCAGGAGACAGGCCTCTCACCAAGTGGGTTAATGGCGAGATAGCTCAAGCACAGCTACCTGTTGTGGTGTTTATTTGTCCATGGGGAGCTCACATAACCCAGTCACCCTAACCAGTGGGAAATCAGACCTCTTTACTGCCTGCCTGTCCACCCTGCCATCTCTCTCCAGGTCTTAGACTTCCGGTGCAAGCGCAGATCAGTATTCCTACTGCCTATGCAAACACCCATCCAACCCGATCCTATTAGCATGTGGCTTTTGTGAGTGAAAGTTCCATCCCTTGTAAGGAGTCTAGTTTGAGTTTTAGATGCCAATTTTAGGGAGATAAGAAGATTCCCACTCAGAAGCCTGTTATCCTTTGATCATTGTAAGCATTTTGAATTGTGTCCTGTGAAGAAAAACAATCAGCATCCTTGACTAAAAGCTCTGAGCTTGCCTACATTTAAGTATTTATGCCCCAGGTTTTGACAAAATTGAACATAATCAAAATCCCACTGGGAAGGGGGCACCTGGGTGGCTCAGTGGGTTAAGCCTCTGCCTTCGGCTCGGGTCATGATCCCAGGGTCCTGGGATCGAGCCCCACATCGGGCTTTCTGCTCTGCAGGTAGCCTGCTTCCTCCTCTCTCTCTGCCTGCCTCTCTGCCTACTTGTGATCTCTGTCAGATAAATAAAGAAAAAATCTTTAAAAAAAAAAAAATCCCACTGGGAAGAAGTATGTCAAGGAGATTAATTAAAAAGAAAGCAAAAATTGTGTCTTTCTTTGTCTTTGTGTTAATCATTCTTAGAAAACGAGCTCTTAAATAAAAGGAGTAAAGATGCCTTTTAGACAGGTTTGATTGTGAGTTTTATTTAGGTCTTGAAGCAAGGTCACCAGAGCCTTTAGTGTTTACTGAAGAGTGTCTCAACTTTTGTTAGCAGAAACATACAACTGGGTTGGTACATGAGTGTCTCACTGATGGTAGAGTCAAAGGCCACCTATAAGAAAGCTATATGTGACCATTCATCTCTTCCAGGGAAGATGAATTGCCATGGTAACAGTGCCAAGAAATAATAGGTCAAGTTTTCCTCTGCCTCAGGCTTATTTTATTATGTCTTACTTAGAGCTGGATGCCATTATAAAATGAAGGTTTGGGTATTTCAAAGCTAAACATTGTGACAAGAAAATCTGATCAATAAACTGGTGTTAAGAAGGATGGTTAAAGGACACTTGGTAGGAAGGACATCCAAATTGATCGAAGAACTATTTAGAGCCCAGTTTCTTAGTACTCACTTCTAAAATGTGAGTCTGACTTAAAGATGCTTGTGTAAGTGTGTGTAAATGAAATAAAAGGACTGTTTGTACAAGATTAGTAAAGAAAAGTGGTTTGTAAATCTCATCTTAATAGAAGATTAACTGCTGTTAGGAAAAAAGTTCTTGCTTCATTCCAAAAATAAATATACAGCAAGGAAACATAAAATATTTAAGCATCTTGTTTTGCTTATTATATTCATAAGACTATGCAATGTTGTTTTGTCTGCCTATTTATGAGAGTGAAAAAAAGAAATACAACTTGAGAGAAAGTACCATCCTACAAAAGAAATGATGTGTAATTATCACCATTTTGTTGTTTCTGTTCTTTTGGAGGGTTATGTCCCAGAGTGCATTATGACTTGGGATCTTTCTATAATAGCATGTCAATCGTTTACGGGTCAAATATCAACATGAAGCAATACATAATTTTTGTCATTTCAAGTGACACTGTTCTTTCTTCCTGATTACCATATATGTATGTGTGTGTAAATATATGGAGATCTACTTTTTAAAATGCCAAAAGTATATCAACTCACCTTTTTGTGAACAATTAATTTTACATACATGGAATATAGTAATGCACTTTAGCATAACATCCTTCATGAATTTACACAGCGAAACTATGTTAGACTTCTCTCTAAGACTACCTTAAACTTTTGTTTGATATATTCTTTTCTGTGAAGTAGTAAATGGGTGTGTGGGTAGCTGTGAAATTTATATTGCTTTTGCCCTGATCATGAAGATTCCAGACTGGGGTCAGTGACTTTTAGTTTCCTAGTGCTGCAGTAATGAAGAACCACAAACTGAGTGACTTGAAACGATAGAAATTTATTTTCTCACAGTCCTGGAGACCAGAAGTCCTAAATAAAGGTGTTGACAGGGCCATGTTCCCTCGTGGGTTCTAGCAGAGAATTCATTTCATCCCTCTCTCCTCGCTTCTGGTGGTTGCCAGCAATCCCTGGCTTCCTTCACTCATTGATGTATCACTCCCGTCTCTGCCTCTGCCTTTGTGTGACTTTCCCTGTGTGCTCTGGATCTCTGTTTTCTCTTTTTTTGAAAGATACTAGTCATAGGATTAAGGCCCACCCTAACTCGGTTTGAACTCATATTAACTTGATTACACAGACAAAGACCCCCATTTCCAAATAAGGTCACATTCACAAGTTCTGGGATTGGGACTTCAGCATATCTTTTGGAGGGAATTCAGTATGGACCATTCAGTGGCTATAAATCAGAGAACCTCACCACTGAGCAGGTGGCCTCGATTACAATTTTAAGTTGCTAGGCTGTCTAGTTCTTTAGAAATGATATTTTTATGATTTTACCTAATTTTTTATCATGTAGAGAATATGATATTCTGGTTAATGAAATGCTTTTAATGTGTAGTATTTTAGAATATGCAAAAATATGTCTCCAAGAGATAGAGTATAAGTTTAATCTAAACTGATCGCAGTCCCTAACTGGTAATAGATACCAAATGTTTACCGAATGAATGAACAAATGAATCAATGAATCAGTCAATCAGCAGTCATTAAAATATTAAGCAGAGTTTAACCTTCATTTGATGATTCAAAATAATTCCTACAATTAACTGGTAGCAAAATACTAAAGATTACTATGTATGTATAGATACTAAATGACTGAGCGTATATTCCATTTCATACCTTTGATCTATCTGGAAATTCATTAACGTGTGTTTTATGTCTTATGTTGCAGGATCCTCACTTAGCATTTCTGTTGACAATATTTTTGGGTTATCACATATTATCTCCCTTAGTTATTTTTGTTGATGACTTAACATCAGTGTGTTCGGTTTAGTTTCTTCACATATAAAATTACCTACTTTATCATGTATTAGGATTATCTATCCTTCAATCTATTTTTCTCTATCTAGACATTCAATAAATGTATTTTGATTGTAGTGATATTATTTGAATGATATCACTTTACTACTGTTTACTTTCATCTTCCTTTCAATCTATACAGAGGGAAGTCACCACCAAAACAAAAATCTATTACAATGTAACTCAAACCAAGGTTAGTCCCCCTATCTTAAAACTGCAGGTTATGTCTGCATAACTTCAGAAGACTTTGGGAATGCCATACATACAGTTAAAAAATATAGAGTATTTTATCAGAAAAAAATTAAGGCAAAAACAAAGACAAAAATCTCAAAATTCAAACTGAAAACATTTCTCATGACTACTTATCATGCTGCTAATATTTTACATTTTACAGTTCTGCTCTTGACATATACTCAAGTATTTGCTCATCAAACCTATCATTAAAGCCAAAAATTCCTCTTAAAAACATGAATAGAAATGGGGCACATAGGAGGCTCAGTTGGTTAAGTGCCCCACTCTTAATTTCAGCTCAGGTCATGATCTCAGGGTCTCAACCCCATGTGGGCTCCACATTCAGCCAGGAGTCTGCTTTAGGATTCTCTCTCCCTCTCCCTCACACCTCTACCATTTACGCAGATACTCTCTCAAAAATACAACAAAAGAAAACAAAACATGACTGTGAAATCAAAATAAACTAACTAAAATGTTTTTTTGTTTTGTTTTGTTTTGTTTTAAGAAGAAAATGACAACTAACTTTCATGGAAGAAAGTTTTCATCTTTAATCATATTTTCATCCCTCATTTTCTCTGTAAGAGATTTCCAGTTGTGTTTTTCAATTCTAGGAAGCCTCCATTTATAGAAAATCAGCAGGTATTCCCAGTTATCAGAATTAACTGAACAGAGGAACCGTGCAAAACCAAGCTTTGGGGCCATTTTTCTGAGCAAATTGAGAAGAGGTACCATTTTAGCCAGTTACCTTCTGAGACTGTTCACATTTAATTACATTAGTGGCACTTGACATTATAAAATGTTCCTTTCTTTCAGATAGAACCTTCTATCATCATTAGTAAATGTCAAACGTAATGAAGTGTTTTTCTGACTTCTTTTTCTTCCTGGAACCATAGGAGAGAACATGCTAATGAGGTTGTAATTCTGAGATTGTTTTCTGTACTCAAAACCAACTTGGTGCCTGGTTTATTAGCTTAGTTTTACTCTTTTTTATTGTCTTTGCATTTGGGAAGGGAAACTACTCTCTGTTTTTCCTAATACACTACCCCTATTTGTTATGATTTCTTACTCTCCCTGAGAGCTTTTAGGTGACAACTACCTCCAATTAGATTGTATTTCTGGGTTCGTATCAGAATGGTATAGAAGATTCTGATCCTTGCTGTGACTTATGTGCTTTCTGAAAGCTTCTATTTTTTTTTTCCTTAAAAGCCAGTTTTTGTCCCCCTCTGTCTACTTTTAAATTTTGATAATGGCTATCCAACCATGCGGTTTCCTGTAACATATCAGTCATAATATAATGGGGCCTTGATTTCTGCTCTCTTAAAGATTAAATACCCTCATAGACTGGAATGAATGTTTTATAATACTAGAACTAGTTTCTTCACTGTCAAAATAAAATTAACATCTTATGAAAAGGAAAGCCATCGCCAAAAAAGGTCAAGAAGAAAGAGATGTCACACTTCTCCAACACACCATTATTCAGTGTCTGTGTCAAGGACATGCCTGACAGGAAGGATCTGGGTCACATTTCAGCAGTGCCTCAGCTGTATTGGCTGTTTTCTGCTGGAGAAAATTCAGGGGAAAGCTATCTCTTATATAGAGAAGGCAACAAGAATGGGATCCTCAACCTGTGAGATGACTACTCAGTTAAATGTTAAAAAGCTTTTTCTTTTCCAGATTTTTATCTTTTTTAGCTTTTAAATATTTTTTATGACTTAAAAAAAATTTTATTGGTGCATAGTTGATGCACACTGTTAGTTTCAGGTGTACCACATAGTGATTGAACAAGTCTATGTGCAATGTTGTGCTCACTGCAAGTGGAGCTACTGTCTATCACCAAATAGCGCTATTACTGTATGGTGGACAAGATAGCCATTTAAAGTTATTTCACAATAAGAAAAAAAAAAGGTAATTCTATGGATAATGTATTCTGGAAAATAGGCATTTAAGACAAAAATAGATGTTTTAAAATAAAGTGACTAGTTTTAAGATGTTTTGTTCCCCAGAAAGCTGAAATACATTACACAGTCTCTGAGTATACCATGCTTTGTGTACATAGTCTTTGGGAATTTGGTTCTCTAAATTCCTTCTTTATTTCACAATTGGATATGCTGTTAATTGAATTAAATCCAAAGAATATCCACATAAGCTCAAGACTGGTTTCTTTCTGCCTAATAAACTTGATTATTTTTCCTAATTACATGCAGTCTGTGATATTCATGTTTATGTCAAACATCTACATTTTCATATATATAAAATACTAAGCAAAGTACAATAAAACATTCAAATAATATCCAGGAAACTTCTTTTAGGTAGGCATTTAACTTTGCGGAATTATTATCCTTGGGATTCAACTCTTTTTACAGATTAATTAGTTATTTATGTGCCTCTATATAAATAATTTTAAATTAGATTGTTTAACATTTTTCTTAATGATTTTCTTATACCACTTGACATATTAAAGATAGTAACCTTTGGTCTCTCTGGTAAGATGCAAATATATTTCTGACTTTTTAAAATTATGTATCATTTTAATTTTATTTATATCTTTTTTATATATTCTAGGAATTGTTAAATTTTCATGTGGTAAAATCTATACTTTCCTTTTTGTTTTCTGCCAACGGTGATATATTTATGTTCTGAAAGATCTTTCCCACAGATTTTGCTCTGTTTTTGCTATTTTGGGTACCATCATTGATTTCCATCCTATCTTTAGAACCTTATATCCCTAATATCACCACATAAATATCTTCTTCTAGTCAGGCCAGTCTCATCCCTGGTCCTATTGTTGGTTTCATGAAAAGTCAGCTAATTCTCAACTTTCTCTTCATGCCCCCCTGTTCTTCTAGAATCATTTGCTGGTTTCCTCAGCCTTTTTTGATCACCCAGGGGGCTGCATAAAATATACCACACAGATTAGGAGAAAATTGTGAGAAATCTCAAGTTTCTCATGGGCTAGTCTATGGTGGAGTGTAAGCATCCAAGGTGGAGAACACCTGTGGGTGAGCGTTAGCATATCCAACACGAGCCCATCCCAAGAGTGAGACCTAGGAGATACTAGTTTCATTTTGATGGTAAGGAACCTACTCTTTAAATATATTTCTTTCTTTTTTTTTAATATTTTATTTTTTTATTTGACAGACAGAGATCACAAGTGGGCAGAGAGGCAGGCAGAGAGAGAGGAAGGGAAGCAGGCTCCCCGCTGAGCAGAGAGCCCAATGCAGGGCTCGATCCCAGGACCCTGAGATCGTGACCTGAGCCGACGGCAGAGGCTTTAACCCACTGAGCCACCCAGGTGCCCCGTTAGGAACCTACTCTTGTGTCATCCAACACATTAGCTTCCCCTCCAAGGGCTATTAAATCTTAGGGGGAGCTAGGATGTATTCCATGTGCAAAGGAAGTATCTCTGGGAAAAGAGCAGAAAGAGGATCCAGAATAAAGTCTAAAATAAGATAATATTTCTGTCCAAAGGCTTAGCACCTAGAGTACTAGGAAAGAGAAATCAGAGCCGGATCTCTAGGGTAAGTGGTGAAGGGGAAATCCAAGGAGCATTGTGTCCTAAACCATAGCCCAGATCCAGTGAAGACAAAGGGGCAAGGGTCAGGTGAACAGAGGAATAATTTCTTGAGCTACACTAAACAGTATATGTGACATGTATGCAGGTGACTTTAACAATATGTCTGCCATATTCCCAGATTTCACTATTGCATGTCATCTCTTCGGTGGGCTCTGAGCCTCTGTGTTTGTAAGCTGCTATCTCCCATCATATGCTAACCTTGCCTCCCCAGCCTTTAGGAACAGCAGCCAGTACTCAGCATTTATCAACCACTGTTTGTATGCCAGGCTCTGCATGAAGCACTGCAAATACACCGTTTCACGTAGTCCTAGCAAACATGCTAGACTTTAGAGAGGTTTATTTACAGAGGTTTGGGGACTTGTCCATGTTCCCCGACTATCTAATAGCAGAGCAGGAACTCCAGGTCTGTTGACTAAATAGCCACACAAAGCAGGTATTTTTATTCTCATTTTACAGCTGAATAAAGTAAGATTAAACGGCATCCTTTTGAAAGCAGGAAGCTGTTCATAAAATTCTTCTTTTCCCCCCATAGTGGCTTGTACTTAGATTATAAACACATAATGCTGGAGTTAATGAACTCTTCTGGTTTTATATTTAACAAAAAGGTACGGATTTTCATATGTATGATCTTTTTATTTTATTATCTACAGTTATCTGCTGCCTAACAGGAATGAACATATGTAGAACATATTTTGAGCTAGATCTTGACCAAAAAAAGAATCTTTCATAATCTCGCAGACCTGCCCTATGAAAATCACGAGGGAAAACAAGACTAAAGAGATATATAGCGATACGTTGCAAGTAAAATATAGAATCTCTATTATGACTATTTCTAGAATAATTAATCACCTCCCAAAATATGTATTGCCTTAGAGTTTATAATAAAAAAATATATATATAATTAAAATTATATAACATAATAAGAATATTTTTTTAATTGTTATTTTTTAGGACACAGCTGGCCAGGAAAGATACAGGACTATCACCACAGCCTATTACCGTGGGGCCATGGGCTTTATTTTAATGTATGACATCACAAATGAAGAATCCTTCAATGCAGTACAAGATTGGTAAGTAAGAACAAATACTCCCATCACTAATAATAATAGTGTTTTCATTCAACTTCCTCTTCTTCCTCAAAGCAATGACCACACTGCAGTGTCATATGTGTGTTTATGGTGTGTGTGATTCCCCCTTGTGCTTCAGAAAGCGGACAAATACCAACTATGCTCAGAGTCATTGTTTAAGGATTGGTAAGAAATCCTCCTGGTGATTTTTCTACATACTGTACCTTCTAGTGCTTTGCAACCTGTCATGCTTGGTTCCACGAGACTTTCAATTTTTTTTTAATATAAATAATGAATGGTTTGGAAATGTACTGGTCTGAAATAAGGATTTGGAAACTGAACCAGTTCTTAGAATGTAGCCAGGCTCATTTCCTTATGGTCTGTGACTGCTTTCACACACAACAGCAGAGGTAAGTTGTTTTAACAGAAACCATATGGCCCACAAAGCCTGATATGTTTTCTGCCTAGCTATTGACAGTAAAAGCCTGCTGACCCCTTGTCCAGATTCATTAAATAGTTTTCCGTTTTTCTTCATATTGAAATGTTTCAAAGGACTGAGATAAAGGCAGAGATAAAAATACAAGCATGTTCTGACTCGTGGCTGCATCAGCTGTGCGAAAACCCCTCTGTCTGTGGGGAATATGACTGGCAGTGGAGAGCTTGTGTGGCTTCCTTCAGCTTATCCTCCCAGTACCTTGGGAGGGCGAGTGGAAGTGCTGATGGGCATGGTTGGGGATTCAAGCAGCAGGGCTGAGCAGAGTTGTTTTTCTGTGGTAAGAGCGAGAGTCTAGCTAGGGCTCTGTGTGGTAGGAGGAGGAAAATGGCGCTCCTGCTGCTAGTACGAGGCCTGAACAGCCATCACGTTTAGCTGCCAACAATCACAGCTCGGCTTATGTAAGGGAAGAGTAGTCAGATAAAAGGGAAATAAACTGCCTTCATTTTTTTTTTCTGTTTTGCATCATAATATTATCCAAAGTCATTTTTTTACACGTGTTATCAGCTCAATGAATGTCAGATGTTTTTAAAAACTTTAATTTGCTTTAGATTATTTCTTTTAAATTTTAATTGTTCATCTGAGAAAACACCTACCTCTCTCCTACTTACACACACAGATGCACACACACTTACAGTATAAGAAATAATGCATTTACAGGAGCCACTCAAAAAGGAAATATATAGCTATAAACTGAAAAGGGTGAGCTTGGGACTGTATGAAAAAGTAATTATAAAAGAAGGCTTATGTCCTCTTCTTTTTAGTAGACTGACTATTGTAAAAATGCCAGTTCTTCTCAAATTAATTCATAGATTCAAGGCAACCCCAATTAAATAATGACAGGTCTGGTACAAAATGGAATGAAACAGAGAGTCCAAACATAGCTGCAAATCCATCTGGGGGGTTAGTTTATGATGAAAGTACCATTTCAAATTACTGACAGAAAGTTTTGTCAATTAATCATGTGGTGATATCTGGTAAATTATCACACAGAGCTGAGGCATACATACTGCTTTGCAAAATGGCCATTTTAAACTCAATTCTTTCCTCTCAGGAAATGTTGACACCCAGTGCTCCCAGACAGGAGGTGTTCGTGAATCACGTTCCAAACTTCAGGGTCACAGATGCTGTGTGCACCCATAGTTCTTGCCCTGTTGTTTCAGTGAAAGTTATAGGACTACTGAGAATACCAAGAATTGAGTTTATTTAAACCAAATGGCAACATGACCAGGAACCAAGCTCTCTATACTTCTGGCTCTAGCATCATAAATGCCGTGGAGAAGTTCAGCTTCTGCATGCCCTATCCCACACCTTCCCTCGCTCACCCTGGCCAGCACAGCTTCCTCCCCATCAACACTTTCTCCCTGTACACAGATGACCTGCCCTTACCAGTCTTCCTCTGCTTCAGATTCCTTATTTGACTCTTTACCACTTTCCTTTTTTGAGGCTCTGTCCCCCAACCTTTTTTTGAGAGGTGCGTTTTCCAGATTATTTTTGTCTCTCCCTAGGCCCGCTTCTTTTTCTACTTCCAAGATTTCCCTCACCCAGCCAAGGGTAAGCATACCCCCATGATTTTTTCTGTTGGGCTCATTTTTCCTTTCCTTGGCTATCCTATCCTCTCTCACACATCATTGATCACATACACCAGATAGCTCCCAAGTTTACATTCCTGGCTCCACTCTGTGTTTGAAACTGCAGTGTTGCGTTTCCAGGTGCCCCAAATATTTCTTCACCTGGATATCTTGCTGGTGCCTCAGAATCAATTATCTCTGCATAAAATTGCTCGCCTTCCTGACATCATTATTTCTTCTCATTGACACCGCAGCACTCCATCACCCTGGGTCCACCCTGAATCCAATTCTAACCTCCCGCCATCCCAATCAGAAACTTGATCTTGCGTATTAATTTTTTCTGAATATCTTTTGATTCTGCTCCTGCCTCTCCATTCCTGCTATGACCGTCATTGCTCCTTTTCTTCTTATTGTTTGCTTCTCCCCTCATAGTAGCCTTCTAACTGATCTTTCCCCCTTGTGTCAAGACACCCTATCCCACTGCTGCTGTAAGTCTTCCAGAAGAGCACAATCCTAAACCCCTGCCCCAAAGCTATGACTTACCATCACTACTGAATTAGTTAAAACTTCTTTAGCCTGACTTTCAGATATACCACATCATAGAACCACTATACTTTTATTCTTCTCACTATCATAGTCACAGTTTCTAGAGCCCAGCCTTAACTCCTAAACTTTGTGGGGTTTTGCTTTGATATCACCCCCTGCTTTGCCTATCTTCTTCAGAGCTTACCCCTTCCATTTCCCAGCACATCTAGATCTCTCAAAAACCAACAGAATCAATCCTTATGCACTCTTCCCCCCCCCCATCCTCAGTCGTATGATCATTATCATCAGGGGGCGTTTATTCACTCCACAAACATCTACTGAGCACCCCCTCTTTGACAATCTTCCAAACATTGTATTTATGCCAGCGTTTACTATCCCAGTTTAGGGATCCACCCTCTTCCCATTATCTGATATAGAAATCTGAGCAGCATTTTTGATTTCCCTCTTTTATACATCATATCTCATTGACTACCCAAGCCCAGTAATTCTGACTTTCTGAATGCCTCTCAAATCTGTTCTTATCCTTTATTGCCACTGTCTTCATCTGGACTGTCATTGGCTATCTTGTCTTTTTACTTTTAGGTCCAACCCACTCCATATCCTATATCATACTGCCATCAGAGCTAGTAAACTCTAACATGTCTTTTTTTTTTTTTTTTAAGAGATTTATTTATTTATTTTGGAACAGAAAGAGAGACAGAGGACATGCGAGTGGAGGGGAGGGACAGAGAAAGGGGGAGAGAATCTCAAGCACACTCCCCGTTGAACATGGAGCCTTACATGGGGCTCCATCCCATGACCCTGAGCTCATGACCTAAGCCAAAACCAAGAATCAGATGTTCAACTGACTGAGCCACCCAGGAAGCCCCGAATGTTAACATGTCTTAAAAATAAATCTTCAGTAATAACTCTGGCTATATGTATTTTTAAAACCCACGTGTGTCACTAATATCATCTCCTACCACTGTCCTCCACTGGTCCTATATGTTAGCCAGACAACTTTGTTCAATTTACAGATATTTGATACCTCTAATACCTCCATGTTTCTGCTTAGAATACCTTCTCTGTTATCTTTCCAACTCTTACCGATTTTTTTTTAAAGATTTTATTTATTAATTTGACAGAGAGAAATCACAAGTAGACCGAGAGGCAGCCAGAGAGAGAGAGGGAAGCAGGCTCTCTGCTGAGCAGAGAGCCCGATGCGGGGCTCGATCCCAGGGCTCTGAGATCATGACCTGAGCCGAAGTTGCGGCTTAACCCACTGAGCCACCCAGGCGCCCCTCTTACCGACTTTTTAAGGACAGCTCAAATATCAACTCTTGTCTACAACTTTTAAAGATACTACTATCCCCTTTCCTACCCATCCCAATTTCCAATCCTAGTGGACAGTGCTAGTCAGACCCTTATGTCTGCATTCATGCTACCTTAGCACTTTCTACAGACTGCATACAGAACCTAGTAGACCCTGCTGTTATTTGATTACATCTTTTCTTCTGTATTAGACTGTGAGTTTATTAATCTTGTTTCTCTAGTACTGAATACAATACAATCCTATACTTTTTTCTGAATTTTTATTGTAAAATATATGTACCAAAATTTACAACCCTAATCATTTTTTTCAATATACAGTTAGTGGTATTAAATGCATTTTTAGTGTTGTCACAACCTTCATTACCATCCGTCTCCAAAACCCTTCATCTTGTAGAACTGAGATTCTACATTTTTTTTAATGTTTTACTTTTCTTTTCTTTTTTAAAAACGATTTTATTTATTTATTTGACAGACAGAGATCACAAGTAGGCAGAGAGGCAGGCAGAGAGAGAGAGAGAGAGGGAAGAAGTCTTCCCGCGGAGCAGAGAGCCCGATGCGGGGCTCGACCCCAGGACCCTGAGATCATGACCCGAGCCGAAGGCAGCAGCCCAAACCACTGAGCCACCCAGGCGCCCCAGAGATTCTACATTTTTTAAATACTTCCCCTTCTTTCCTCTCCTCAGCCTCTGGCAAATACCATTCTGCTTTCTATCTCAATGAATTTGACTATTCTGTGGTCAGATGAGGTACTTACCTCATATAAGTTGAATCATAAAGTAATCTCTTACTGTACAATGTCTATTTTGGATGCATGATCTAAGGAGCTATAGAGGTTCTCATCTGTTGCTGATAGCCCAACAGAAAATGTAAAATTACTTCAGACTGACATAGTCGGGATTTAAGGGTTCTATTCTTCCTCCTCCTACCAGAAGATTTAATATTGTTATGCCCACTGCTGCTATGGCACTAATTATTTTCAGCTTTGTGTTGTTCTGAAGTATATAATTTTCTTAAGTTCTTAATAGATTGCAAATTATTTACAGAGCAAAAATGTCTCACTTATTTGAGTTCCCTACTTAACATAGGTAACATCACAAAACAGATATTTTAAAAATTATTCTCACCTGAAAAAACTGAGTCAAAAAGCTTGGAAAATTTTAAGAAATAAAAACAGAGGGGTGCCTGGGTGGCTCAGTGGTTAAGCCTCTGCCTTCGGCTCAGGTCATAATCTCAGGGTCCTGGGATCGAGTCCCACATTGGGCTCTCTGCTCACCAGGGTACCTGCTTCCCTCTCTCTCTGCTTGCCTCTCTGCCTACTTGTGATCTCTCTATCAAATAAATAAAATCTGGGGGGGGGGGAAAGAAATTAAAGCAGAATTGCATTGTAAGAAAAAAAAAAAACCTGTTTAGGAAAAAAAAAAAACACCTCCAGTTCAGCATTTCCTACTTGTTTTACATATATGACATATATGACATTAGTTACTTACTAATGTAAGTACTCGAGAAAGGAGGAAGCTTCATACAGTAGTGAATTTCTATAGTAGGAAATGAAGCCTTCTCAAAAAAAAACAAGCACAAAGGGACATATTCTCTAAATTACTAGTCTCCAAGTTCTGATCATTAGGTGACCAAAAAGAAAAAAGCCTAGGAAAACATATATAGCAAAAAATAAGAAATTAATTGAGACTGATTTACACCTAACATTTCAAATACTCTGACGAAGTGCACTTCAATTGCACCAAAAGGAAAGAAAATTATTTTTGGCTGTGATTTCAGTAAAATTCTTAAACCAACTATAGGGACATTCAGATTAAGTGTTAAATTTCTTCAAATTTCATTACACATGAATTCTAATGTGTTAAGAAGCCAGATATAGAGATTTAGAGAGAATAGCAACAAGCTAGCAGGTCATGTTGAGGAAATGATGGCTATCCTTTTTTTGAAAACACATGAGACTGTGATTTCAATTTTCCAGTGAAATTTTATTTGGGGAATTAAAAATTTCCTCTTTCATTTGGCCAAATTCCACAATTCTATAAAATTAATATAAAATTAAGCTCACTGCAAGCTTACTTATAAATTTATCCAGAGTCTACAAATATTCAAAAAAAATGTGAGGAAAGAAACACCAAAGATACATACAATATGCTTAATAAAATAGGATTAGAGAGTAACTCCCAAGAATCAGGAGCAAATAATTGTTTTAGCCCTCATGCCCTAGAAGTGGGGTGGAAAAAACTTACATGCTAATTCTTTTTTAAATTTTATTTATTTATTTATTTATTTTTTAAAGATCTTTATTTATTTATTTGACAGAGATCACAAGTAGGCAGAGAGACAGGCAGAGAGAGAGGAGGAAGCAGGCTCCCCGCGGAGCAGAGAGCCCAATGTGGGGCTCGATCCCATGACTCTGGGATCATGACCTGAGCCAAAAGCAGAGGCTTTAACCCACTGAGCCACCCAGGCGCCCCACATGCTAATTCTTGATTGTGAAGTGTAAGGTCTCAGGGCAGCAATAGTGAGGAGTCCACATTCCATGTACATGGATGACTCACTGTAGTAGCAGTAGGGAAGCTTCTGTGTAGGAGACAAGAAACTGGCATTGGCCTGAGGTAACCTGCTTTGGGTGATGCCTTTGTCATACTGGATAAGAGAGGTGGTAGTTGAGCAGAGCCCTTACAGAGTGTGTCGTGGGAGCCATATAGCAAGTGGGCAAGAGCCACCTCAGATGGATGAAGCAAGAAGATCTGAGGAGCCACATAAAAGGTGTCAGAAAGAATTTAAAAGCTTATGTAAATCCAAAGGATAAAATGGAATGAAATTTAATTCTGAGATTCTTGGAAATCAAGGTGAAAATCAAGGCTGGGGGGAAAAGTAAACAGTATACTCAGTATATTCTCTAGCTTTTATTGTAGGAAGAGGAGAAAATACCACACCAGTCCCCCAGGGTGAAGATAGTCTTCTTCGAATTAAATTCTGATGGAAATGTCTTTTATTGGGGGCACATTGGTTTATGTCAACAATAGCTTTTACAACTAGTACTGAAAGGACCTCAGGAGACACCTTTCTTACGGTGCCCTCAAAACCCAGGAGGCAAACATTAGAGCATCTTCAATGAAGGCTTGCATGAGAAGCTAGGCAAATACTGTATTCTGAATACATTAACTTTTTGCAGTCTTTAGTTATCTAAGAATTGAATGGTAACCACTCAAGGGAATGCTTGGATTCCATGCTACCTAGTCTATCTTCCCTAAATATTATTTTTTTTATCCTATACATTAGGTGGAAGAAAGTATGAGGTTATGCACCCTAAAGAAGGCCTCAGACACTAATACTGCATCCAGTATTTTGTAATACAAATACTGATCTTGTATTAGAATTGTTAAATCTAGTTTTTGAACTTTTTTCAGTCTCTTGAACTTCTCATACCTCTGGCTTTCTTTTCCTCGGGACCTTTGCCCATGCTCTGCTTTCTATAATAAACCACATTCCTCCAACCCAAGATCAAGACAGTTTCTTCTCATCCTTCAGATCTCAGGTTGTTCATTATTTTCTCTGATATTTTTTCAAATGCCATATTCTTTTGGTTGCTTCTGTAGTATATTCTCAAACACTATCACCCATGTATTTTATAACACATTTTAAGTTTTCATTTAGTGCTCTGTTTTCCTGCTGAATTCCAAGTTTCTTGAAAAAAAAAAAAAGAACTATGCTTGTCTTCTTCACCTTTGTATCCCAGTGTCTACTCTAGGGAATGGCACCAAGTGGCCACTTAAGAAATATTTATTGAATGAGTGAGTGAAACTTGCATGGAGAATGTGCATCTCCTGAAGCTATCAGAATTGATTGGAATGTTTTGTAAAAAGATGTGGGAAAGTAAGGTGGCTGTAAACATTCATATTAGGAACTCCAGTGAGGCTTACAACATTCTTCAGATTTGTCCACATGGTGAAATTATGTGTAAATCATGGTCAGTGAGTAGAATTTGCCAGATCCCCATTTGCTTAAACCTGCAGTTTGTTAGTGAGAAAACTGTGTGCAGTTGTAAAGTCAAGGGTAGGAATTTAGTCGCTCCATTAGATGAGAAAAGAGAATTTACCTCTTATTTAAAATAATAATAATAATAATCATAATAATAATAATAGTGTTCTGGCTTTGACTTCTCCTATAGCCTTTGGTTTAAGAAACAAATTAAATAAATGGTTAGAGAGACAGTCCCAAATAGACTTAAATAGTTCTAGAAACACAAAATCACCACTGAAAATGTCACTGCCTTTGAAATATTTCTCAGATGAGTGGTGGCCAGAGAGTTCCCTAGATTTCAGTCGGAGCATGACTCCAGGTATATGGAATGTGGATCCCTTGTCCAGGCTTTTCCTAAACATCCAACACCAAGACTCAACTGTATATGCCTACTGCAGTGCCTTTCAACTTGACTTGAAATATTCCCTTTCCTTAATTTAAATGCATTTCTGTTCTAAGTATGGCATGGCCACAGGCTGCTGTATTCCTATAGGAGAATGTCACTGACTTCTCTTCCCCCACCTTATTTATTTACATTTGGCTTTTTTATGACACAATGAGGAACTCTAAATATAAGTTTGTTTTTATGTTTTTTGTGGGGTTTTATTTTTTTTTGAGGCAGGAAATCTGGTGAGCAGATTGATATTTTTTAAAAACCACCAGACGGAGGATGAAAGTCTAACACCATCTTCCCACCAGTTTTAAATAATTCATTTCTATGACGTTCAGGGTACCATTGCAGATGTGCTAGAACAGGAATGAAACTTCACCTTCAAATATTCTTTTCCTCTGCAATCTTTTGTTATCCAAAAAATGTATAATGGTCGTAAATGAAGGTGACATCATGTTCAATATGAAAGAACTTTTAACTGGTAATAACAACTAAGATAAGATGAATAATTGCTAAGCCTTTGTTCATGGCTTCCTAACCTTGTTCCAGGGTCCCATCAACTGCAAAGTTGGTTCTGTCACAGCTCAGAGTGAGCAGTGGTAGGATTAGAATGTAGATGTGTGATGCCAAGGTCACCCCCACCCCACCCTGGGCATCAAGGGTCTTTCTTCTCCTCTCTCTCTCTCATTTCTCACTTCTCACTCTTTCATTGTTGTCGTGACCCAGCCTTAAACCTTTTTCCTCTATGGATAACCCAACTTACCCTCAAGCTTCTACTTAAAGGATAGATAGCTCCTAATGCACAACTCCTTCCAACAAACCTGAAATAAACAAACACCCTGTTCCCTCAACTGTTCTTTGCATCTCCTTTTTGATTTACCAGGGCGAAAACATTGGGGTTAATCTTAACTCCTTATTTTCTGATACCCCACATTCACTACTTCAAAAAATACTATTGTATCTTGGCTCTAATCTCAAAGTACAGTCTGCTCTTGTTGTTCAAAGTTGTTATACTCCATGGAGTCACCAAAAATGTTCAGTTGGTGAATACTGAATTGTTGTTCCATAGTGAAAGTAGAGAGTCAGTTTCCTGTGGGCCTCTGGTCACGTTTTTGCCAGCGGATCAATATATACTTGGATTTAGGTGTGTTTCTACTTAAAGACACTTTAATGTATTTTGTTGATTCGTGAACATTGAAGTCATGGCCAACAGCAGGAAGCTCATGCCTAAATGAAGTGTGTCTGACACACGTATTCCTGCACGGCCATACTTTCAGTCTTTTTGCATTTTGGGAACCCAGACAGCACCTGGGCTTTATGCTTGGAGGTCATTTTAAAGAGCACAATCACCAACAAAAAGCACAAAAGGTGAAAAGTATGGCACTAAGCATATTGCAAAAAAAAAAAGGCGAAAAGTATGGCACTATTTACAGAAGAAGACTGAAACAAGGCAGAGCATGGTCTTTTTCAGTCTCTGCTGGGAATATATGCATCAGACCACTCTGATTTTTCATCACTTTGCTTATGTCTGCAAATGTCTGTGAGAGTGCTGTGAGTATTTATTTGGGGATTACAAATAAATTTTAGCAATTAGGCAAATTTGCAAATACAGAATCCATGAATAATGAGAACCAATTTGATATCCAGAATCCCATCAATGCCCACCATTTCTATTGTGTTTTAGTTTGCTCGGGCTGCCATAGCAAGGTCCACAACTGGGTAGCTAAATAAGAGAAATTTATTGTCTCACAGTTCTGGGGCTCTAAGTCCCAGATCAGATTATTGGTGGGGCTGGTTCCTGAGAACACAAGAATGGATCTGTTTCAGACTTTTCTTCTAGCTTCTAGTAGCCTCAGGCATACCATGGCTTATAGATGGCTGTCTGCTTCCTGTGTTTTCATATCATCTTTCCTTTGTATATGTCTCCCTCTGTGACCAACTTTATCCTTTTTATCCCCCCTAAGATTTTTATTTATTTGAGAAAGAGAGAGAGCAAGAGAGCACAAGCAGGAAGTGTGACAGAGGGAGAGGGAGAAGCAGGCTTCCATTGAACAGGGAGCCCATCTCAGGCTCGAGCCCAGGACCCTGGGATCATGACCTGAGCTGAAGGCCGACACTTAACCGACAAAGCCATGCCCCCAAAATTATCCTTTCTATAAAGATACAGTAATATTAGATCTGGACCCGCCTTAAAGACCTTATCTTAACTTGATCGTCTGTAAATGCCCAATTCTAATATGGCCACATTCACAGGTACTTAGGATTAGAGCTTCAGTATTTCTGGAGGAATACAATTCAACCCATAACGTACTGATATCACCTTGATCGTGCCACCATCCTGTCCTGTCTGGATTGTTGCTATGGCCTTAATGATCATCTTGCTTCTACCACTGTCCCTGCCCCCAGAATCTTCCGAGCGCAGAGAGAGAGCTTTTCAAACTGTAAATCAGATCATGTCAAACTTTTTTTTACCCAGACTTTCACAGCATTACACCCCTCCTGGAATAAAGCCAAAGTCCTTACAAGAGGCTACGAGATCCTGTGCAACTGACTCACCACCTCTCTGATCTCACCTTCTCCTATTCTTCCTCTCTTGCACCCTTGCCTAGCCACAACAGCCTCTTTGCTATTCCTTGAACATACCAGACATGCTTCTTCTTCCTCGGGGCATTGGACCTCCTTTGCTCGCTGCTTAGAAGTTTCTTTCCCCGATATCCTTATGGGTCTCCCCTCACCTAATGGTCTTCACTATAATGTCACCTTCTGAACAAGACCTTTTATATAGCCCACCCTATTTTATATTGCAACCATTTTTTATTTTATAACTTACTTATTTATCACATCTGTCTCTACAATAAGAATGCTACCTTCAGAACAGTAATTTCTGTCCTTTTTATACAGTATTATGTCTTATGTATCCAGGACAGTCCCTACCACATAGTAGGTATTCAACATATATTTGCTGAGCAAATGAATAGATGAATAACAGAGACAGAAGTATACGGGACTGGATTTTCTTCATTTTCTGTCTTTATAGTCCACACAGTTCATGGCATATTCAGTTATGTCCAACAAAAAATTGGCGGCGAGGGCCAGGTAGTATCAGGCCAATATGATGAAAATAATCAATACTTTCAATTCAAACATAGTAGTAATGAGGTCATGCCTATTTTATCAAAATTCTGTCTGTATTATAAAATCCCCCACCTTCTCAGTAGAATGGAGGGGATTTATGGGTAGAATTGATAAAGAGAAATTAAAATGTTTTAGCATACATATAGTGCAAAGTGACTTGAAGTTACCTGGTTACTTTTGTCGTACGTTCTGACTCTAAAATGGTTTGGTTTGGAGTTGTATTTGTTTTGGGAAAAGAGAGTATATTTGGGGCTTAGGTTAGTACAACAAATGCATAGCACGTATTTCAGAGTACCTAAAGAGAATTAGAAGTGTCATCTAACCCAATGGGAAATATTTGCTCTCTCATGGCCTCAGTTCAAAGTTTTTCTTACTGTTTCTGTTTCCAGTTAACCAACTGTCTGCCTCTGGGTTTTCTTGTTTCTTTGTTTTTTCCACTTACTCTTTCATTTACTGTATTTGATTCTGGCTTGTCTCAATGTATTCCCCCAACTGGAAATTGAGATAAAGATTAGCTGCATGAAGAATACAGGCATGGTACAAAATGTAAAGCCTTGAATTAAAGATCTTAATTAAGCATTTCATTTTACCCACTATCTGCCCAGACCTGTAAGGCAAACATTGGATCATATTTTGGTCAGAGAGAATCTTTTTCTTTTCTTTTTCTTTTCTTTTCTCTTATTTTATTTCTTTCTTTCTTTCATTCATTCTTTCTTTCTTTCTTTCCTTAACCTGGAAATAGCAAAATTTTGAAGACTGAAACTTGTTCTGTATGACTTGGTGTTTTGTTACTTAACTAACCTTAACTGTACTCAGATGTGGTAATTATTCTATAAATATTAACACTAAACCAAAGGCTGGAAGCTAAATTCTAGTTTCTGCAGCCTTACCCCAGTCAGGCTATATAGGGAATATAAGATTAAATAAAAAACTTGGACTCTTAGGCAAAAGATATTATATAAATATGATTGCTATTTGTTCTGCTTCACTTGCCCTCTGAAAATATACTTCTTGGCAGCTCCTTTTGTGTGGTTTTGTATGACTATGCTTATTGCAAATGCCAGTATTTTCTCACAGGATTTACTTGGTTTCCACCTATTTTAATACACCTTCTTTTCTTTGAAATTAGTTGCCTGCCTTTGGGGAATAGATCTGTCTTGAAGGACAGTAATTATACTTGTCACATAACTCCTCAGGAAAGAAGATTGTGGTAAGAGCTTATTTTCTGAGATGTCCATCTTGGTTTCTGGGTGGTATGGTTGATGATTGTTGTATAAAAACAAATTTTTAGGATTGTTGGTGATAGTATTAAGAAAACGAATTTCTAGGCTTTAAAAAGGAATAGTTATGCCTTTTTTGAACCTTACCGGTGTTTTCAGGTCTACGGTGAATGAGGTCTCCAAGTCTGCTTTCTGACCATAGTGAATATGTTGGGTACTTCTTGATACCTACTACTGGTCCTCATTTTCTAGTTGTCCAATCAGGAAAAATATATATACTCAGCTACAGCATCATGACATGAGTAGAAAGGCTAAGTCTTCTAGGTCTTAACTGGTATGGCTCCAGTCCAATCTCTACTTTTTTCTAAATTGTTGACATTGTTTGCCTAATGTAGGGCTCCTGACTAGGGGGAGTATTCTGGAGCCCTTTTTGTTCAATTACAATTGGCCTGGGTTTGGTTGTGTATCTCTGCAGTTCAGTTCATTAATATAATTTCCTTAATTGTCAGTTGTAATCCAGCCCCCTACACACACACTCCTTAAAAACAAATAGAAAAGAAGAAAGAAAGAGAGAAAGGGGAGTGGTAGGGAGGGGAGAGGAGGGGAAGAGAAAGGAAGAGGAGGGAAGGGAAAAAAAAGAAAAGGGGAAGGCAAGGGGTGGGAAGGAGTGGGAGAGGGAGGAAGTGGAAGGAAAGAGCATCAAAGCTAACTATTCAGAAAATTAGAAAAACAGCACAATAGTAGTCATGGGAGGATTCCATTTTATCACCAGAAAATAGGTTATCATATATAATGTCTGATTCCATTAAATTTAGGCAGAGCCCTTCTTCACTGTTGTCTGTACCTTTCCTTTTCTGTACCATTGATTTCCAAAGCAAGGTAAGAATCACAGTGTAACTGAAAGGACGTACAGGCAGCCCAACCATACATCACAGTCTCCATGCCATCAGTCTCATATTCTTTGCTCATATGATATTCCTTTGGACAGTTCTCATTTAAGGTCAATTATATCCTATAACCTAATTTTAATTTATAAATAGCAGATGAATTTGGCTTTTTCTCTTTTCTTCCTTCTCATAGCATATTGAAAGCAATGACCAGTGGAAGGAAGATGAGAGGAGAAATGTCATAAGGTCTAAGTGGCTTCCAGACCTTTTTTTTTTTTTTTTAAACCAAAACTCACAGCAATTTAAAGTTTTTGAGTAGTCAGCCTGATTCTGCCTACCTAGAGTTGGACAAACTCAAGATTAAGGGCATAGTGCTCTGTAACATTGGCCTCACTTCAGTTTGGGGGTCCCCAGGGCTCTTCTGACTAGCTGGATACACATTCAGGGTTTCCCATGACTACTGTTAGGTTTGAGAAGTCACTAAAGTGGCTGACAGTTAAGGAAAGAATTATACTTAAATTTTCTGCACTCCTGTGGAGGACCACTTTGTGGAAAACTGCACTGAGCAAGCCTGCCAAGGAGCATGCAAGGCTGACTAACATGGACACACCAGCTATGCCAATACCACATGGCCTTCCCGGGTCTTCCACTACTCTGACTTGCATCTCACTTTCCCTTTGGCATCCTTTTTTTCTGTTCCCTCATTGGCTCTCCAAATTTTGCTATTCACATCAGTTTCATTTCAACTGAAGCAATTCCTAGTGAGAAGGCCAACATGACAGGGTCCTGTGGAAATAGCCCTCCTCACAATGCCTGTATCAGAATGTTGGAACATTCTTTTTGTGAGCAAATAGTGGAACAACAATCATTTTTACCTCCTACCTCATCCCTAACCCCATTTCTTATCAAATCCCTTCCCTCAGCCTCACACCTTTGCTGAGTTCCTCTGTAAACATGACATTTTTGATAGAGTTGTTACCCTGACATTCAAGGAGTTAAGTATAGTAACAGCTAGCTGTGCCCACTCCCCAACCTAGCACTTCCTAATTACATATCAAACACTTAAGGAATGGGAAGAAGTGGATGCTCTGCTATATGAGGTTATTTTCTTTCTGGTTTTGATAGACTGTGAACTTTGAATATGTATATTAATATGGTAATTTATGCAAATCTTTGCCTTCAGAGTTTGTATTCTGGAAATGAGTCCTTTCTGAATTGCTGGAGCACAGAATTTTATATCCTATGACCTTATCATATATTTTGAATAAGACCAAAAAGGACTTAATTTATGTGACTTGATAAAACAGCTTATTTTAGTAGAAATTTCCTTAAGCCAGGAGGAAAATTTGCCTTTTTTTTTTTTTTTTTTTAAATTCCTTCCACTTAAAACTAACAGACAGGGATCTGGGGAGGAAATAAGAAAGCCCAAAAGAAGGGGATGGAATTATTGGTTAAATCTCTGTTTTGAGAAGGGCACAGAGGCACCAAGCTGAGGACTCGGGTTGGCGAGGAGAGCCTGGAAGGCTTCGCAGACCCTTCATGGAAGCCTCTTGCCTCCAAGTTAGACAAATCCAACAAACCAAAATACTGTATAACTGGGGAACTTTCACAGTGCTTACCATTCCTCAAACTCCCTTAGCTATATTTAAAGGAGGTAAAGGATTCCTTGCTTTAAAATTGCCTGTGAGGAGTAGAGGGGACACTGGTGTGTTGTAGACACTGAAGAACTTTCTCTTGCCCTCAGTCTGTATTAGATTGTAGTTCCTGATCCAGATTGCACACTAGAATCACTTGGACATCTTTTCAAGGCATATTGTCCCATGCAATAACTCAATCAGAATTTCTGCTATTGTTACCCCAGCATCAGGATTTTTTAAAAATTCCCCAATTGATTGTAATATGAAGTTTCATTGAAAGATGAGAGAGAGCTTTACCCAAGGCAACTGTTGTCACATATTATTGGAATTGGACACCCTTGTATTAATAATAACATTCTGGGGAAATACATAAATATATCTTACATAGCTTCTTAACCTTTTATTTGTATCTTTAGATTTTTTAGAATGATTTTTTATGCCCCTATCTCTACAAGCAATTCATGAAAAATGATGGCTGTATCCCACATCCCTCTACTTTGGACTAGACCTTCAGGCTACAATGCTTGCCAGCTTTTTTTTTTTTTTCTTTCTTTCTCAAAAATTCTGTAGTTCTGGTAGAAACACAGCATTGAGTCTAGTTGTGGATCAATCATTCAAACCTGGGGGATTCAGATCAAAAGTCCTGGTCCCGTCAGCAAGCTCAGGACCTCCAGCCAACCAATAGCCACATTCTGAGGCGGGGGCTCCTTCTATACTCTCTCCCAGTGTGAGAAATGTAAGCTTGAACCCATGTGTTGAAGCACGGAATTTCCCCAGGGAGGGGTAAAGAGATGCAGTGAGGAGTAGTAAGTACTTCCTATCAAAGATTTATCATCTGTGCAATTGCTGTGAAAGTCCCCAGGATTCACTACTGTTTTATTAATGGCCAAAGGACTGGTATGGAAAGGGCTTCTGCAGGTCTGAGGTAAACACCACCTCAAACATGTAGGAGTTGCACGATGTAGCAGCCCTATGGGGCATTTCCGGTGAACTCAGTCTGGATCAGGATTCTCACGAGCAGCAGCAACACCACCTGGGTGCTGATTTGGGAGGAGGTGACAAGTGCATATTGTGCCTTTTCATGGTTTCTTCATTCTCTTTGATGAGATGCTCACACAGAGAAGAGGTGAGGCCAGACTCTGAACTTTTAGAGCCTTCTAACTAGACAGAACGGGGGTATGGTCACACGTG
>NC_081568.1:87765143-88015658 GCF_022355385.1 Mustela nigripes
ATAAAAACATTTTCCATAGATGTGGTAAAAGAAAAATCACACCGGTGTCCCCTATGGATAACCCAGAAATAGAAATAGCACCCCTTGTAGTGTCTAGCAAGGGAAATGGAGACATTTTGAGAATATCCAGGGGTTCTGGGGACAAAGCAAGGGTAGGGTTGTCCTTCTGGAAGCCCATGTTGCTTTCCACAAGAGGTATGGTGTCAGGAATGAGCTGCCAACTGTCAAAGAGTCTGTGTCTGATAATCATGAAGGCAACTTTAACCCAGTATCACTGATTTAGCTAATGGAGCACACCAACCGAAACTCAACATTTTCTCTAGGGTTGGAACATGCTATGCCAGTCCCAGGGTGTCTATAGTCTCAAGTCCTCATTTATATCCTAATCCTGAGCTGGGGCAAAAGCTCAACAAGAAGGGGAAACTGATATGGAAAAGAGAGCAGTACAAGAGACAGCAATTCAAAAAATTATATGCTAAAGTTAGTCACCAAGGGGCTTATTCATTTTTTAGTTCATACTCCACTCTATGCAAATCAGGATCATGTAGATGATTTTTAAACTCTTGCTTTAATGAATTGCTTCAATTTTCCCACATGACTTCTTGGAATGGAAAAAATAACAAAACTGTTTTAGTTATGCTTGACCCATACTCCGTACTTTGTTACTATTTGTCCCTTGGTAAAGGGGCAAATAAGAAAAAAAAAATCAAATATACAGAAAAGGGTGAATGGTAAAGAAGAGAAGACTCAAGCACATTTCACAGGCTAGACATTATGTCACCCAATAAAGGAAAGGTTTTAGAACTTAACCACATTACCTGAAAAATAGTATGCATGATAACAGTCAAAGGCCGGTTACCAGACAGCTCTGCTATTCTGAAAACATGAAGACCCCATTTGTTCACATCTTCTAGTTCCTGGGGTTACAGAAAGATTGAAAAAATTAGGAAGCAGAAGAAGAATATAAATCAATAAACAAATTCATTTAAATGTTACTGACTTTAACGTTTTAATAAAAAGAGTGTTAAAAAAACTCTCTTAATAAAAAGAGTGTTAGGTTTAAAAAAAAAAAAAAAGATTCAGTTTAAATGTAATGGATGCACCTGGTAAGTACAGGCAAACTTTTAGGTAAACCCACTTAAATGTACTGAAAACTGAGATTTTCTCCTTTTCCTTTTCCTTAACCTTACGACTCTGACAATACAATGTAGTTAGATACTTTTACTATCAATTTCAAAGCCTTTTTTCAATATATGAAATCTATTTACAAAACCTTTACTATTCTCCTGAAACCCAAAAGATATAAAATATTTCTAACTCTTTAAGGTCAAACAATCTAAAAGGGAGATGTAAAAAAGCAACAAACACATACTCCAAACCACCTAAATCCACATATTATATATTAATAACCCTCAAATAATTTGTAAAGAGCTTTATAAAGTACTTTTCCACTTTCAAAGAAAAAGGACCCCACAAATTAATGAACTAGTCTACCTATTTAAAAGAGAAAGAATTAAAACTCATTAAAAGGCAACCCAACATATTATGACTACAATCCTTAAAATCATTGTACCTTGGCAAGGACATCCTCTTGTTCAGTTTTAACCCCAAATCTCGGGATGCTTGAATTCGTCAAACTGGAGCTGTGCATCAACTTCTTGACCCCACTGATCTGAGACATTGGCCTTTTCTTTTTCTCCTTTTCCTTCTGAGTTGGAGAAGGAATTTCCACTTCATGTTGCTTATCTGAAGAAATTTAGAAAAGGTTCTACATTTATTGTGAAGTCTACCTGAGTTGTTACTTTTTAGTTATAATGTATGTAAGTGGGCAGGTTTTCATTAATCATGACATGTTCCAGAAAATGTTTCCAAGAAACACTTCTTTTAGAGAAGTTGAGTATTTATAATCTGATGTGGACTTACTGTAATACCCTCCAACACAAAACTGAGCAAATAAATCCCACTGCAAAATAATTAGCATCAAATGTATTCAGTGGTTGCTAACGGATGGAATGCTGTATACACACACACACACACACACACACTTTTTTTTTTTTTTTTGCAAGACTTATAATAGCAGACTTGGCAAAAGCAAAACATACTGGTTATTTCCACTGTTCATCAACTCTGTCCCTGTTTGAAATTCACTTAGTGACTTGGAAACTGCTCTTTCCAACTAAGGATTCTAGTTTTAATACCTATTTTGAAGAGGAAGGAATTTCATACATACTATAAAAGCAGCACTGGGTGAACCTAATGGCTTATTGAAATAGGTCATAATGTAAGAATACAAACAGTATATTTGAATGACTTATATTTTGCTATTTTATATTTTCTATACTAAAGTGAGATAATGCTTATGATATAACAAGTGGAACACAGGAAATTTCCAGTATCATCTGATAAGGAACTGTCAGATGTAATTGTTGTTTTCAAATAAAAGACATTAGATGCCTCAATATTTTCATTAACTATTTCAAGGCAGTGAGCTCCTCTAACTCATCCTTGCATGTAGCATGTGTTCAATAAATGTCTCTTTAGTGAAAGTGCTAATTAGATATCACAGCAATTTTGTTTTGAAAGTAAATTCAAATCAAGGATGTGTTCATATTGATGAATTTTCTCTTTGTGGATGGGGGGTGGGGTGGTGTCTCAGTCCACTACACTGTCAACTATTATTTTCAGCAAGCTTTTCTTTAGTGGTTGTATTATATCTGCCTCATCAGTCTACCAGGCTTGGTGTTCATTAGACTATAACTCATTATGGCAGGGACCATTTCTAATTTATCATTACCAAATGCCCAGCAGTGTCTGGAATTTAACAAGAATTTGTTGAGTGCATGTGTAGATCTCTCTGTAAAACACATTTTATGGTTTAGTACTTTGGAAAAACTGGGAACCTATAACTTTAATCCAGAGAATCACCAAAGTCCTGAATAAAATTAAAAGATAAAAAATGTACTTTGTCATCTTAGATTCTAAACCTTAGAGGCTCTGACATTCAAATTATTAATAGGATAAATGAAAACAAATGAACTGAATTCCTAATACTCATTTGGTTTCCAAAATGATTTGGTGTCCTAATCCACCTCAAAAGAAAACTTTAAAATTGTATTTAAATTATTATTCTCACCTAAGAATGTGTTTGATATATACTCTGACACTTGATTTCCAGACCGACTCATTTCAGAGAGATGGGTGAGCTCCCGATTAAGCATCCTTTTAAACTGAAAAACAGAAAAATAAAATGAAGCAACCTAAGAGGAACGTGTAATTGAGGTAACATGAGCATACTGTAAGATACAGAAAACATGCCCAAGAATTTTTAAATTGTCCTGACAGTTTAGATCAGTGAAATCCAGTAGAACTTTCTATAATGTTGTAAAGTTCTAGAATTTGAGCTGTCCGTTACTGTAGCCACTAGTCACATATGCCTATCAAGCACTTGAAATGTGGCTAGGTGAAAATGAGCTGAATTTTGAATTTTATTTCATTTAAATTTAAATTTAATAGCCACATGCAGCACAGATTTAGATACTCAAGGACATTAATTAAGGGAGGGAAGGAATAAAAAAAATCAGGTGTATATTAGTATTCAGAGAAGGAAAAAAACTAATTTATTGGTACACATATGTGCTGCCACACAACAGAAGATGATTTATCAATTAATTTGTCATTTGCAGAAATTAATATGTATACTGGTTAGAGGTTAAAATGTTGTCTTTTACCCCAAAGCAAAAGTGAATAGATTTATTTGAGTATTCCCAGAACTTTAGAGAAGTAAAATATTTGGATACTATATACTTTTTCCTTTTAAAGTATTTCCAAGTAGAAGGAAAAAGATCTTTTGTTTCTTAATATCCATGGGATTTACCAATCCATTTCTCTAAAGTCACATAAATACAAAACTGGTCAATTTTCAATACTCAACTTCATTATTTTACAATTTATTTTACTGATGCCATAGTGTCTACTTTATCCTAAGAAACACTGGAATTAACTTAAAACCATTGCATAGCATTACCCAAATCCAAGATTTTCCAAGACTTTATGCTTTTCCATCTTTCAGCTCTTTGCTATTATGTTTTCTTTTGATTCCCCAAATAGCACAGATGGTCTTTTAAGTATGCCTTAATACTTCTCTTAACATACAGAAATAATAATTTTTTCTATTACATAGATTACTATTAGGTATTTGATCAAAAAAGTCAAACACATTTTACTCTAATGTTCAGTAGCCTTTAGAATTTTATATTTCACCATAAATTCTCCTTTAAATCTTGGGAAAAGAGAGTAGTAAATTCAGCATTTAATAATGTTTGAAATGTAATTCTAATTCAGTATTTAGTTTATTAGAATTTATGAAAAAATCTTGCTTCTCAGGATAATTTATGCCAAGGTGTCCTAACTCAAAACAATTTGGCAAATCACTTCCAAAGTCAGTCTTATTGACCATTTAGATTAGGTACAGCATTTTTTCACAAAAGTACTGAGGGAGATCAATAAAAACATTCCAACAGACTGCAGAATGTAAGAAATGTGTATTAGCTTTCTCCTGTGGCCAAAACTGAAGAACTGGCCATAACCAGTATTAATTTTTCTGGTTGTTAAATTATAGGTCTCAGGAGCTTACTCTCAAACTCAGAAACATAAAGTTCATTTTTTTGTTCATTTATTTTTTTCAATAACATTTTTCTGATTATAAAGTACATGCAAGATAGAGAAAATCTAGAAAGCTATATAGAAAAAATTAGAAATCATTTATATTGCCATTGCTCAGAGATAACCATAGATAATTACCAATATTTCCATCTATGTCTTTTTTCCCAACATTTATTTGCCTATATTTTAAATTGGCATCATGCAGTGTACAAAACATAGGCTGCTGCCTGTTTTCACTCAGCATTATACATTATTATCTGCTGGGAAAAATCTGGGTCTCCTAAGAATATTCATGAAGACATTTATAATAGCATTCAAAACATTTTCTGTCAGTTTTTCATAAAGCTATATTGAGTTAAGTTATACGCTAGTAACCAATTAAATGAGCTAACGGAAACTATCTTGTTTTTTGCCTGGCACATGGCAGGTGCTTAACACTGAGTTCCTTCTATCTCCCAGTTCCCTGGGCCTTTTATAGTGATAGCTGATTTTCATCATTGCAGGACAAACAGATGGAAGATCTGAATCGTTATGCCCACAAAAAAAAATACACATATAAACATTTAGTTCCCCTACCCATTCCAGTAAGCAATTTAGGATATTATTCACATAGGAGATGATAACAAAGCTTCAAAATTATAACAAAAATACAATTAGCAAGGCCTGAAGGTACATAAATCCTTTCTCAACAAATGAAATTTACTCTTAGAAAAATATACTCTTTAGGCAAACAAAATCAAAAGAGACTCTGCTAAACATTTAAAACATATAGTGAGTGAAATATCTCTCTGACCTGAAATTGTCTGTGATAGGACTTAAAAGTTGCCAGTAAGAATTGCCTGGTCCTGACAAAGTATGTTTCAGGAAGGGGGGGCATGCTAGGCAGGCCTCTCAGCCTCTCCTAGGCTCTCTTCAGTCTATTCAGCCACGGCTGTCTACCTGCCCTCCATGCATTTCTCTCCGTGTAACTAAAAAATGATGTAAGCCTGAGGGTAGGGGAGGATGCAGTTGGAAAAGTTAGATAGGGATCCAGTTTTTCCATAAAACTACCTTCTAACTTGGAAGCAACCTAGTATGAGGAATATGTTGCCATATACCCAGTAGAAAAAATTACATGGTACCTGCAGATACATAATACAAATTATTGGATTCTCTGGAATAATATAAATAAGGAATTGTAATTTTCCTGGCAGTTTGTTTATATAATCCCTCAAACAGCCAGTCAATACAGATAATTAAGGGAAAAAATGCCAGTGCAAGGAAATCTATTCTACAGACTGATAAATTATAGGTTGTACACACACTGATTATATCTGCACATATACATCTATTCCCAGACTATCTTTATGCTGTTGTTCAAAACCCAGAAGTGTAGGGTGGAGAAACCCTTCAGTGCACACCTATATCCCTGGCCAAGGTTTGTCAGGTGCTCTAAGGAAGGCAATATTTCCTTTTAACATGATTAAAATAGACAGTATTTTTAGCAGTCCTCTTTCATCGCAAGGGAAAGGGTGTGGGAGATTTCTTAAAGACAATTTTCAGAGTCAATTCAGTTATAACATAGAACATTTTCTAAAAGGAGTTAAAATTGCTTCCCTTTTTTTTTCTGTTGATTTAAAACTTTCAGGGAAGCTAAATTAATAACTTACAGTATGATTTTGGAGTGTAGAGCTGGCTGTACTAAAGAACAAGACATGAAACAATTCAACAATCATTTTAAAATGTAAGTGGAATTTCTCTCATGAAGATAACTATATACCATTTATTAGGGTGACTGCACAAAAATATCATGAAAGGAAAATGATTAGAAAAGGTAATAAAATGTTTTTCCCAGAACATTGCTACAGTCCTCAACTTAGAGATTTAGGAGAGATACAATACAGAACTGATTTTAAAAAACAAAACAAAACAAAACAAAACAAAACAAAAAGAACCCACCAAAAAACTGGTTGCAAGTTGCAGAACAATTTAATTGAGCATTTAGATATTTTAAAAAGTGACCTCTAAATATTTTCTGTTGATGAGTTATTCTGATTGCTTTTAGTCTAAACAGTATGAAATAATCAATAGAATCACTGTTCCAAAAATGAAAAAAAGAGGAAGATTTAAGTGAATGTTTTTTCAAATCCTTTGTTCTCATTATGCATGAGAATGTCTGCGTGCAGCATGTAAAGCATAAATAAAAAATGAAAATACATTTGAAATCAAGTCTATATTTTGCTTTTTAAACTCCCATTTTCAAATTTATGTTCTACACTTAAAACTGTTGAGGAAGAAAAATTAAATAATAAAATAAAATTAGAGTATTCTTAAATAATAATCCCTGTATGCCAATGTCGTGGGTACATTTTATAGTCTCCTAGTATATAATTAAGAAGGTGGTAAAGGTCAAACATTAAGAAAATGCTTATCCTGCCCCACCCCTGCCCCAGCCAATATTCTGCTAAAAATCATTTGAATATGCTGCGCTGTGATATATTACAAGTTTGGTAGATATCAGCATTAAAAGCTAAAACAAATACTGCATTAGCTGTATAAAAATAAATCTGTCAAAATGCATAAGACTAAATATATTTATATTTGCCCTTACGTGTTTTTAGCAGCATACTATTAAAACATAAACAAGGCTGGCCAGCAACAATTTTCCTCAAAAATACAAGCTCTATAACTATTTAGATTCTTGGAAGTGTTGTTCATAATCATAATACAAATATGAAGCCTTTCAAAGCATATAAAAAATAAGCTGTCTGAAAGCTAAGAGATGAGTTCTAGGGAGATTATGGATTTTCCTTTATTACTTTCTATATTTTTCTGTTCTAAAAAAATTTTTAAGCCAAAAATGGCTAACAAAATTCAAATAATAGGAAATCTGCATATTTCAAAACAATTAAAAAAATCTGGGCCATCCGCTGACTTAAAAGGAAGTGGGGAATCATGACTCCTTGGACAACTAAAACTGAAATAAGTTTTTTTAGAATGTGAGAAAATTTCACAGCAAAGGGAAGATGTTCTTTTGAAAAGAAACAAAGAAAATGAAAAATATTTCAGTCTAAGAGTCCTTAAAGAAATGGAAAAGAATTCTTAAAAATTATGTATTTTGATTGGCTCAAATGTTCAAGCAGAGATTTCAAGTTCTTAAGTGATGCTTCATTTAGGGCTGAAAAAGGTTTCTCTACTTCCTGCTTCTGTTACAGAGATCAGATCGCCAGGCTAGCATTACCATGAGAAATGCAAGAGGCTTGCCAAGCAGAGCAGAATCTTAGTAAATTCAGTGTATTATTTCATTTCCTGAGATTAACAAACAAAGCAGTATCAGATGAACTTATATATTTCTTCCAGTTTTACAAATAGATAATCAAGTTTTCATCTTAATAATATATCACTTAAATAGTTAAGTAATGTCACTTTTTAAGGTCATCTAGAGCTTTATATCCAAAGATGAAAAAAAAAAATACTCATCAGCTTAAAGTGGTATAGATTTTTGGAAAGAGCCACGAATTAATTTTCATGAACTTTAAGTGCTACAAATGAACTGGAACCCAATTACTTAAATCAGTGTGTAAGTAACTGGACCCAATAATTTATTTCTAATGATTTTGTTTGATCACCTTGATATTTAAAAGCACAACTCAAATCTATACCCTATGACAAAAAGAATCAGTGTACATTAAAAAGCTATTTTAACATGCAAACTATAACTAATAATAGTCATACATTTTCTGTTATCTTGACCACTAAAAACACATATCGCTTCTGTAGTTCACATCTAAGGAAAAAAATAACACTGCTTACAAAGCTAAGCTCCATTATAATTTATTAAAATTATGTTATATAATCTGAGCAATTAGGAGCTAAATAAATCTTACCTTTATGTAGCCCCAAGACACTGACAGTAAATAGTTTGCTTCAGGCATTTTTGATTATATAAAGAAACAGTAAGTTCTAAAATATGTATATCTTCAAAACCTTGATACTTTTAACAATATCCGCAAGCCAGAGGGTGGATTTTTAAAGATTTTTAGTAATTAAGTATACACAAGGAAGCCTTGCATTAGATCCCATCCAGTCGTCTTCCCATTGCACACATGCCATTTGTAAAACTCCAGGATGGAACAGAATTCTACAACTATTCTGAATAAAGGAAATTCATGTGGTAAAGAAATATCTAACCATCTAAGGGTCTGCATCTTTTTCTCCCTGAGCTCCAAGGCTTAATGAATAATGTATGTCAAGATGCTTAGCTGCAAGAAAGACTAGTTCTGTCAAAAGCTACCAAATAAGGAACTGCAGGGAAGCCAGAAAGAGTGACACGAAACCCCTCCCATAAAAGCCCAACTATGCACCAATCACCCTCCGTCACTGGGTCTATCAGTGCGGGGGGGGGGGGGGGGCGGTGTGGACTCAGAGCAGGCTGTGTCGTGATTGGTTGGCAGAGGCAAACCTCTGGGGAGGAGGTTTTCCTCCTCACCTCTGGTAAACGCCATTTAATAATGGTATCCCTATAGCTGAGGCTGCCGAATAAAAAGATGAATGGGGTTTCCCGCCCGCAGATGATGAATAATGACCATAAAACTCTTCAAAATTCATGGTTCATTCTAAAATAAGGGTTGCCTATCTTTTTGGAATCCTTCCTATGAGTTTTAATATTCTCTGACTTCTCTTCAAAATAAAAGCTGCTTTGAAAAAGGCCATTAGGCATTTTAACTGCCTCCCTCTCGCAAATCCAAAGCAAGTGGCTTCCCTGGTGACACAGATATAACCAAAGTTTTTCCTCCGCCCAACATAAGAGCATAGTGTGATTATAAAGTACAATCAATGTCCAGAATTGACAAATGGGAAGGATACATTTCCTCACCTGTGTGGGTTGGCTGTTCTTAGGTCCTTTTGTTTCTATTGTTACATGTGGCTGAGTTCCACAACCTTAGAAATCCAAGGGTGGGGCGATTTATCATAATTCTGATTGCAAGGGGTGGGGGTGGGGGTGGACTGAAAGCTAAAGCACTGTGTATGGTTGAAGAATGCAAAATTCCCAGTACAGATTTTAAAATCTGTATTTTGACCAAAAGAGAATATTGTGCATAAAGTTAAGAATGGTATTAACAGCATCTCTTAAAGGAATATAGCATTAAATTCCAGTAATCAGGGCTTTCACAAAGCTAAGAAATCTAAGTTATTTATTTATTTAAAAAAATGTTTATTTGAGAGAGAAAGATCACAAGTAGGCAGAGAGGCAGGGGGAGGGGGGAGCAGGCTCCCTGCTAAGCAGAGAGCCTGATGCAGGGCTCAAACCCAGAACCCTGGGATCATGGCCTGAGCCGAAGGTAGGAGCTGAACCCACTGAGCCACCTAGGCGCCCCGAAATCTAAAAAGTTTAAAGAAAAACAATCTTTTCTATCTGGTTTGGTGCAGTATTATTCTTCCACTTGTATGTTTAAGACTTATGGGTAAAAAAACAAGGGAAGTTAGCTTTTACTTTATTTTTGCATAAAATTCCATCCTGTTTCCTTCCTCTTCATCTCCATCTCAAAGCACTTAACTGCTTTGAGCTTCTGTGACGTGCTAATATTGTTACTTTTCAGTTCTATTGCATTTGCTTTGTCTGTTTTAGATAGGGCAGACATCAGAACATCCATGTAATACTCTTCCTCTTTGAATCTGTAATGGTCCTTTGCTTGCAGTCTTCAGGGCCAGTTCACACCTATTGTGTTAATTTCCTAAATTCCTCTTAATTCCTTACAAAAGAAAAAGAAAAACGAAACCCCCAAAGGCCAATAAAAATGACCAGAAGAATACAAATAGGTCCTCCACTTTCCTAGTCTTTTATTCTCCTTAAGTTGTCACAAGTGTTCGACAATGTACTCTCTCCATTCTCCTTCAGTTCTAGGATCCTCAACTGCTCTGGCTTTCTCCCTACTTCTCTGACCATGCCTTCTTTGCCTTCTGTTCATCCTCTAACTTGGGATATCCACAAGACTCTGTCCTAGGACACACTCTTCTGTGACTACTTCTTACATGAACTGCAACGCCATATTTCCAAATGACTAAGATTCCTTCCCCCGTTGAATGCCCTGCCACTCATCACAGACTTTTCCAAAACTGATGGATCCATTTTTCTATTTAAAGTAGTTCATACTTAACAACTCCCATTTCAGTCAGTGGGCTCATGTTTCAGTATCACAGACTGAAATCTATGACTCTTTGTTACCATTCAATAGGAATTTCATGTGAGTCAGCCACCATAAGATGTTTACTATAATTCATCTAACTGGATCCTTGAATAACCCTAACATGTTCCCCATCTACATCACCTTCCCTCCTTCACCAACTTTATTATCATGTTTTATCTTTTATAAAATGCTTTTTTATTTACTCTTCTTTCCCACCCTAACTCCCATCATCTAAATCCAAAGGCTGAATGCCTGAGAGAAATGGAAAACATCTTCAATATCATCTCCTCTAATCCCCTCATTTCCACATAAAGTGAGACCAGGAAAGACAAAAAGATTTTTCCAAGTTCACCCAGGTACCAAGTACGAAGGCTTTGAATTCAAATCCTTTAGTGCATAATCTTTAACAAATAATCTCACCTTTTTTTTTTTTTTAAGATTTTATTTATTTATTTGATAGATAGAGATCACAAGTAGGCAGAGAGGCAGGCAGAGAGAGGGGGAAGCAGGCTCCCCGCTAAGCAGAGAGCCTGATGCGGGGCTCCATCCCAGAACCCTGGGATCATAACCTGAGCTGAAGGCAGAGGCTCTAACCCACTGAGTCACCCAGGCACCCCTAATTTCACCTTTTAGTGTTCCGGTTTCTTCATCTGTAAAATTGGGTTATTAGGGTACCTAGTCTCCAAAGATGCCTCCTAATGAGTCACTTGACCCTACACTGACTGAATTTAAGCTGACTTGTATAACCAACAAGTAGTTCTGTCACAAGAAATGGAGGCTGTAAGAAGAAGTCTTGAAGCTTTCACCTTGGTTGACTTGAATAGACCATTAGGATCCCAGAGCCACCCTGTTAGCAAATCTGAGTATTCTAATACTGCCATGCTATGAGAAAGCCCAGACTAACATTATGGAGAGGCTGCAGAGAGAGTGTGGGGGGCGGTGGATGAGAGAGACAAGGAAAGTAAATATATGCCCAGACAATCTCTACCTATGCCAGCCATCCTAGCCCAGAGCCAGAACTGACAGTGAAGAGACCATCTTAGTCATCCTGACAGTGGAGCCTTTAGATGACTCCAGGCTTAGCTGCCATCTGACTAAAACCACATGAGGGACTTGAAATGAGAATGTCTAAGCAAGCCAAGTTAGCCCATAAAACAATTTCTAAAAAAAGCAAACTGATATTTTAAGCCACTAAGTTTTAAGTCATTTGTTTTAGAGCAATAAATAATTAGAACAGTTATTATGAGGATTAAATGATATATGCAAAGCACTTAAAATAACATCTGGTACATAGTGACAAACAGGTATTAGGTGATGATGTTGATGATAATGATGATGAAAACAATTATGTCGATTATGATAACCACACCCATTATGGTGACTAGATTTTTTTTTAATTTTTATTTTTTTTTAACTTATAATGTATTATTGGCCCCAGGGGTACAGGTCTGTGAATCGCTAGGTTTACACACTTCACAGCACAGTGACTAGATTTTTTAACTCTAAGGCTTATCCTGTGTGTGTGTGTGTGTGTGTGTGTGTGTGTATGTAATTTATCATGTCTTTTTTTTAAAGATTTTGTTTATTTATTGGATAGAGAGAAAGAGAGATCACAAGTAGGCCAAGAGGCAGGCAGAGAGATGGGGAAGCATGCTCCCCGCTGAGCAGAGAGCCCCATGCGGGGCTTGATCCCAGGACCATGAGACCCTGGGACCATGACCTGAGCCGAAGGCAGAGGCCCAACCCACTGAGCCACCCAGGCGCCCCTTATCATGTCTTTTTAAATCATGTTTTATTTTAACTGGATCATATCATTATGCATCTCAGACCCAAAACACAATACTTGCTTCTTAGCTCATCCTCTTTGGCTTTTCTCCTTCTCATCCCATACTTATTTCTGCTGCCAGACCAATTTTTGTCAAACCCAGCCTCAGCCTGCCACTCCATAGTTATTACCTAACAAGCCGGCATCACCTGCCTCCTCACACCCATATTTCTCTGTGAGCTCCAGAATGATAACCTCCAACCCTAATCCCCAACTCTAAGCCCATCTCCAGCTGCTCTTTATATTCATGCTCCCTTACTGAAAGTCTAGTGTTCTACCCAGCTCTATGATTCAGCAGATAGTCCTGTTTTTACTTTCACTGAATTCACTGCCTAGAATACCCTCTTTCTTCTACTCCATTTCCTTCAGGCTGGTTTTTCAGAAAAAGTTAGATTCAAATCATTCAAAATACGTCTCAAGACCAAATTATCTCAGCCCCTCTCCAAACTTTATTTTGCACTCACTCTTTTATTTATTTAATCCTTACCAAGCTCCTACTGTGCGTCAGATACTGTCCTGGATAATGACAACACAGCAATGAACAAAGTGAAGGTTTTTCACCTGGAGTTTACATTCGACAACTGAGTCAACAAATACATACTATATGTCACGTGGTGCTAAATTCAATGGGAAAAACAAAGGATAAGAAGGCTATGGCATGTTAGTGATAGAGGTTCCTATAGTATAAAATGATCAAGGAGAGCCTCTTTGATGAGATGATATATGCTCAGAGACCTGAAGAAAGAGAGGGAGGAAGGCACATGAACATCTAGAGCAGTTGAGAAAGGGGAGACAAGTAAAGGGAACATCAACATCAAAAGCCCTGAAGATGGGAGTATTCTTGGCGTGCTTCCAAAGAGCAGAGTGTGTGCCATACAATGTCATTTACATCCAAATTATCCTTTCTATCCACCCATCAATCTATTTTATTCTTTCACTAACTTCAAACTAAGTTACTTCTTTCTTTTTTTATAACAAACATTTTTATCCTGATAAAAAATTCCTACTTTTCCAATATACGCACTTCACTAAATACATCCATATATACTAAATAACCCTAGACACTTTAAAAAAATCCATATAGTGGGTTATCAGTAACATAAAAGAAAAATAGAAGTAATTATATTACATACTGCAAAATATAAATGCTTATACATAAGTATACTAGAAAAAAAAGGTAGTCAAAAGTTGAGATCTTATTATCACTTACTGTGTGACATTGACAAAATTATCTAAACTTTCTGAGCTTATTTTATCTTCAGTTTACTCATCCAGAAAATGAGAATAATAATTAGCATCTACCTTACAATGTGTTGTAAGAATTAGCTGGTACATAGACATAAAGCACTTAGAATAGTAAGTGCTTTGCAAGTGTTTGCTCTGCTTCCTATGGAGAATTGCCATGAATATGACAGCAACATGGAAATGATGAATACAGGAATACTGTATTAGGAAGATAATATTTTCCCAAAATGGTGAATGATTTTTGAAAGGTTGCAGATGTAACAAAGAACAATTCTCCTTCAGTATACACTGTGGTTACATTACTGAAAAAATTAGTGTGGATTAAAATCATGTTGGGACGCCTGGGTGGCTCAGTTGGTTAAGCAGCTGCCTTCGGCTCAGGTCATGATCCCAGCGTCCTGGGATCAAGTCCCACATCGGGCTCCTTGCTCCGCAGGGAGCCTGCTTCTCCCTCTGACTCTGCCTTCCACTCTGTCTGCCTGTGCTCGCTCTCACTCTCTCTTACAAATAAATAAATAAAATATTTAAAAAAAAAAAATCATGTTAAAATATTTTGTTTTTATATATAAAAAAGTAGTTGTGTTCTAGGCTCAGATAATTCTAAGTGAATATTTCACCGGCTTGAATGGTTTACTGTGACACAGAACAATTCCTCCTTGGTGAAGGACTATCCCATGTATTCCAGGACACCTAGACTCCCTGGCTTCTGCCAATGAAAGTCCAGCAGGTCTCCCCAGTCACTGCATCCTGTAATTTCCTAAATCTTTGTCAGTGTTAAGAATCACCGTTCCAGTTACTTCAACTGTCTTGAACTTTGCCTCTTCAACCAGGGTAGAGGATCCTTCAGGCAAGAAAGAGATCTTATTCTTTTTTTTACCTTTTCCAAAATAATTAATGGACCACAGGCATAAAAGATTCAACTGTAAACCCCTAATCTGCTGTAGTAGAGGAGATAATAGTAATGATAATAGTAGTAGCAATAATTACAATAACGTTAAATAAAAAGCATTAAAGGCGGTTTTCCCTATTTCTAGGTAATGAGTCTTTTTTTAAAAAAATATTTTATTTCTTTATTTAATTTGAAAGAGAGAGCGAGGATGAGCAGAGGAGGAGCAGAGGGAGAAGTAGACTCTCTGCTGACCAGGGAGCCCATAGTGGGGGCTCAATCCTAGGACCCTGGGATTATGACCTGGGCGTAAGGCAGACACTTAACAGACTGAGCCATCCAGGTGTCCCTGAAATCTTTCTTTTCTTAAATTCTGAGGTAAATCAAAATTCATTTCATTTGTCTCATTATCAAAGCCTAACTAGAGGCTCCTTCCCTTTGCCATGTAGTAGAGATGGCAGAAAGAGTCTGGCCAACCCAGAGAAGAAATAAGGATGGGGCCAGAGAAATATAATTCTTAGAGAATCAGACTAAGCTTCTGACAGTTTTAATGGGGAAGCCGGAATCTGTTAAAGCATCAGTTAAGACCTACTATGGACCAAGAGCTTTGTATATCTTTTTTTTTTTTTTTTTAGCTTTGTATATCTTAATGCTAACCGTTGCAACATATTGGTAAGATAGCTATTATCCTCTCTCTATCTGTGAAAACACAGATAGAAACTCTTAAAAATTCAATAACCTGCCCTGTATATGACAGAACTGACAGGCCAGGACAGGTCTCTCTTTTAGTCTTTGCTCTTTATAGCGTGAGAGTTGGTCATCATATAATTAGGTATTCGCCAACTCCTTGATAAATGATATGAGTTTAGGAGTGGACTCATTTATCCTTAATTTTTTCTTAAGTTTATTTATTTATTTACTTATTTTAGTAATCTCTGTAACCCAATGTGGGGCTCAGACTCATGACCCTGAGATTAAGAAGTGCATGTTCTTCTTTCTTTTTTTTTTTAACCTTTAAATTTTTAAATAAACATATAATGTATTTTTATCCCCAGGGGTACAGGTCTGTGAATCACCAGGTTTACACAGTTCACAGCACTCATCATAGCACATACCCTCCCCAATGTCCATATCCCCAACACCTTCTCCCGTTCCCCACCCCCCAGTAACCCTCAGTCTGTTTTTTGAGGTTGAGTCTTTTATGGTTTATCTCCCTCCCAATCCCATCTTCTTTCATTTTTTCTTTTCCTACTCCCCCCAACCCCCCCCCCCCACATTGCATCCCCACTTCCTCATATCAGGGAGATCATACGATAGTTGTCTTTCTCTGATTGACTTATTTCGCTAAGCATAATATCCTCTAGTTCCATCCACGTCGTTGCAAATGGCAAGCTTTCATTTCTTTTGATGGCTGCATAGTATTCCATTGTATATATTTACCACATCTTCTTTATCCATTCATCTGTTGATGGACATCTAGGTTCTTTCCATAGTTGGGCTACTGGGGACATTGCTGCTATAAACATTCAGGTAAGAAGTGCCTGCTCTTTCTAACTGAGCCAACCAGGCTTCCCAATTTAGCCTTAGTCTTTGTGCTGATTTACAATGTCTTGAATTAAAGAACCACTGATCCTATTATTGTTGTCAGATCTCCAGACAGCATGGATCCTACTAACTAGTGAAGTCAGGAAGCTTGTGCCTAAAGACAGGCAGTGTCGCCTGATAAGGAGAGCTCTTGACATTTGGGGCAGTGAACACTTAGATGTGGGAGTGTTCCATGAACAAGACATGCATGCTCTTGCACAAAGTGAGACATATTTCCTGACTGGTGGTCTGCTATGCTCAAACACTCAAATGATGTATACACAAATGTATGTACACATATACTGAAATTAAAAAAAAATTATCATTTCCTTTTTCTGTTTTTCCTAATAATACTCCTCAAAATCTCTAGATACCACTCCTCTTTCATTCTTCATTTTCTCAGTCCTTAAATGAGACACCAAGCAATCAAACTTTCTGAAGTATTTTAGGATATTTCAGGATACTTAAAATTCTGCTTGTTGGAGTTGAGGCTTTGATATTTTAACCAGTGCTGGAATAAGTGACTTTGCAACAGATATTAAGACACATTTTTGATTAGGGAAAAAGAAAAAACAGACAAACCAAACTATGAGGAAACTGAGTCTCAGAAGTCAAATTATTACCCAAGGTCACAAAGCCACATCGCAGAGCCAGGATTTAAACCCATACTGTCCAGCTACAGTCAGGCATGATGTCAGGCATTAATCTATAGTTTATGTAGATAATGTCAGGCATTAATCTACAGGTACCCTAGGGTCTATAAATAATATGTCTACTAACATAATAAATTCTAAGCTGTATATGAGATTACATTTTGAAATACTGAAGAAATATTATTTAAAATAAGTGTATTGAGGAGTCTTAGATTTCTACAACCTAAGGGATCTTCCTGGCAATAGCACTGTTTTCAGTAGCACTAATACCTTTGGGAAAATATTTTATTTTATAATCAATCTATATTTATTTTACATATTTCTACTTAGGATCAAAATTCTGGGAATTGTTATTAATCAAGAAGCTAATCTGTATAAAGTGGGCTGTCACAAATCCAATATGCTTGTGCTTAACATATGCAAATCTCTTTACTAAATGCTACCTGAAGAATTCTGAGGCAAGAGGAAACATCAAATATTAAATCCAATAACTACAACACATCAATGTTTCAAGAATCACTCAGTGTTCTTTTGCTCTCTCTACAAAAATCGTTATAGAGGCAGGCAATAATCCAGAATTAATCTATAACCTATGTTTTAAGTAACCAAATTTTAAACCTATTTTTACATTGTAAAAGTTATACTTTCTTTGATTAATGTTAATATTACAAAAACAACCGGGCGCCTGGGTGGCTCAGTGGGTTAAGCCGCTGCCTTCGGCTCAGGTCATGATCTCAGGGTCCTGGGATCGAGTCTCGCATCGGGCTCTCTGCTCAGCAGGGAGCCTGCTTCCCTATCTCTCTCTCTCTCTCTGGCTGCCTCTCCATCTACTTGTGATTTCTCTCTGTCAAATTAAAAAAAAAAAAAAAAAAAAATTACAAAAACAACCTTAACTCAAGTAAATCCATTAAATCTGTTTGTGTTTACTGCCCTCTAGTGACGATGGATCCAAACACAATTTAAGGAACTCTGTTCTGAAGAGTCGTCACATCTCAGAAAACAAGAACATATCTTACAAATATTATAGAAGCTTGAGATTAACAGGAACTACAGCCTGATTTTTAAAAACAGAAAGATCATTCTTCAATTAACATAGTTTGAGAGGGGCGCCTGGGTGGCTCCGTGGGTAAGCCTCTGCCTTCCACTCAGGTCATGATTTCAGGGTCCTGGGATTGACCCCCACATCGGGCTCCCTGCTTGGTGGGAAGCCTGCTTCCCCCTCTCTGCCTGGCTCTCTGCTTACTTGTGGTCTCTCTCTGTCAAATAAATTGAAAAACAAAACAAAACAAAAAACCTAGTAAGAGAATTTTCACCAAATAAGTTTTATTTAAATTAAGAAACACCTCTAACATTTACTAAAAAAGGAAGGTCTAATATAAGAAACCTTATTTCTGTTGAGAGGTACTCTGAGGCTGAAATAAAATCAAACTGATCTGATGATAACTGTACTTAAATTTTGCTTCTACATGGTCTCTTTAGCATGGTATTCTGTAATTGCTGATACAGTTTAATCATATGCACTTGATAGAAAATTTTCTATGTTCACAACTGAGTAAATCTAGCTGAAACCACTACCACCACCACCAGCCACCAACATTATCACATCCACCAAGAATTTCTGTTTCAATGAAGAATAATTAAGGCAATGAATGGATGCACAAACCTCACATAAATGAAGCCTACACACACACACACACACACACACACACACACACATACACACCAACAACCTTGTATAAATATAGACTTTCTACTTACAGCACAAGTTAGGACTCCTAATTCATTTAAACTGCTCTACGTTAATACCAATTGTCTGTGCTTATCATGGCCATGGTAATCACCATAAAATACTTACCAATATTGCCTCTGTATTTCCTGGTGTGTTTTGTGAAACTAATTTAAACAGAGAATACCTGTCTCCTAAAGCAATAATAAAAAAAGCAGATAAGCAGATTTCTGGAAATACATATTTAATCCCTTATGTACATCACTTTTATTGTGGATCCTAAAGTAATTTTAAGTTACAAAACTTCAGCTATATATTCCTTTCAACAAATAGCACATTGACATCCATTCACAAAAAAAATGAACTTCCACCTTAATGTTGTACCATATCAGTATGCATCTACTCAAAATGGATCCTGTAACTAATGTAAAACCTGAAATTACACAATTTCTAGTAGAAAAGAAACATGAAAAAATATTTGTGATCATTGGTTAGGCAAAAATTTCTTAGAACACAAAAAAGCAGGACACATAAAAGACAAAAAATAATAAACTAGAATTCACCAAAGCTCCTCTTTGAAAGAAACTGATAAGAAAATAGAACAATCAGCCACAGACTTATAGAATATGTGTGTAAAATATATGTCTGATAAAGATTTAAATCAGGAACTATAAAAATTTTTACAACTTAAAAAGATCAATAAGCACATGTAAAGATGTGTAATGTCATTAGTTATTAAGAAAAAAAAATTAAGACCAAAATGTAACGTTACTACATGCTAGATATGAGCAATACAAAATGCTGCCCAGGATGCAGAGCCAACGGAACCCTCATATACTGTTGGTAGGACTGCAAAATGGGATAGCAACTTTGGAAAACAGTTTGGTACCTTCTCATAAAGTTAATAAGTATATTCACTACAAGCTCCAGCAATCCTATTTACCCAAGATAAATGAAAACATACATCCACAGAAAGGGCTATATGCAAATGTTTATAGCAATTCTATTTATAATAGCTAAAGCCTGCAAATAGCCTGCAATCAAGTGGTGAATGAACACAAATTGTGGTATATCCATAAAATAAAACACTAGAAAGCAATAAAAATAAATTACTAATACATGCATAGTGTTATTAGTGGATGAATCTCAAAAGCATTATGCAAAGTGAAAGAAGCCATTAACAAAAGGCTTTTTATAACTGTATGATTTTATTCATATGATATTTTTGGAAAAGGCAAAAACTACAGGGAAATAAGATCACTGATTGCCAGTGATTGGTAGTAGGGGAAGGAGAATGAGTACAAAAGGAGCATGAAAACTCTTTTTGAGTAATGAAACTATTCTATAGATTATGGTGGTAGTTATCTAATTGTATACATTTGCCAAAATGCACTCCACTAGATCTAAAAAGTAGACTTCTTAAGTGGACTTAGGCATATGTAAATTTTACCTCAAAACTTGACTTCAAAAAATAATATTGGGCTGGGGTGCCTGCATGGCTCAATTGGTTAAGCATCTTCCTTTTTATTCATGTCATGATCCCAGAGTCCCGGGATGGAGACCCACATCAGGCTCCCTGCTAGGTGTGGAGTCTCTTTCTCCGTCTGCCCCTCACCCCAACTCTCACCCTGCTCCTGCACTGTCACGCACTCTGTCTCAAATAAATGAATAAAATCTTTTAAAAAAATGTTACCCAATTACTTTAATTCCAAATTTGCTTAACTTTGCATAAGGAGAAATGAAACAAAAATCTCAAGTGCCTGAGTGGCTCAGTCAGTTAAGTATCTGACTTGATTTCTGCTCAGGTCCTGGTCTCCGGGTGGTGGGATTGAGCCCTGTGTTGGGCATGGTGTTTCTGGTTGTGGATCCTGCTTGGGATTCTCTCTCTCCCAGTTTCTCTGCCCCTCCCTCCTCACCCTCTCGCTAAAGACAAACAAATAAAAAATAAACAGAAAACAACCACAAGCATAATTATATACAGTAAAATAACATTTTTACTCTAAGAGCTCCATCATTATATCTCAAATAGGCATATGTTTGTCTATAAGGTCCAAGTTAGCTTTGAATAATGCAATATATGGTAAATTCCCAGTTCTACAAAGCATTTAGGCAATATAATAATAGCTGAAGTATTCTCAGAAGTATTCATATTATACTTATAATTCTTTGGAATGAAACATTTCCTAAACTACTTTAGGTATTTTCCTGTTTTCTTAAATAAACCAAACTGACCTTAATTAACTTAATGATTTAATGGTGATCCTGGGCCACCTTTATTCATTCATTGATGAAGAGTCAACAGATACTTATTATATGTTCACTCTAGGCCAAGCACAGTGCCAGCTGCTGGAGATAGAAAGATCCAATAAAGCAGGAAGAGCTGTTTGCAGAAAACTCAATAGTCCCAGCTGCTGTATTCTTTTTGAATCCTTCCATCACTTTTCATAGTTTTATTATTTTTTTCCTGAATCATTGGTTGGTAGCCTGTTCTCCTTATAGTCAGTATAAATCTGCCTCCCTGTACTCAATATAGTCTCTTTCCCCCTATCTATTATGATGGGTTTTTGTCTAAGGCAGCAGTTTTCAGAATGTGTTATAAAAAACAGCAGTCTGATGTGATAATTCTCAAAGAAGACATCCAGTGTCAAATAAACTTTTGACATAGTGCTACCCTTCTTGGAGACTGTGTACATTAGCATATTAAAGGTTTTTCTAAGGACCATAAAATATAACCCTGTTTTATTTTGTTTAATCTAATCTTTTCAAACTCATTCTACTACCTCTTTGCTTTCTTCCCATTTATTAACAAGTAAAACCAAACAAAAATACCAGGGTTTCAAGAAAATAAAAATAGAAAATAATATCAATAATTCTTGTGGTGGAAAGCAAAAGACTTTAACGTATCAGATAAGGAATTGTTTTAGAATAGTTATTCCGAGTTCTGTGGTGTGATTTACATTTTATTTATTTATTTTTATTTTTTATTTTATATTTTTATTTTATTTTGTTTTAAGATTTTATTTATTTATTTGTCAGAGAGAGGGAGAGCAAGAAAGTGAGCACAGGCAGGCAGAGGCAGAGGGAGAAGCAGGATCCCTGCTGAGCAAGGAGCCCGATGTGGGACTCTATCCCAGGACACTGGGATCATGACCTGAGCCGAAGGCAGCTGCTTAACCAACTGAGCCACCCAGGCATCCCTTTATTTTTATTTTTTATTATTTTTTAAAATTTATTTGACAGAGAGATCAGAAGTAGGCAGAGAGGCAGACAGAGAGACAGAGAGGAGGAAGCAGGCTCCCCGCTGAGCAGAGAGCCCGATGTGGGACTCAATCCTGGGACCCTGAGATCATGACCTGAGCTGAAGGCAGAGGCTTAACCCACTGAGCCACCCAGGTGCCCTGTGATTTACATTTTAAAAGGTTGTCTTTGTGGAGAATACTTTATAGAGGGGCAGAGCAGACAGAAGAGGAGAGGAGAGCTGACCAGACTTGATGAACTGAACCCTGCAAGTGAAGAGAAGGGAAGAATCAGCCCCTAGACTTCTGGTATGATCAGCATGTGACCTGGATGGATGTTTGTGCCATTTGCTGAGATGGAGAAGACTGGGGGAAGCACAGATTTAGAAGATGTAAGCAAAGCGCCAGAAGAGTTATAGGAGTCAAGTGCAAGAAAATTTAAATACATGAAGTTTATTTTTCTGTTGAGGAAACCCTCCCCCCAACAAACCAAAAACTCTGCTGTACTTAACCTTCTACATGTGAATCGAATGCCCTAGCAGATAATGAGTCAATCATATGTTGGGTGAAATAGGATCATCAAACACACCATAATTCTGTGATTCTATGAAATATATCCAAGTTGGAAATCTCCACTGAAGACATTTAGTCCAACCTACACAGGCAGGAGACCTACGAGTTTTCATAAATAATAATCCACTTCTGTATTTCTTCTATTGCTGCATAAGTCTATTCCTCTTTGAGTGAAAGTAGTTTTAAAATGCTGTGCTAATACTGAGTAATAATCATTAGCTTGCATTAAGCTAATACCATTTTTCAAAAGGTCTTATAAACCCCTTAAAACTGATTTGATTCTGGACCCAGCAAAGGAAAACAAAATACGGCTCAGGGACCTTACAGAAGTTGCAATAAACAGAAGAGCAATAAATGTTCTCAACCTTTTGTGTAAAAAAAGAAAAAAAAACTAGGTCATATAAACAGTGATCAACAGCTAAACATGAGTAATTATAGCTTGGGCTCTCACTTTCCCCTAACAGGCAGAAAAGCAAGGATGTGAATTAGGACATAAGAACGCCCACTTGGGATACTGAAGAAACACACCATACAAATGGCTTTTATACTGCTTCCAGAAGACACAGTTGAAATAATTCACAAAATTGTCTTCCCTAAAACCCACAGTAAAAAATTTAAGCTAACATTTGTTGAGGGTCTACAATGTGCCAAGGACAATGCTGAATACTTTTCTGGCATTATTTCATTTATTTCTAGTAACAACCCTATGAGGACCAGTATTATTCCCATTTTACAGAGGAGCCCTAAAGTCGTAACTACCAACTCTGCACAGGCAACTCCCAGGTAGGGTCCTGTCCTACTACCAGAAATCCCATCCTGACAACTGAAGGCCTACAAGGAGTTTTTCCTTTGATACAGGTCCTACCTCAATTTCATGTCTAAAAATTTCACTGCTATCTTTCACTCCACGCTCAAATCGGATTCTCTTTCTAATTTTCCAACTAACATCTTTTCTATTGTTTGTGCTCAGAAGTTGGTACTTTCTTCTTATTCTCTGCAGTCCTGCTCCACCAAATCTGGCATACGCTGTTACCCCACACGGCCCTCCTCTCACCCGTTACTCTCCTTTCACCCCTCCTGTAATAGGCCCCCATCACTTACTTGCCTACTTTTCTAACAGACCCTTCTGGCTTTCACTATTTCCCCTCTATAAATCTAGACCCATCACAAGATTTATTTTTATAGAATTATTATTTTTTAATTTTCCTTAAAATAAAATGCAAGGGTTCTTCAGGACTTAGAAGATAATGTGAAAATGGCTTAGTCTGGCATTGAAGGCACTCTTTACTGTGGCCCCAAGTTCACATTTCTCAGACCTGTCTTAGTTCCCAACCTTAGATTTCCTGTTCCAGGCAGGCTCATTCTTACAAAACACCCACTACATGCCCCCTCCCACAAACACACAATAAAACTAAAACCACAATAGTGCCCCATCCTTCCCTGCTTCATCTAACTCCCAGGATGCCATCTCTTTCTTTGTTAGCAACCCATGTGAATTCTCCATGTTCAAGATCTAGCTTAAGTAACACTTTTTTTCTGGGATGTTTCCCATTCATTCTGGTCCTCAGTGATGAATGCATTCTACACTTCTCCAGAAAACCAGAATACCATGCACTACTCTTATTTCATTAACACACAGTAAGTTTGCTTATGTGACTAGTTGTATTTTTAATATAAATTTGCCTTTCTTTCTTATCTATCTAGCTATCTGGTTGTCTATTTGAATACAATCACACAGGCAAAAATCTTGTTTTGTCTCTAAAAGCCTTTAAAGCAGATATATGTCCTACAGTAACTAGGCAAAAACAAAGATCCCTTAGTGAAAGCTTAAATACTGGATTGTGATTATCTGAAACAAGTGGTACCCCCCCCCAAAAAAAAAACCAACAAAAAACTTCCTACTGATGTATTTGCCACATGAAAATGTTATCTGGTCTAGAAAATAGTTAAGGATCAAACACAAATTAAAAAATAAAATCCTAAAAATTTCATTCAAAAGTGATTATGTCAATAAAGACCCAAACTTGGGTCTTATGTCTAGCAACAAAAAGTTTTTATTTGCCACAAAAAAATTCCTTAACAAAAGAATCAGAGTATTATTTTGTTCCAGGTCACTTCAACTCTTCTGTACCTTGCTACCTCATCTTAAAATAAAGTAGGCAAACAAGCTGATTTCACAAATCTCTTTCACCTCTAGGGATGTTTGGAATTAAAAAAGTAAAAAACCAAAAAAAAAAAAAAAAACCCACAACTTTCAGTAAGCATACTAAAGTATGATTTTTCTGCAAAACAGCTGAGAGTAAGAAGGCAATGGAAAGGAATCAATCACCTATTCATTGACTCACTTTCAACTCTTAGAATAACTACGTGGATGGGGAATTTGTTCTTCCTCTGCTATGGCAAGTGTCGGATCTATGACTAAGATCACACCATGGGCTGAAACTAGGTTCAAGGTAATTTCATCCACTTCTCAGTTTCGTAGCTGGATTGTCATTTTAAATCCATGCCATGATTAAAGAGTCTATTTTTGGTTCTAATTTCTATTTTCCCCAAGAAGAAATACCTAGTTACCTGATATGATTGATATCTGACACTCTTTTAATAATCATAATCTCAGTGTTTCACAGAATCAAAAAAATCATTTGGAGGGGTCCCGAAGGTTGTCCAAAGTGGGGGAGAAGTGAAGCATAGGTGCTGCCCCGATTTTTAGACCTAGTGGAATGAAGATCTACATGAGACCCTCACAACTCTTATAAGAGTTTCTTTCATGGCTACTTTCATACATACTCTTTCAAGGTAATCATAATTAAGTGGTCAGTGAGTGTTTAAATAAAAATATGCTATCACAGAGTTCTAGGTATCTGAGCTAAAACTAAAGCAAACAAACTCAGTGCGCCATCACATATGCCAGCTAGGGAGGTCCCATAAATCACCATGACTGGGTATCAGGATTTCAAAGGCACACTCTGTGAGTCCTTTTGCCCAGGCTTGATGATTCAAGCTCTAGTTGCATTGGGTTACCTATATGGCAGCATATAAAGTTCACCTTTTAAGTTTATAAATAGTTCCAATCCCCATCCCTACTAAAGATAGGCCATTTTATGTGCCTATTAGGTGTGTGTACCACTCCACGCACTTTAGATATGTTCTCATCTAATTCTTACAAAAAAGCCTCTAAGATAGATATTTTAGTCCCGATTTACAGAGAAAATAGGTTCAGAGAGCAATTATTCAAGGTTCCAACTCTAGTGTGAGGTAATACAGAAGAGGAATTGCTAAGCTCACTGGAATTTAAGAGATTTACAGCTGAATTTTAAAATAAAGATTCACACTGTCACCTGCTATTCTGTTCCACTTTACTCTTTTGGCATCTAGTAACCTACAGTATACAAGACTGAACTAATCTATACTTATTTTGACAGTCTGTCTTCACCCGGTTCCAGCTTATACTTTGTTGTCCCACGTCCTCATTTCCAGGCAGCTGGTTCCTTAGTGAATGGCCCAACATTGGATGTGACAATCCACCCATGCTGCTACTGGGCTATGACTCAAGGAGGCAACAGGTGAAGAAAAGGATGCCAGCTACTGGTGCTAAAAAAGACTCTAGCCTCATGGAGTACACTTCATCTGTAAATCTGCCCTCTCCAATTATTTGCCCCAATCCCTCTCCCCACAGCTGACTGTCCTCCCTTAAACATTCACACCCTCACCCGGACACACAGGGATTTCTTTTTTTTTTTTCAAGTCTGTCCCAAAGGCTCATTCCGACCAGATTTCACCCTGTGGTGGAAAGAGGTCAGGAACATGAACTCATCATTCTGCCACTAGCCTAGGAAAGCCCTTATCTGGGGGAGCCCAGTCTGAGATTGCTCCTTCTTCCTTATCTCTCCTCCCTCTTCTCACTATCCAAAAAGTCATGTCTTTCTAGCTTTCTTTCCTTCAATCTTCATTCCTCACTCTATCCATGAGTGCTTTCTGCCTTTTCTCCATTTTGCCCCAAGAAAACAGACCTCCAAGGCAACCTCACAGTAACAGATTATTTTAAAAATCCTGACACCTGCTTACCCCTTCCCTGAGTTTATCCCATACCTTCTGCTTCCACATTCCCCACCATCAGTCCAGCTTCATCCCGTCCAGTTGTACCACATCCTCTCCAAATCCTTTGCCAGCTCAGGGTCTCAGATCTGCTTTTGCCAAATGGTCTTCTCATCCCACTAACCCTGTTACCCTTCCTTTGATATCTGTGCTCTGTTAACTACCTGCCTGCTGGGTTCACTCCCAACCTAAAATGCTGTCTGTCTCACCAACACACTCTTCCTTGGGAGAAGGAAACTAGGTCCTGACTACCTATCCTGACATGACAGAGAACAAGGCAAGCAGAATAAGCTTCACTATAGGAGTCCCCTCTAGGAATCCTATTTTGCTGAAACTGTTCTTACTGTTTTAGAATTTAGTACTTATTAAAAAATTATATTAGGACATATTTTGAAAATGTAGCCTCAGAAAAAATACTTGTTTTTCTATTTCCCCATCTTCCCTCCAGATGTCACATTTGGAAGAACAATTGTCTTTATATGTACTAAGAGGCACACTGATCTTGTACAAATCTAACCGAGCCTCAGTTTTTCATCTTTAAATATGAGATGTACTATTGGGGCACCTGGGTGGCTCAGTGGGTTAAACCTCTGCCTTTGGCTGAGGTCATGATCTCAGGGTTCTGGGATGGAGCCCCATATTGGGCTCTCTGCTCAGCCGGGAGTCATCTCCCCCACCCCCACCACCTGCCTCTCTGCCTGCTTGTGATCTCTGTCAAATAAATAAATAAAATCTTTTAAAAAACGAGATATACTGCTTTAGCATGCAGTCTATTGTTTCTGGGACTAAGTTAGAGATTTAAGGTATTAAGTGGAGAGAACATGAGATTCAGGCCTTTTATCAGAAATTAAGTTATATACCAGAGTTTCCTGACCACTTGTAGCCAAAGACTGCTCATACATAACAAAGGGATATTAAAATGTTCCATTGACAATAAAGCCAAGGGGCAAAAAGTTATTAATCTTTCCACTCAGTTTTACTTTTGAAAGAACAAACTGCTCTTGGTCTGTAATGATGTAAGCTCTCTGTTTTGTTTCTTTTCTTTTTTTTTTTTTTTTTTTAAAGATTTTATTTATTTATTTGACAGAGAGAGATCACAAGTACTCAGAGAGGCAGGCAGAGAGAGAGAGAGAGGGAAACAGGCTCCCTCCTGAGCAGAGAGCCCGATGTGGGACTCAATCCCACGACCCTGAGATCATGACCCGAGCCGAAGGCAGCCGCTTAATCCACTGAGCCACCCAGGCGCCCTCTGTTTTGTTTCTTCTACAATGTACCCTTTCATCATTCTACTGCTCATTAACACTGTAGAGGAAAAATTAATATTTAGGCCTAAATAGTATCTTCTAGGAGAAAAACTAATCTTTTCCTGAGGTATAGTAAAGAAAATAGGATATTTCTAGTAAAACATTCCAAGGATTTCTTGAAACCTAATTATCACTTACCCTTATGGAGATCTCAAAGACTATGCTGATAATATATGATTAAGAAAACAAAGAACAAAATCAAAGTTTATGCCAAAGATAATGTTAGTTTCATTCTTATCTAGAGCATATTATTGAAACAGACTTGAAATATTCAAAATAAAAAAAAGAACACAAGAGGACCAGTGCTTATTTTAAAAGGGGTAGGAACAAATCAGCAAAATATCCACTGGATACCTAATTTAGGAAAACCTTTGAGCAAATCTCTCAAAAACAAACAAAAAAGTTCAAACTTCAGGTCTCCTAAACCTAATTTCTGCATAGTCTTTTAACAGAATTACAGCTTTTTTCATCCTTTGAAGTCTTTGACCTCTTTTGTGAAATAAGGCTGCCTTACAAATAGAGAAATGATACCCATAAATATTTAAAGCACCCATGACAGCATTTTATCTCTTAACTAAAAAGGTAAAGCCCTGCCAATTTTGAAATTTATCTTCCTAAGTTCTTGTTGACAAAGCCCATCATTGTTAAAGTTGTAGTTCATTATTTTTCTGAAGCTTGAAAAAAAAAAAAAAAACCAGCCAACATAAAATAGAAACTTTTTTTGGTCAAAGAATATACTCCTTTTCTAAAACCTGAACTCTATGTAAGAAACATAAACACTGGAAAGTCAACTTATTGAGAAATGCTCTTTTCTTTGTAATTCTGAATATTAGTATAATTCATGACTCTTTAAATAGACACCTGATTATTTTACTCTTGTATATGTTTTTTAATAATTTCCCATTGCAATGAAATGTCTGTTCTTTCTCTCTAGTGGGTCTGCACCGTATGTCAGGCGAAATTAAAGGAGAAAAACAAAAGGAAAACACTTTGATATATTTCAGAAAGTATTTTTTAAGATGTCTTTATTCATATTTAGGTCTAACACAAAAACCAAGTAACAGAAACATGCTATACCAACAGTGGCAAGCAGCCTTAAAATCAGCTGGATCTTTTCTGAAATGAGGAAGGCAACTATCAGCCCACATTTATTCCATGATGGCAGCCTCGCTCATCTTTGCCCGGTTGCTATGGACACGTCCCTGTCAGGCCTGTGCCTTCCACTCTCTAGGCCTGTTTATGACAGGCCGAGGTGTTTCCTATTATGGTGCCTATGTCTGCACAGCACACTGCTTGCCAGTAATAAAAGCCAGAGTCTGCCGCTACGGGATTACAGCACAGCAGACCAGAGATGCTGACCGAAACCCAAGCACGCCCTGGGTAAAACTGCACAGAATACTCCCTAACAGGCAAAAGCCAACAAACACATCCTTTCTTCCCAGGCTAGCAGAGAAATTACTCAGAAATGTCATTTTTTAGTTGGAACCAACTTACAGAAGAATGTTGTTGCTAAAATAGGTACGGAGGAGAGAGAACAGTTTATGGCCTTTGTGCACTATAAACTCTTAATTTAAATGAGATGAGACTAGTCTGAGTCATAAACTCAAAAATGCTAAAATTTTTGAGACGTAATTGGATAAGCAGAACTCTTTGCTGAGACTCTTAAGTGGAAATAATCAGGATTCTTAGCAAGGAAAAACAAAACAAAACATACCACCTTTCTTGCAAGGCATCATCCCTAATGCACAGACTCTGAGTCAATCAATCCAAGATGAGAAATGGCATTTACATTAACCAACATCATTCATCAGGTATTAAACCATGTAACCAAATACAAAATAATATATTGATACACACTAGGTTTGAGCTACAAGCCACATAGGGGGTCTCATCAATACTCCTAATGGCTGGGTAAAAAACTCACTTTTTAAAATTTAAAGTTATTAAACTCATATGCTTATCAGAAATATGGCCTATAGTCTGTTAATACATTCACATTTTTAAAAAAGTATAATCACCCTCCCGCAATTACGAATATGATTTAAAAGAAAGTCTGCATACATGTACCCAAACGATGCTGAGACCCTCCAGAAAGTGAACCACATAAGTCAGGAGATTTCTAGCTGCCCAGGTGGAACTGGACAAGTTTTGGGCCTCATCTTTTAACTCAAACTAGGTAAGTTCGACAAGTGATTACTTTAAACTTTTTTAATTCTAAAACAAAGCTTCAGGATGAGAGTACCAATGCTTTCAAATACTGACCATGCTAAATACCACCAAAACTACCAAAAACTGCGTGGTAGGCAGGGACAGATTATATTTTCATTTTATTAATTTACATTCTGACTTAAACAACATCAGTCTGGAAAATTTCTTCAGTTCTTTGACCAAATGTTCAGTAACTTCTTTGCAAAGGGTGTGACAAACAGTAAAACTGAAGCTATTACCCATAAAAGAAGAACTTTAAGATTTTAGAGCTTAAAAGAGTAAAATTACTCTTAGTGCCTGAGAATTATCAGTAATGGTTCCTATAATACTGAAGGCAAAAACACTTAAAGCTGCATTGTAAGGACCATAATACCATTCATACAATTCACCCAGTATTTATTGAGTGCCTACTTAACAAGGCTTTGTGTCCAACACTATGGGTGCTGGAAAAATGAGTAAGACTAACAATCTAGTCTACAACAAAATACCAGTAAAACAAAGAAACAAAATACAGTATTTAGAGTTAAGAGATCTACAAACAAAGTCCTGTGGAAGGTCAAAGGAGAAAGACATGACACCTAATCAGGGGAGGAGGGCATGGGAAACAAGGGCGAGGAGAGGACAGAAAAAACTTCATGGAGGAGACAGCATTTCAAATAGGCCTTAAAGGATGGTTAAGATTTAATATATATACTAAACAAATATATATATAATATATTTAATATATATATAATATATTTATAAATATATATATTATATATAACATATATAATATATTTAATATATATACTAAACAAAACTTAACCATCCTTTAAGTCCTATTTGAAATATTAAACAAATCTTAACCATCCATTAAGGCCTATTTGTATATGTGCCACTGAAGCGAGCACACTTTAAGGCCTATTTGAAATGCTGTCTCCTCCATGAAGTTTTTTCTGTCCTAAAAAAAAAAAAATATATATATATATATATATATGTCTTAGCTTTACAGAAAAATTGTAAAGACAAGTAGTGAGGGTTCCCATATGCCCCATAACCAGTTTCCCCTCTTAGTAACACTACATTAATATGATACATTTGTCACAATTGCAGAATCAACACTGATGCATTATTATTAACTGCAATCCACACTTTATTCAGATTTCCTTAGTTTTTACCTAATATTATTTTTTCGGTCCAGGAGGCTATTCATGATCTTGTGTTACATTTAGTAACTTAGGTTCCTCCTTGTTCTAACAGTTTCTCCAATTTTCTTATGTTTTGTTAACTTTGATGGTTCTGAAGAGACCTAGTCAGATATTTTGTAAAATGTTCCTTAGCTAGGAATTATCTGATGTTTTTCTTGTGGTTAGAGTAGGGTTGTATGTTTTTGGTAAGAAAACCACAGATGTAAAGAACCATTTTCTTCAGAGCATATCAAGGGTATATACTATTACAATCTGGCATACCACTGTGGATGTTGACTTCAGTGACCTGGCTGAGGTAGTATGTGTGTGTTAGGTTTCTCTACTACAGAGTCATTTTTTTCCCCTCTTTCCATATTGGCTTTTTAGAAGGAAGTCAATATGTACAGCCCACACTTCAGGAGGAGAAAGTTTTGCTCTCCTTCCTTGAGAGCAGAGTATATACATAAATTATGTGAAATTCAGTACACAAGAGATTTCTCTAATCTCCCCCATTTATTTATTTATTCATTCAATAAATTATATCAGTATTAACACAAGAGTATTTATTTTTTTATTTTGGGTTATAATCCAATGCTCATTTACTTTTTTTTTTAAATATTTTATTTGTTTATTTGAGAGAGAGAAAAAGTGAGAGAGACCATGAGAGGGAAGGTCAGAGGGAGAAGCAGGCTCCCTGCAATGCGGGACTGGATCCCGGGAGTCCAGGATCATGACCTAAGCCGAAGGCAGTTGCTTAACCAACTGAGCCCCAGTTTAACCAACCCAAGCGCCCCTCGTTTACTTTCTGGATCAAACAGTTTCAGCTTCAGTAAATGGAAGCTCCTTCAGTTTGCTCTTGTGTCCCACTGATATATTCCCTTCAACAGCGGGGTTTGGTTTGAGTACTTCCTTACTTTCTGGCACTACAAACTGCTCCTTCCCCATCTCCTGCCCCACTCCGAATATCAAATATTTTCCAAGGAATTCAACGAAGATGAAGGTGCTGGGTTGTGTTCATTGCTACTAGGGTACTGTTTCTTTAGGCTTTCACAGTTGATAGAGCAAGGAAATATTTATGCATATACTAGATGGCTAAGATATTGAGAGGTGCAATGGGAGGTTGTGTCCTTAACAGGATTTTCTTAACATTAAATATTAATGCTAAGCTTACAAATTCTCAAATAGGCTTCACATTTCTAACAAATAATACATATGAGGGACAGAAAAAAAATGAAAGATCGTGTGCCTAGGTTATTTTCAGTCTCATTCAGAGGAGTAATCAGGATGTAGTCATTTATTTTTAATCTAATTTTTTAAAAAGATTTTATTTATTTATTGGAGAGACACAGAAAGAGAGCTAGAGAGCACAAGCAGGGATAGAAGGAGAAGCATGCTCCCTACAGAGCAGAGGCAGGGCTCAATCGCAGAACCCTGAGCTGAAGGTAGATGCTTGCTTGACCAACTAAGCCACCCAGTTGCCCGGGATATATATATATATATATATTTATATTTATTTATGATAAAAACAGGTTAGACTATTGTCTAATGTTCTATGTTTTCCTAGAAACAGCTTAGGGAGTTTTAGATATCCTGATAAAACTTTAGGTCAGTTTGATGAACTTTAGTGTAAAGTTACACAAAGAAAACAGTTATACTCCTTGAAAAGTCCCTGAGTGAGAGAAGAGCCAATGAAACATTCCAACAGTAGTCTTTGGTTTACTTCAACATCACTAGGCCACAGTTCCCTCTTAAAAGATCTTCAAAAGTATGGCTATCAGGATGGGCAAACACCTTCTCTAGCCCTCACTTCAGAAAATAAGAAAAGAAAAATGCTATTCCTTTATGGATGGAAATAAAGGACTTAATATTACTGAACATCTATGTTCCTGACTGTCTAGACAATTACTGTCTTTTAATTAATGAAATCATCATATTTAACTATTTAACAGATGAAGAAACTAAGGCTCAGATGGTAAGCTCTCCAATTTACATCTAGCAAGGGGTAGAAAGAGACTCCAACTCAGGCAGTCTTGTTACAGAAGGGTGCTGCAAATCCATACACCATTCTGCCTGAGGAATGAATGTCTAATGAATGGGAGATTTCTGCTGGGGAAATTTGGTATTTTTCTCCTCCAGTGCGGAGGTCCCATTAGAAGTGAGAAAAAAAACTATAGGTTGTTTAAAATAAACACATTTTTCTGATTAAAAATGACTCCTGAAGTTATTCTTGCTACTGCTTTAATATATCCATAAGTATACTCAGTATCTACCAGTGGTAAGCAAAATGCTTCAAGGTGTTATATGGATGAACATTTTTTCACCTTGCTACATTTTAATTTTAATGTGTATTTTTAAAATGTATATTAGAAAAAAATATAAGTAGGACACCAAATCTATGATTTCTTAAATACCCTTACAGAAGATGAAGCACTCAGATAGGTATTTGCATTTAAAAAATACTCTAAATAAAAACTCTCAACATGTACCATATACAATAAACACAAACAAAAAAGTTTGAGCAACAATTAAGGTCATGTTTTTCTTCTAAGAAATATTATGTTCTTACACTGCAAGGAGTATATGACACAGAGTTTTTCTTTATCTCTCTTATTCAGTATATCTTAGGCATAGAATAAATTACATCTTATTTATTGAGCACTAAGTATGTGTTACGCACCAGACTGAGCTTTGCATACATTATATCTAATGTTTTCAACAACCCTTCAATGAGGAAATTGAGAATTAGAGAGGTGATGCCTGTTGCCCCAAATACTAGGTGGGAAGCAGCAGAGCTGAAATTTGAAACCAAGTTTCCTTTAAAAAAAGAAAGAAAGAACTCTACTCTTTCCATTCTACAAAGCTGCCAGAAGCTTTGCTGGTATACACATTCAAGCCAAGGAGTAAGTACCACACATCCTCCTCATATACCGAGTATGGCCAAACAATAACCAAAAGGTCAGGATAGTAAACAATAATAATAATTAAAAATACTTCATTAAAGAGCAAGTTTTCTTTTAAAGAGTCATATTACTACTACAGTTGGGAATCCAATGTAACTGATTTCCTAATGAACAACACAGCAGAATTGTTTGTTGCTTAAGCAAATATCCCCATCCCCATTCCCAGTCAGAATGAATAAAAGGAAACACATTCTTAAAATGTCTTTTAGGACCAGTGTGAATATTAAAATAAAGGGCTACCCATCTCTCTATCACCTAGAAAGATCTCAGACTAGTTGGGCCAATTAAACCTTCACAAGCACAAAGTACAATGCAAAAGCCCCAGCAGAACTAGACCATCATAAAATAAACCCTAGTTATTTGCAGTTTAAAAGGGTTGGGCTATTTCTAAAAATGAGAAAATCAGCTTCTACATACTTGAGGAATAATCTGAAAATCATGACATTATCAACATTTCACATAGGCCATATATGTATATTTTAAGTAATAGCTATAATCTATGTGACTATCATGGAAATCTTTTAAAATTGAACAATAGCATTATCTATTACCCATGTTATTTGGGGGAAAAGTTTGTTTAATCTGTCCATAACATTTAGAAAAATACTATTTTATCTTGGCCAAGCTTCCTAAGCTTCTTGTTTTGAAATTTTAAAAAAAGGACTGAGTTCATTATGCTCTCAGACCAAAGTCACACTACCCTATAATGAAATAAAAATGTAATAACTGAGAGTGATTTCTGTAGTAATGACTAATTCATTGAATCACAAAAATTAGAAGTTTTGGATAATTAAATGTTAGGCATATTGAAACTTACTGCCACTAAATACTGACATGACAACTGTGCTGATGACAAGAGAGACAAATTAAGATTTGTTTTAATGCTTAGTGTTTTATTAAGTTAAAGTCAAGGCTTTACTCTTCAATGAAAAATGAAAATTTTCAAAAAGTATTTCCTACTTTGTTATTATTTAAAATAAAAGCAAAAAAAGCATTTTTTTTTCTAATGGTGATCATAAAAACAAGCATTCTCAACTTTCCATATTAACTTTAAGGCACTATATGTAAACCACCTAAATCCTTGCCAAATCTGCTTTTATTAAGTGGATGAAAAAGCAAACCGCAAACTCAAAACATCAGTAAGTTGAGTTTCTATGGTTAGAGAAGATATTTTGTTTTCCTCATGTTAACTCTTAAAAACTCTTTCATGACTTTATCAGTAAGTTTTAATATTTTAATGCAGAAAATAAGGGTTATTTGCAATTTGTTTTCCATAAAATTAAAATGCTTTTCCAACTACAGCTTCTTTTTTAGCTTTCTTTGTTAAACAGTTATTTCCGTTCTGAGAGTTACAGCCTTGTAATGCTGAAATATTTTATGATTTAATCACTCCTATGAACATTCTCTATTCATTCCAGCACCTGTCTTGTCCAGAAGAAACAATATGAGCAGTCACAGAAAGCTCTAGTCTTACTTTATGGATGCACTGACTATTCAAGAGCACCAGGGGGAGCAGAGGAGGAAGAACAGAGAAGCAAGCACCCAGAAGAGCAATTAATTTATAGGCAACAAAAAACACAATAGAAAAAAAAAAAAAAAAAAACCACGATAGAGATGTTGGTTAATAAGTAAATAGACAAAATAAATTCCATAAAAAAGTCATGACCACATCTGTTAGGTTGGTGATGTGTAGCTAGCATTAACTAAAGAAAAGCCTGAAGTCTCTTGGAAGGATGCTTGAATCCTAACTTCATGAGAGTTGCCACTTGAAGCATGGCAATTTCCAGCAATGCCAAGCCTCGAAAGTGCCCCCAGATGAAAGAGAGACAAAATATATTTCTATAGTGGTATATTTTAGGAAAAAATCAAAAGGATTTTGTTTTCTTTTTAAAAATCACTGCACTTACTCTGAAGGCCTGCTGAAATATGTGTTATTAGGTCACAAGAGGATAAAGTGACAGGGCTCCACAGCAGAATCTTTTTTTTTTTTTTTTTGCCTTTTTGAAGATTAATTTATTTATTTTAGAGGCAGGAAGGGGCAGAGGGAGAGAGAGAACCTTAAGCAGACTCTCTGCTGATCGTGGAGCCCAGTGCAGGTCTTGATCTCACAATCACGACATCATGACCTCAGCCAAAATCCTGAGCCAACTGACTGAGCTATGCAGGCACCTCTCCAAGGTATAATTTTTTAAAGTCCTGAGGCTTCGACTCCTGGCCTGTCCACCTCACATCCTCAACTTACTTTCTTTGAGAGAAGGTAACCAAAAACACTGCACTGTGAAACTACTTTACATTAAAAACAGTTTAAAAAGGTATTTTAGCTTTGTAAATTCTGTACAAAAGAATGAAGATGTCCTAACCAATCCCACACTATGCTGAGCATATTCCAAGAATTAATAAGTGCTGTGTTTTCACTTTTAGAATAAAACACAGAAAGTATTTAGCACCTCTGTCTGGAATTCTGTCACTGGAATTTAAGAAAAGTCTAAACTAATTGGAAGTTCAAAATGTTTCTATCTGTATTATACCAAAAATTGTGTAAATATAAACTTTTTTTCATAATACAGAGATGTATACTAAAGACTTTTATCTAAGGACTGCATTGTAACAACCAATGAACATAAAAAGTCAAGCAAAAATTACAACTGAATGGTTAAAAAAAAAAAGTATGTTAGCCAAGAAGACTATCAATGAAGTTTGACCTAAATCTCAATTATACCAGTAACACCAGGTATAATGCTTACTATCACAAGTTTTTATTAGATACCTCTTTATATATATTCTTTCAAACTCTTACATTGATCTTTCAAAATGGGTATTATTGTGCTCATCTTATGCTAAGGAAACTAAAGCTTAAAAAGTTGAATTCATTTTTCTTTTTCTTTTTCAAGATTTTATTTATTTGACAGAGATCACAAGTAGCCAGAGAAGCAGGCAGAGAGAGAGGGGGGGGAAGCAGGCTCCCCGCCGAGCAGAGAGCCCAATGTGGGGCTCAATCCAGGACCCTGGGACCATGACCAGAGCTGAAGGCAGAGGCTTTAACCCTCTGATCCACCCAGGTGCCCCTGAATTCATTTTTCTAATATAACTCAGCAACCAAGGAACAAAACCAAGATTTAACTTCCAGATCTGCCTACTTGCAAAGCTTTGAAACCTTACCAAAACTTCCTTCAACTGTAGCAATAAGGTTCTAAAGGAAATCTATACAAATCTCAGGGAGATTAATGTGCTTATGAGGGTAAGTGCTGTAGATTTAATCACTCAAATTAAATGCCATCTGGAGTCACTTACCCTACTTGGTACAAGCATCCTACATATATTACAGTCCATGTTGGCTTTGTCCAAGAATTCTATAATTTTCCTGCCTTAGTAGCATCAATAAGTATTATGCACATTACAATGTCAGTCAGGAAATATAGGTAGTTACTTCTAAAGCATCATTTTGCAACAGCTAATAATTTGAATTCCTTTAATTAAGATTTTCAAAAACACAAATAATCTATTAACTCAAATGGTTAAATGGGTTGAAGGAATTAATTTCCCTCTTCCTAATACCCAAATCTATATCCCTAATAATTTTTTCCTCTCCATAATCACTTAAAAATCATGACCTTACTATTTTTATTATGTTACATTATACTATTAAATTAAAAAAAAAAACCTCAAGTGGGAAGAACACATAAAGATGTTATGATTTTTCAAAGGTAGAAAGAGAATAACCTGAAAATATTGGCTGGTTCAAACAAGTACATGTAAAAATAATGGACAGCAATAGAACATAACCAGAAAGCAATGTTTCAGAGGTATTTATTCATCCTCAAAGATGTGTTGCAAGTCATTATAATTCTAGTTCAGACTTAGGTTGGGCATCACTCACGAGGACCTTCAGATCAACTGCTCCCACTCAGTTTCCAGCTTATGTGCCCTCATTATGAAAGCAGAAGAGCTTTCTTTTTCTTCTATGCTAATCCTAAAATTTCACCTATAAAAAGTTACAGGAGTTTAGCATTCTTGTAAAAATGAATGGGTTAAAAAAAAAGGAAATGTATAGCTTAGAAATGAGAAGTTTAAGCAACAGTTTCAGCCAAGTTGTTTTTTTTAATGTTAAAAATAAGTGTCCTGTCAATAATCTTTCAACCACAAGAAAAAAACAGCTAGAATCACTATCTTTTTTTTTTTTAAAGATTTTATTTATTTATTTGACTGACAGAAATCACAAGTAGGCTGAGAGGCAGGCAGAGAGAGAGAGGAGGAAGCAGGCTCCCTGCTGAGCAGAGAGCCCAATGTGGGGCTTGATGCAGGGCTTGATCCCAGAATCCTGGGATCATGACCTGAGCTGAAGGCAAAGGCTTTAACCCACTGAGCCACCCAGGTGCCCCTAGAATCACTATCTTTTTAAAAAGTCTTTTCTCACTTAACCTACATTTCTCTTCAACCAAATAAATGCACCTTCTCTACTAAATCTGTAAATCAACTCAAAGTTTAGTTGGGTGCCTTCACAATGGAGATTTTTAAAAAATCCTGTCTTACTTGGTGCCATTAAAGAAAGAAATCATTTTGATCAATTACTGTGACCTAAAGCTTTATTTTTTTTAAAATCTTATAGATAAACCAATTGGTTGACAGTTAACATCATTTAGGATATATTATTAGATTTCATGTTAATTTTTAAATTCAAACATAGGTCTCATCATTAAGAGTATGGATTTCTGGAGAAAGTAATTATAGCTGCTTAGGTTCCTTTCTCTGAACAACTACTATCAGATCATCTTGAAATGTGTATACATCCCTTTAGGTGCCTTCTGATTCTGCTCTTCTTTTTTACACAGTATTAACCAGACAAGAAAATTAAGAACACAATCCCACTGCAGAATGGTCCCATTCAGCCTGTAGTGCATTGAAGAAACTCAGCACAGCCTACTGCTATTATCAATCAAATTATTTTTAAAAATTACTGTTCCATGAAATTAATCAATGAACTAAGACTTTGCTAGCCAGATGAAAACAATGGCACCTGATGGCACAGCTGGAAGTGAGAGCCCAATGATGAATTATTTTGATAAGGAGCCATACCAGATTTCAAAATGAGGCCGAAATGACTAAAATCAGAAAAACAAAACAAACAAAAAACTGAGATCTGATCCCAAGCGTGCATTTGGGTTAGGTCGGTGTACTTATGGGTAAGTTAGTGAGGAGTCCCTTTTATTCTATTTGAAGCTAACTTCTCACTTCGAAAACAATGCAATCTATGTAAGCACTGTCAACAGATAAGACAATCAAGTGGCTGATATGCTATGGTATTTTAGAAAACTGATTGTTGAGGGTGGGGGGAAATGGGTGGGATAAAAACTATAATAAGCCAAGAAAAAGCATCACACATATTAAAAATATGTGCACACAGATAAACTGTAAAATGGTATAACCTTCCTGACCTTGTAAATAGGTGCCCACAATATTTAAATATCTTTAAGAGGCAACTATTAGGAACTGCCACCCAGTTACCAGTTTTTACTGGTTGAATCCCCCAGTGATCTGCATCCAACATGAATGTGCCTCTTTCCCTATCCTCTCAGCCCAACATTCGTTAAAAACATACATAATCCCAATTATTTCCTTACATAACTAAAGACAAAAAGAACAGAAATTCCAAAAAAATACAGTAACACTAGAGACAACACTATAGACAACAGACAACACTATACCTTGCTTTAAGGCTATTTGAGGCTGAAGGTTACTTCTCAGTCCCCCAAAACTCCACCGACCACCAAGGCCAGCACTTCAGCATATACGGCACAAATGACCCACTGAAACATACTAAATGACCTCAGAAAACTGGACTTCTCTCCAAGATTCATGAAAACAAAGGTATGATCATAATGAACTTTCTAACTTTCTTGATATTTCCTGTGGACACGTTAGGCTAAGTGAACATAAAAAGGCTCAGTTCTTACAATGTACCCTAACATCTAGATAAGTAAGAGTTAAGGTTCCAAGTTCAGTGAGCTCTACTGAGCATGAGTGCGGTTATGTGGTGACATCCAAGAGATTGCATTGACCTCCACCAACTCTTATTTCCAACTGGGAAACCCAAGAATACCCTTAAGCATGCAATGCCCACGGCCCCGCCTGGGTTTCTGCTGCAAGGGCAAAGTGTCACTGACAGGCCCACTCCCCCATCTCAAAGAAAACAAAACAAAAAAAAATCCCCACTCACTGTGGCTCGGGGGTGCTGTAATCAAACTATGTCAAAGTTGCTTTTGCAAAATGTCTAATTTATCTGGAGTCAATGTAAGAGACAGGGAAGGCACAGAGTCAGGAACCTCCCTCCAAGGGAGTAAAAGAGCCAACATGCAGTGTGACACAATCTGTACGCGTTTCTCGGGGCCACAGGGGCTGGCAGCTTCACCAGCGTGGGAATCAGCAGTCTAGGGGCGTTGGTGACAGGCAGAGCCAGGGCTTACCTTGTTGGAGGCCATCTCACTGACGGAGTGCCTGGTCTGCAAGGTCTCTAGCTGGTCCAGACACCAGTCCAGCTCCTCCAGGGTCTCGCTGGCCAGTTTCTGGTAGGCCTCCTCTGCGAAGAGATAGGGAAAGGGGGACTCAGTTCTCAAGCGCTTCACGGTGCCGCCAACGAGTTCAAAGTGGGCCATCCTGCCATACCCCGCCATGCTCGGATGCCCGGTGCCCGCACATGAGGGCTGCTTCTTCATAGTGCCGAGCCCGGCACGGCGCTGGGGGCTCAGCTAGCGGGGCGGCCGGCCTCGGGGTAGCACGGTTTCTCCAGCTTGGCGTCTCAGTTCCGCGTCCAGGGAGGGCGCACGAAGTGCGGCAAGCCAACTTTTATACGGAGACACAGACAAAAACCCCACGGTGCGACTTTTCGACGGTGTGGCGGTCCCCAGGGCCAGCCCGGGAGGCGGGCGAAGAGGGCAGCGCGCGCCTCGGGGCCAACCCCGCGGACGGAGCGCCTGGTCCACGGCCTAATTTTGTCGCCGGCCGGCCGAGGCGCGTCCCAGCGCCCGCTCCGCTAGCCGCCTGCCGAGCCTTCTCACGACGCTAATGAATCAGCCGCGGCCGGGTGCGCGGCCACCACGTTTCCTGTTTTCTTTCTCAACTCCTCCAGCGCCCGGCGCAGCGCGGCTCCATCGCCGCGGCTTTCCGGGAACACTCCCCCTCACGCCCCTCGCCGCTGCCTGGCCCCTCCTCAGCTCCTTTACAAGGCGCCTGCCAACTGCCAAGGCCCGCCCGCGCCCCCGGCGCCCCCGGCGCCCCCCGCCGCCGCCTTCCCCGAAGCCCCAGCCCCGACCGCCCCACCGCCTCGCCGGGGCATCACCCCGCGCTGCCCGGTGCCGCTCGCTTTGAAGTCGAGCCCGGGAGGCGCGGGCGCGAGCGCGTGTATCTGTGGGGCTGCCGTGGGGCTGCGCGAGGAGAGCGGCCCAAAACCCGGCGTGGAGCGCCCGCCACCCGGGGTCACGCCTGCTGTGGGGCTCTGGCGGGACCGGGCGCGCACGCGCGCGCGCGCGACCGCGCACCTGCCCCGCGGGGACCCAGCGCGCCCCTCCCGGTGGCCCCGACTGCCCAAGTCTCAGCGTATTCACCGTCCGTTGCTCCCCGCGGGGTTTCGCGGGAGAGCCAGACGGGCGGCGCAAACACGGTTATTCAGGACCTGAGCAACCGTTTCTGTGGGTTCGGGTGTTAGGGCTTTTGAGTCTTCGTTTCTGAGGATTTAGAATTTACCTACTTCAAGGGGACAGGGCGGTTGTGGGAATAGAATTATTTCTATTAAAACCAGACTCAACCCGGCTTCTGCTAAGTACCAGATTTCTAAATGTTGGGGTGGACATAAACAAGCAAACAAAAACAACATTGAAGTCTTTTGAATTTACAGATTTGACAATATGCTGTATTTTCACATTCGGGATTGTCTAAGAGTTCTCATAAAGGAGCAGCAATGTGAATGCACCACGTAGGATAGGCACTTGACACATGTCCTACATACGTGCTTCCTTCGTCTGTGGAATTGCAAATCAGAGACCACGATGGTCCTGTGATGCCAAAGGAAAAAGTCTGGAAGGGTGTTTCTGCCCACCATATGCAGAATAAACTACAAACGTGAGAAAATGAAAAGACAATATCCAAAAGGCATGGTATGGAAGCTGGTTCCATTTACAAAAGCTGACCCTGGGGACCACGGGCACTCTACATAAAAGGATCAACTGCAAGAACTTCACTACATTAGCAAGTGGATGAACAAAACTTTCAGAGAGGAAAATAATCCAAACTCTGAAGAGCCCCATCTTATAAAACTTGGTTATTGTCATTTAAAAAAAATACATTGAAAAGCTTACATGAAGTTGAGAGATCCTTTGGTCTTCAAATCTACAGGTCTTGGAGGAGAAGAAACACTACCCTTGAAATTTAGACTCCATAAATGATCAGTGGCACAACAAAGAATTTCACAGACTGAATCTCAGGTTCCCAGGGATTTACCAGATAGGTTTTTACATAAAATTTGTAGAAGTTAGAATAACTTTCAAAGTATTTGTTACATGAGCCACATGACTCATTGTTATCAAGGATTCTTGAACTGTTTGGTATTCATTTTGGGGACTCTATGTTTAAATCTGCCACTTTTTTTCCTTTTTCTTTTCTGCAGCAATCTCTGTAAATATATACTCTAGGTGAACCAACAGCTGCCAAACCTTGCCAGGTAAATTAAAGAGTAAGATTGGGCCTTCCCCCCCAAAGTAACAACCTTAAAGATAATTTGATAATAAGTATAAAATGTTTTATCTGCATAGCCTTTCCCTGATTAGAAGAATATAAAAATATAGTATGATTCTTTTAAAAATGGAAACATTACACAATGATGTAATGTAGAAAGTCCCTTGTACTCCAATACACTAAGGATTGCAAACAATAATTAAGTCTATGATCATAACACATTTTCATTTTACCCAATACCTTCCATATGTAAGTACAGAGTAACCTGGTTGAAATGATAGCACATTTACTGTATGGTTTTGTTTTCTTTTTGGTTTTTTCCCTCTACTGTATAAAATAAGGATGTAGGACACTTTAAGAGGAAATTAACTTGTTCTGGGTTATTTAAGTTGTCAGTAGCAAGCACATCTAGTAGGTTATAGATGCAAAGCCATTATGCCTAGGATGGTTCACTGCCATCTTTCCAGTTACTGGGTACATACAGAAGCCAGGAATCCCTTCTCCATACCTCTAAGGCTTGGCTTTCCATGTTCCTCTCCCTGCATTCCAAGCCTTTAAAGTCTCAGCCCCAAAGGGAGCTCCCCAGTATAAGTAATCTCCCCATCTTCACCAACTTCTCAAACTTCTCAGAAATACAGGCCTTGGACTTATCTGGATGTGGCACTACATATTATATTCCAGTATTTACTTCTTAATTGTAAAAGGGGTAGAAATTCAGGAACGTTTCAATGCTTTAAGACATTATATATTTAAATACAGAGCTTGACTTTAAGAAGGCAGTTTAGCAACAAGAAGGATAACTTATTTCAGAAGATCTACTTTGTATCTAAATAATAGATTACCCATTTTAACAATCAGCATTTGCCTACAATAATGATTTGGTACACACATGTATTTTAAGTTCTAACTACCTCTACATGTATTGTATAAATCTGGAGAATAGAAAAACAGGGACCCAAACACATCTACATACCAATAAGCAAGAAAATATTTACTGACAGAGTAAAGAAATTTGTTCTATAAAACTGTTGTTCAAATAAAGAATTTTTGCTGATGTTAGTACAGAACTGAGAATACTGTTTTTCCCAAATTCTGAGGTTTATAGGCAATATGGCTGGCCACAGTTTTTTAGGATCATTATTAAAGTTTAACTTTTAGGAATTTTAACCCTAAATGCTCTAAGACATCAAGTAACTGACCTTTTCATCCCCACTAAAAAAACCTCAGTGTGGACTTGCCAGCTTTCCTACAGGAAATTGAGTCACTACACCAAACAGCACACCTAAATGTCATTGATGGCACCAGAACAACAACAGTGACCTAGTTTAATTTTGGATTTTACCAAGAACACGTACTGCAATCATTAACAAAACCCTTTCCCCCCAGAGAGTATTCACTGTGGCACTACTTGAAAATAGTATACAAAAACTCTTTTTTTTTTTTTTTTTTCCAACTGTCCAAAATCTTGCTAAGTCAAGGAACTACAAGGGAGAAAAATGCCCAAGCAACAACCGAAATCCCATAAAAGCTAGGAGAGGGTTGTGGAACAGCAAATGAGAAATAACTTGAGCCCTCCTACAGCAGTGTCAGGTTTTGTCGAGGCACCCTTGAACTATGTAACACCCCTGTTTCTGCTCAGGATCTTCTGTGAACAAACAGTCCTCAATTCTTGCAGGCCAGCACTTGGCTTCCGTCATTGTGATGCGATCAAGGATTCCCCTGACACATGGCCTGAACTGCTGCCAGGGGCTCCCGGAGAAGATGCTGAAGCAGCAGCTTCCCTTTGAAAAGGAAAAAAGTAATCTCCTCCAGCCACAGCAGTTAGTTAGAGGTTGAGGTCATTTTCTTGGGAAATGTTCAGCCAATTACTCTTATCCACCACTTATAACAACACTGACCATTGAGATAAAAGGATCCATGTGTAATTGTGTGGATATTGGTTTCTCTCTCTCTCTCTTTTTTTTTCTTTCTTTCTTTTTTTTTTTTTTTGCCAGTATTTGAATGATTAAAGGTCAATATAACTTAGTCATAATTTCTAGACAGGCCTACTGGTATAAATGAAGAGAACAGGTACAAAATCACTTACTTTGAGCACCATTTGCTTACACTTACTTAGAAAATACATAAAAATTAAAAGTTGATTCAGGTTTTTCTTAAAATTAAAAAAGAGAAAAAGAAAAAAAACCAACTTCATTAAATGCCTTCAAAGAGCAAATACTTAAATATATATCTTCCTAACCGATTCCAGCTTTTCCCATCCTAATTCCCACCAAAATTCCCTCTTTGTTCCTAAGGATGGAGTTAATAAAGCCTAAAGTAGATAGAACTAGAGAAAAATGATTCCTATTTCACCATGTATTGCTTCGAGCTAGTTATTTCCTGAGTTTGCTACAGTAGATTTGTCCAGGTTAGTTCTAACTTTTGCTTATTTTTCCCCCTCTATACATTTTATCTGATGGGAAATACATAAAGGAGTTGGATTCACTTTCAATGTGTACATGTAACAGGTTTAAGCAGAGCTTGCCAGTGGCAAGCTGCTCTCATTTCCAAGTGTATTACTGGCACCAACTTCTTGTTTTGAAGTACTTAAAAATCATATGAAATATATAAAATTTCACTTAGTACTTCAAAAAATCTCCAAAGGGAAGATGTACATAATTTTGTGAGGTTTCTTTTTTACTTTTATCTTCCCACAATCTAGGCTTTTTTTCTAGTGCCGCCTAAGGCTCTAGTAGAATTTTTAAAGTGAAATAAACACAAGATTAGGTTTCATTGACTTCTGAGACCATCAGTAATTCAACAAATATTTGTTTAGCACCAACAATGTGTCATGCATTTTATTAGAGTCTGCAAAAACAAGGTGTCTTTAAAAGACTGTCTCTTATCCAAGGAAAACCTAGACTTTGATACTGGAGATGATTTCAGCACACTATATTGTAGAAAGCCTCCTGAAAGAAGATAGCATGTAAGCTATTGCAGAATGAAAGAAGGCTATTTAAATCAGACTGGGACAGAGGCAGAGTGGGAAGGCATGTCCTACAGAATGAAACAGGAAGTAAGTGAAGCATGGGGGGAGGAGGTTAAGAGGGAACATATGAGCAAGGATATGGGCCTTTCTTTGTTCAGTGAGATGTGTGTGTATGAGTATGCAGAGAAAGGAGCTACCATGAGTAGGGCCTTGCTTGAGGGAAAGAGGCTGGAGAAATCTGCAGACACTGGCCACAAAAACATTGTCAGGCATCTGTAATAGAGACTGTGGACTGAATTTTTGAGAGTAGAAGCCACTGAGTGATTCAGAGTACTGTGTGTTATGGGATTGGATTTTATTTACATGGAAAATTCTAGGGCTCTGAGTAAATGGGGCTAAGGAAGGCCAAGCTGACGTCAGTGAGACCATTATCTTTGGCCATATTATTGGTAGGATAAAATTAATAATTTATAGAACATTTGCTTTCTGATGATTATTCTTATCTAAGACAATCTCAGTATTAAAATTCTACATGGGCATATGTCAGGCATGAAAGACTGTCCAGCGGGATAGACTTCTTGCCCTGAAAACTAGGATCTTCTAGTTATTGGGGTTTTAATTGTACTGTATTCACCAGAATTTCTTGCAGGGAGAAACTGGAAAAAAAGCATTTACTTACTACAGAAGGTGAGACTTCAAGGAGTCCTGATTTGGGTGGAACTCATCTGTAATCTTTATAAAATATAGGAAAGGGGAATAATATGCTGCTTGCTCCACAGTGTGTGTGTGTGTGTGTGTGTGTGTGTGTGTTTGTTGGGGTGCACGTGCGTACTTGTGTTAAGTAACACAAAGGAGTAAGCTCTGTCTACAGTATAAGAATAATTCCACCCTATAAATATCCCCTCCCCCAATCTGTAATAAATTTGCTAAAGACACAAGATGTGGCAAGAGTTTTGTTTTGTTTTAATCCAGTGAAGGGACTGAGCTTGGAAGACAGATTCACATGAACAGAAACATCAGCCTGAGAAGACACTGGAGAGAAGAGGCAGAGGAAGAGACACAAGATTTGAAATTCATTAAGATGAGAGAGGCTTTTGTCCAAGATATTGGAGTTTAAGTTTCATCAGACAGGTGGGCTGGGGACTCCACATGACTCTACATGACACCAGACTATAAGTAATATTTGTCCTTGATTGAAACTGAAGAAATAGAAAGAGGTTCCGATCTCCACTCTACCTCAAATAAACCATAATCCCTGGGACATCACCTAATCTTTCTTGGGCCTCAATTTCCTTACCTGTAGATTGGAAATAATGAAATAGTGTAGATTATTTTAGTGAAGTGAGAGACTCTGGGTTAAGCAACCTTGCATTGTTCACCTAATAGATTCTTTTCTAGACACTGCAACAAATGATGGAGATTTAGCAATGAGCAAAGTGAAAGGTTCCTGCCCACTCTCATGGAGTTTATATTCTACTGGTTACGATGCTGTTCTTTTCATTTTAATAAATATATACTGAACACCTGCTATGGTCCAGGTGCTGAGTACACCAAAGAGAAGGAAGTAACTTTGGGTTTCAAGAAGCTCGTAGTCCTGTGAGGAAGACAATTACAGTTGACCTTTGAATGTGGGGTTTAGGGACACCAACCCCTTCTATGGTCCAAAATCCATGTATAACTAATGACTTCCCCCAGATTTAACTACTACTAGCCTATTGTTGACCTGAAACCTTACTGATGACATAAACAGTGGACTAGCATATATTTTGTATGTTATGTATTATAGACTGTTTTCTTACAATAAAGTAAGGGAGAGAAAAGAAAGCATTATTCAGAAAATCATAAAGAAGAGAAAATACATTTATAGTTCTGTACTATATTTACAAAAAAAAAAAAATCCACTTAGAAGTAGACCCACACAATTCAAACCTATTTTGTTCAAGGGTCACCTGTATAGAAGATTATGTAGGTAAGTCATCCACTAAAATTAGACAGTAGTGGGGTCAGGGATTACTACAGAGGGAATTCTTAAATAAGCAGATGCCTTCAAAGACATCATTCAGTTCCAGAATGCTCTAACACTATGAGGTTAGCTCAACTGTTTATTAGGCATCAATGTTTTTTTCCTTGAAATCTCTGACAAAGAAAGTTACTGATAAATGGAAAGCACCGGAATATATTTGCACCCATCTCTGCTGTATATTTACATCTACCTCCAACTCTGCCCCAAACATACTCCCATCTAATACTTTGCCATTTGATTTACTAATTTCTTAATTTCTTTCTTTTTTTTAAAGATTTTTATTTATTTGACAGACAAAGTAGGCAGAGGGGCAGGCAGAAAGAGAGGGGGAAGCAGGCTCCCTGCTGAGCAGAGATCCCAGGACCCTGAGATCATGACCTGAGCTTTAGCCCACTGAGCCCCCCAGGCCAAACAGCTAATTTCTTAATTTCTATAACTGCCACTTTCAGTTAAATTCTCATCTATGTATTTCTAGATTTGTGTAAAAGCTAGTACTGGATCTCCTTGGGTTGTTTTTCTTTTTTCCACCACAGTACTGTTTAGAAAGTCAGAATAATCTTCCTTAAACTCTTTTTTTTTTCTTTTTTAGAGAGAGAGAGAGAAAGTGCAGCAGGGTGGGGTGTGGGGTACAGAGGGAGAGACAGAATCTCAAGCATGCTCCATGCTCAGCACAGAGCCTGATACAAGGCTCAGTCTCATGACCCTGAAATCATGACTTGAGCCAAACCAAGAGTGAGATGCTTAACCCACTGAGTCCCCAGACACCCACTTAAACTCTGTTTTTAATGTGTCAGTCCTTTGCTCAAATACCTTAATATATCAATGCCATCCATACTCCTGTCTTCACCTAAGGCCTTTCTTCAGTAGGATTTTCAATAAAACTCTCAGCTCTCTTTTACACTATCCCATCTAAGTCTTGCCCTTCTGGGTCCAACCTTCCACCTAGATATAATTTGCTGACTACTGTCTCTCTGACTTGGTGTATATCCTCTTTGTATTTGTTTCTAGGCCTTTCTGTGAGTGTCTAGACCAGTTCCTATCATTTATAGGCATGCAACAATATTTTTCAGTAAATAACCAATAAGTACTCATGTATTATAACAAGTCAGAATATTTCTTTACAAGTACTATTAGAGCAGTAATACTGTCCTGAGGATAGTTCTCTAGATGTATTATTCATCTTCATCTATCTATCTCTTATGCTCCGTCTACTGTTTTCAACCTCTCCTACTTGCCAGGAATGAACATTGTCAGAACTTCGATTAAGCACACCATGGTGTCTTCCTGGAGCAAAATATTAATCTTAGACCTAAAGGGATAGATATTATAACATATATGTAGAATGATCTTTACAAACCAAATGAAATTTTGAAAGAAACCATCAGTACACAGATATGAAGTTTGGGGGTATTAGGTGAATGAACTAAAGGGCGTGTGCTATCCTACCAAGATCAGGAGAATGTAGATTAAAGCTGGGAGAATTTCTGAATCTCCTACTTACTCTTCTCTTCTAAGTTTAGCCAATCTGTAGTGCTCATGTTACTTTCTAGCAGACATTTAAATATATATTTCTCTCTCAATATAACAAAATTAAATCCTGTCTATACCTCTCCATGAAATTATTCTGTGTTTTCACTGCTTCATCTCTACCATCACAATCCTATCTGCTTCCCCAACCCTGTGCCGCAGCACACACATATATACTCTGCTGGTTTCTTTTAGCTTTTCCTTTGACTATGACTTTCCTATCTTAAGAACCACTTCTTAATCTTTATATTATAATGACTAGTTACATTTATGATGTATTTGTTTTCTCTATAAATTTTACTTGATTCATTGGTTACTACTCTATCTTGGACATTCCATCATCCTCACCTCCTGATCTTTGTTCTGACTTTTCATAAGAAAAGAGAACTTCCGGGGTGCCTGGGTGGCTCAGTGGGTTAAAGCCTCTGCCTTCAGCTCAGGTCATGATCCCGGGGTCCTGGGATGGAGCCCCGCATCAGGCTGTCCGCTCCGCAGAGAGCCTGCTTCCTCCTCTCTCTCTTTCTACCTGCCTCTCTGCCTACTTATGATCTCTGTCTGTCAAATAAATAAATAAAATCTTTTAAAAAAAAAAAAAGAACTTCCTTAAATGATTGCCCATGGAGGAGACACTAGAGTAGGTATACTTTTTGATTTCTTGCACTTCGAAAGTCACAGCGCTTAGCCTTTTTGGAAGTCTAATAAACCTTCTGAGAATCAGATGCAAACCTCCCCAGGAAAATGGACATAAGTTGATATGATCAACTTTTTTATTTTGAAAGTATTCATTGACCTCCCTGAAGTCACTAGGGACTCCAGGTTGAGAATTCCCACCTGAATAAGGAAGAGAAAATATTTGTTTTAATCAATACTGCTCCAGAATCTTTTATTCAGAAGCAGTACCTCTGCTGCCTTCTTTGTTCCCTAACTCCCCTCACTGTGAAATACCTAAAGAGAAGTAATGCCAAAGAGACATTCATTGCATTTAAAGGAAATGAACTCAGAGCTAAGAATAACACATACAAAAGGTGTGCAAAAGAGACTAGGCTATTTAATCAGGCTATAAACAGACTCTCTGTGGGGTAATTCACGATGTCCAATTTTTATTCTCACTACCTGTGCTATAAGCAGAATATATGAGTGAGACGCCTTATTGGCCTACTGGTAAGCCTGCATTTGTTAAATGTGTGCACATTATAAAGCAAATTTCAGAACTCAGGATCATGTTGGTAATACTTGGCTTGTCTACTTGATTGTGAGCTGGCTCCGTACACAAATGTAATTAAAAGAAATTAATCTTCTAGCTGTACAAGACTATCTAGGGGTATTCAGATTTGGATAAGAAAGCTCTTACACATGTACAAGAATCTACAATCCATAGAGTTCTCCATGGGAGGCGGTATGACGGATCAGAAAGGGCATGGCTTTTTGAGTCACCCAGAATTTGAATTCATCTTTGGCCATTGTTCTAGTTGTATTATCTTAAATTAGTCATTTAAATATCCAAACCTTTATATGTAAGTTGAGAATTAATTTTTATGAGAAATGCATATTAAAAATGCATGCAAACCCCCCAAGGGCCACATGTGACTTACAGAGGGTACTCACTCAATAGTATAACTATTATTTTGACTCACCTTACAAAGTTGTTTAAATAAGTTAATCTGCAAGAAGGCATTTAATATGTATGAAGGGTTTCTTCCTCTCTCATGGGTTCTCAATTCTTAACCAGTTATAATTTTCCTATCATCACCATTGACACTCAACCATTAACCTGTTCTGGGCTGCATATTAGTGAAGAATCTAAGATCTAGAATAGCCTTTATAAGACCACACCAATCATGCCAAGTCACTATATATAAAATATATATAAAAGATATGTCACTGGTTAATAAAACAGCACCACTTCAGTGAGGTTCATTCTAGTATCTCCCAAAGAACATTCAATTGATAATTACTCCTACAAGATTCTCCTTTGGTAAGGATTCTGTAGTCAAATAAGTTTGGGAAATTTATTTGTGGTCTCTTTGCTGTGATTTGTAATAGACACACACCTACCAAAAGCTAGAAGTTCCACAGCAGAGAAATCTGTCTAACATCATTAACACATATTATCTAAACTTAACTTTGTCTTGAAACATTTTTTTTCATGCAACCATTATCATCTTTTGAACCATACTTTGAAAAACTTTGTCCTTTACCAAATATGGCGAGTCCCAAAACAAACACAATGCTTATTTTGTAGGTCCCCATGTATTTGAAATCTGTTATGTTTTGGACATCTGATTTTTCCTCCTCAAGGTTTTGTGTACTGTTGAGAAATGGTCAGAGAGTAATCTATCTACCTACCTACCTTCCTTCCTTCCTCTTTTACTTTTCCCCAGCAAGAGAACAGTTAAAAAAATCCTTACATATTTATTGGGTCTCTCTGATGTATTGGTTGCTATGAAATACAAGAACATGAAAGGCTCAGTGGCCTGGACCTGGGAAGGAACTTAGAATATCCCACTGAGAAACTGACATGTGACCAGCTGCTGCCTAGAGAAATTGTGAGGTGGCACAGAAATCATTCAGCTTGGAAGTGCTACTGCAGTTCAGAGCAAGGAGGGGGAGGGATGGACTGTAGCTAAGTGCACAGGGCTCCAGGAAGAAGGTGAACCTGGATGCAGGTCTTTAACAAAGTCTGTGGTTTGAATGCCTGTGGGAGGAGGGTATTAGCTTGCATTCTTTTTTAAAAATTTTTTATAAACATATAATATATTTTTATCCCCAGGGGTACAGGTCTGTGAATCGCCAGAGCTTGCATTCTTTTCAGGTGGAATAAACATCTGGAGCCTGAATAAGGGTCACGTGTGTCAGTGGTAAATAGCCTGGATGGAGTAGACTCCTTAAAGGGAGAGGTGAAATCGGGTTGGATACTTACATGCATGGCCTTGAGCTAATGGATTTTGTGGGGATTGGATAAGGGCACTGGTAGACCAGGAGGCCGAAATAAAGAAGAGAGAAGGAAGGAAGTTATGAATCAATTGCAGTAGTTCAGATGTACAGTGCAAGGAGTTCTAGAAGTATCCATTTTAATGGTTTATTTTGACAGATATAAGCAACAGAAAGAGCATGGTATTGGGGATAGAGATCTAGGTTCAAAAGCTGGCTCTGCAACTTAGCAACCATGTGGCAAATTTAAGCAAATTATTTAACTTCTTTACCTTAGTTTTTCTCTTTTGCTCAGTGCGGAGTCTGCTTCTTCCCCTCCCTCTCTCTCCCCATGCTCCTATTCTCTCTCTCTCAAATAAATAAAATCTTCAAAAGAATAAATGAAAAATTATAAATGTTTATCAAGTCAATTACATGTAACACATGACAGCTGCTTTTAACAGCAACGCATCTCCTCCCCATCTCTTCTTAAAATACAAAGTTATCAAAACAATTCTGTACATATTTGTGATACTAGTAGCAATCAGCACCTGCATCACTCTGAAAATTAACTTAGTATTCATTACACCTCCTACTTTAGCAATTTAAAATGCAGTTGTTTTATTAAGCAGTATGAAGAAAGAAAGATGTCCATATTTTATTTTATTCCTAAAATTAGATTTGGAAAATATATATTATTCCATGGCAATCTAAACACTTCTTGCCATGCCCTGATCTTGTAAACCCAAATTTTATTTTGAGTATTCCAGGTTTATGCTTAAATGATATCTCCTTCATAAGAAAAAAGAAATTGCTTAGCATTCTCTTCTTCTCATTTAAAAACCAAATGGGTTACACACACACACACACACACACACACATATTTATTTATGTATGTATTCATAAATCTCCAGGACACATTTACTAGCTAGGATTATTTTATTTAATGTGTGGGCATTTTGCATTGAGATCATTAAGGTATTAACATGAGAGGAAGATTTTTGACTTAAGACAAGTTTGAGATCCATTAAAAGTAATTATTGTAAAATCTGGTGATTTTATATAAATTTTTTAAACTTCATTACAGGGCGCCTGGGTGGCTCAGTGGGTTAAGCCGCTCCCTTCGGCTCAGGTCATGATCTCAGGGTCCTGGGATCGAGGCCCGCATCGGGCTCTGTGCTCATCAGGGAGCCTGCTTCCCTCTCTCTCTCTCTGCCTGCCTCTCCATCTACTTGTGATTTCTCTCTGTCAAGTATATAAATAAAATCTTAAAAAAAAAAATAAAATAAACTGCATTACATACCTCTGGAAGTACAACTTTAAAGTTTTAGGAGTTTTGCCATTTTGCTAACACGACTATGCTCAGGACATCCATTATTTCACTGGGAGTATTTATCTCATTCATATAAATTTTTGTTGCAAATCAAAGCAATGGAGAAGCTTCTGGATATTTAGATCCACATTCTAATTTCAGTCTGTATATTTTGTTTTCATACTTTGCCCTTGGTGACCTAACACTCACGCCTGCTCACCTTGAAAGTATCCTTTATTCATCAGCTTCAACGTGGGTCACCAGATTATTCCCTTTAACATTCTTTGAGATCTTGCAGAAGTAGAAATAATGGGGAACTTCAGGTCCTGTGGAGAACTGCCATTTTCTTCTGAAGGCCAAGACTCCACCCATACAAAGTTTGGGGAGCTAAGTGAGATGAGGCAGTGACCTTCAAACTTTCTTGACAGTGTACCACAGTAAGAAATATATTTTATACTATGAATAGCCTTAACTTGTTTAAAGTAGAAGCTGCAACGAATAGTATTGTGCTTTTTTAAAAAAGAAGTGTTGAGTGCTGACTCTCAGTATAAAAATATGTAATGTTTTGATACCTATATTTGTTTTTAAAAAGTAGGGAGGAGTGAACTCTTATTAAAAGCGACTTCTGTATGTTATATATAATAGTCATGACAAAATGTGCTCTTGGTCTTTGTTTAAGAAACCACTCATTTAAGTGAAAGCAACAAAAATAATCATATATATACAATATAAAGGAAATCTCTATATAATTGAAGCAGTATATATACACATACATACATACATAAATTTGATCTACTGTACAAAGAATTCAAACAGAACTTACATGAAGTGATGTTTACCCTTACCATGTATGATTTGCTCTGATGTTTCCTATTCCAATCCATTTAATTAAAAAAATACCGATTGTGCCCTACTAATCTGAATTTCCAATCTACCAATAAGTTTATAAACACTGAGGAAAGGAATCACTTAATTTAATGAATCTTATTTTTCTCTCCCTTTGTCCACTTCCTTTCACTTTATAATAAAAATTTTTCTTGTGCTCTCCTGCAAGGGAGAAGTAGAAGACAGAGATTTCTAAGGGACAGGATGTCTAATATGCAGATACTTCGTAAATCACTCTTCCTTATATGTGTGAGTTTCCTCAGGCAGTAAGAGGTTTACTGGCTGTACACATAAAGCAGGGATCCCTCCATAAAGTGCATACCAGAAGGAATGATGTAGTAGTGGTTGGAGACTTCAGAGAGCATATGTGGAATGCTGGCCAACTGCTCCCAGCTTGTTAGATTTTTCAAAAGAATCCCTGCATTTGAATTTTTAAATGGAAAATCTATGTTGTTTAAACTTTTGGCAACTGATTCAAAACAAGTTTTTAGGACCAAACAAGAGTCTATGGACCTCTGTGGCCAATTTGCAACCTCTAACATCAACAGTGCTTAGCACAAGTGACAGAAACCTTTCTGAGAGCAGTGTTTTAGACAGGCCCATAAGGACCTAATTATAAATATCAAGGTAGAGAAATTAATAAGTTTTTTTGGAATCTGGAATGCTAATGTGGGGCTGTTAAAAGACCATTTGAAGTCAGAAGACAGATTCAATTCCAGGTTCCAGTGGTTACTCAGGACTGGTCTGGGCCAAATAATCTCAGCTGTCCATGCACCAACTGGACCCCTATGAGATGTGCTATGAGGAATCAGAACTGACCAAAACCATGTGACTCCAATGACTTAAAAAATACTGCTAATGGCCTACCCAGTCATGGAGCTCTGTTTCCCAAAGACCACCACACATTATAACCTTTTCATTGGCAAATTAATAGGAAAAATAAATCTTTCCACTTAGCCTTCATTTCCCTTCTTAATATCTTATAAATAAATTCCTGGAATACCTACCTATTTCCTCCATGTCTTTTCCTTTGTCAACCCCTCCTACATAATTTTATGTTCCCAAAGCACCTCTTGTATAATAGTATCTGTCCTTACACAAGACCAAATTCTGGATTTTTAATCCCTGTTGGTTTGCATCCAAATTTGTTCAACTCTTGAGAGCCCCTCTAAAATCCATCTCACTGGACTCATCTGTCTTCACCATCCCTTGTGGCTGATGCCACCTTTTGTCAGCAAGTTCCCTCAGAGTCCCATGTCCTCATATTTGGTCATATTTGTGGCTTCCTGGTCCAGTCCTTCCCTCCCACTTTCCTTCCACCTATTCAGTTGTTGCTTTCACAGGCTACATCCTTTATGCAAAGGTTCCTTCAAAGGAAGCTCTGCATAGAAGCAGATGGCAGGCTCTCCACAGGAAAGGCAGGAAGTCCTGGGGTAGAGTGAATAAGTCATGAGATCACTTAGGGCTGGGTGGCACTCAAGACAAGATTAAGAGTAATCTGTTCTCAAGCTGGAGGGAAACCACATGCTTTGTCTGTTTTGGTTTTACCTGGAGGTGAGTACTTTCCACAGACTAAGTTGAGAAACAAGACATTGTTACATGATTCATCCTTTTCTACTTAAACTTTGGTTTGAGTCAACAAGTCAATAAGTACTTGTTAAACACCTGCCAGGGGTATCTAGTAGTCTAAGCAGGATTAAACTTAACAGACCTAAATTCAGATCTCTGGTTTCAAGGAGTCTTCTCCTAATGGTTATGAACAACAAATGAACAATCACAGTGATTTCAACAGAAATACATGCATGTGACAACAGAAGCATGTACAAAGTAGGGAAGTTTAGAAGATCCAACTAGGCTTCCCAGAGAGGCTGTCCATGCCCTCCTCCACTGGCTAACTCATGATCAGAGTTTGCAAGCTTGGGTGGGACTTTAGAGAACAGTGTGTGAGCAGTAGGAATAGTCGGTCTGGTGACTCAGGTGGAGTGAGAACCAGCTCACGACATATGACCTCAGGCACACAATGCACAAAAGAGCCTCTTTCTTCTCCAAACCTCCAAATTCTCTAGTGGAAGCCTAGAAATGTGGGAGAAAAGGAGACAGGGAGCTACAACCACTGTAGCCAAGAAAGAAAGAGTAGGCCTGAGTCTCTAAGTAAAAGTGTAGAAACTCAGCCAACTGTAAGCTGGAACGTCAGAAAGAGAATGTTTATTCAAAAAGGATAATCAAAGATGCAACTGTGGGAGGCAGAGGAGAAAAACTGGGGCTGCCTGAGAAGTGGGTGAAGAAAACCCAGCACCTCAAGAACCTGATTGCATTTTGCAGCCAGTATTTTCTACTTGCTGCTCCCTCTGCCTGCCTTCCCCCTCCTCTGCAGGAGCTGGGCTCTGTGGCCCCAGAGTCATGCTCTTTTTGTGGGGAATGCCAATTTAGAAATGAATTCATCTGGGCAAGCAACCACTGATAAGTAATTTTCCTTCAGCGTGAGTGAGACTGACATTTGCATTTAAGCTGTTCAGTTGGATCCTAGAGGAAGGTGCCTGTTCTGCCCACAGAAAGTCCCTACTCCAGCTCTGACCTCTTTCATTCCTTTATTTAGAAACAAGGCAAGTGGTTCCTTGCTCTTTTAATCCCTGGATGGACAATATGCTGGCTTATTCTGGGACAGAGGGGGACCTTAAGAAGACTGAAGATTCAAGAGAATAGCTTTTGGAGTAAGGCAGGAGGCCTTGTTTCCAAACCTAAGTTTTGCCACTGACTAATCGGAGAGCCTCATATAAGCTCATTGGCTTACCTAAGCTTGTTCTCTAATTTTAAAACGAAGAAAGCAGCACCTACATCATATGATGATTTTGAAGATTAAATAGGATTATGCATGTAAAGCAGTACTGGAGAAATACTAAGTGCCTCTCAAATAATGATGCAGATGTATTTTTTTATGCAGACATACAGAGGATATAAGGATTTTCTGAATTATTTCCAGCACACCCTAAGGCTTCACCTTCTTCCAGATTCTGTTATCTGCTGGTTGACTGACAGGGTCTTCCGAGCATTTATCAATGTGATTAGGAACAGTAATTCTGGAAAGTACTCTCAAGTTATTTATCTAATTAAACAAGCAAACCTTTTTAACCCAGTCACCCTAAATCTCTGTAGCTTGTCTCTGTTGATTTGGTCAGAACAGTTCAGATGGAAGGGAAGGGCTTTCCGGGTGGAAAAAAAATAAATTAGCTGTCTGGAAAACAAGGACCTCTGAGTTAAAAAAAAGCCTCACTGAAACAGCCTGTTTACTTTGCCATGGTGTCTCACATTAGTTGGGACTGGGAAAATCCAGGTTACCACCCAGCAGGAGCTCTAGCTAAAGATAGATATTGGCAAATATCATATTTGATGTGTGAGAGCCAAATCAGAAGTTCACTCTTGAAGTAATTAAAATCACTAACCAGTCTATCACAATGATTTGTTTACTAGTAGACAGATTTTCTACAGGGTTGGAACCAAATCAAATTCATTCTTCAATCTTTGGTGCTAGACGTTGGCTGTCACATACCAGGTATCCAATAAATGGTTTTTGAATTGAACTGAGAAAGCCTGGAACATTCCCTTTATTAAGACTATATTTTTTGTAATGTTTTCAGAGCTTCCAACACATCTGAGAATCAATAACTCTTTTGTTAGAGGAATATTAATATGAAACCTCATTGGAAACCTCACCATGTCTTATGAGATACAGCAACTTTTGTCCTGGGGAAAGAAATCCCTGGTAGAGTGACCCAAATCTCCATTTTCCCCACTTCTAGAGTCCTACAGAACCCTTTATTCTCCATGTACCTAAGAATACTCATACATTTATTTGTTTACATATCTGTTCCTTCCAGGTAGAGGGTCCATACAACCCAACTGGTCCAGAATTTACCAGGTTTATGCCTGTTACCCAAGGGTAATTATAAATAGTATTGCCTTTCGCTCTAAAAAGTGTCCTGCTTTGAGTGCTAAATCATATGGGCTCTGTACTTCTGGGAGAGTACATCACACATCATTTAGCGGCCCAGCCCTGCCTCTTCTGGAAGTCTGGGCACTACTCCTGCCCAGGGTTTTCCTCTATGGAGGTGGATCACTCAATAACTGCATTCAGAAGCTTTGGGCTCACTCCTGAAAGTACATTCTCTCTGGAGAGAGAGAATCTCGGTGGAGCAACAGCAAGCAAAAAAAAAAAAAAAAAAAAAAGAAATCAATTCACTAAATTCAATTCTCTCCTTTCATCTCAGGCCCCTTACGAACACTAAGAAACAAAGGATGTCTAATAATTACAACCCCAAATTTGCTGAAATCTAGAATACATACCTATTTGAAAGTTCTAATCTAGTAATTAAACTTAAGCTTCCCAGGTTATACTGGACCTTAATAAGGTATCTTATTATGTCAAAATCAGCTAAGGTCCTCTAATGTGATTTGGAAGAAATGGACAGATAAAATTAAAATGTGGCAGGTCAAGGTAATCCAAAAGCTCAACTCATTCAGTAAATAACAATGGCACTTTAACAGGTTCTTTTCACTAATAGGATGTAATTGTGCTTGGCTTTAATTTCTTGTAACGATGGAACAAATTTGATTACTTCATACTTTTAGGGACATTTGGCTACATCATGTTTTGGTGCTTCCATAAAACCCAGTGGAAATTAAATCAGCTCTGTGATTGCTCATTTCCCCTATTTAGTGGCATGTCTGCCTCGTTTCAGCAAAATGGTAACCATTGTCTATGTTAATCCAAGATACTGCAGATTTAAAAGAAATTACCTCCTGTACCCTTCTCCTTTCAGATCGCCCTATTTGTAGCTATCAAATTTTGGGATGCATTCTGGGGTGCAATCTTGCTTGAACAAGCAAAGTAATTCTCATGTGAGATTTTGGGATTCTCTGTACTGTAAGTTCTAAATGCACCTATAATTCAAATTTAGATGAGGTCTATGAAGAGCATCAAAAGTTTTAAGAGCTTAAACCTTTATTTTGTGCTACTGCTTCTCCTTTCCCCAATTCTAGGTAGACATACAAGTTTTGAGATAGGGAGTCTACTGCCACATACTATGAAAATTAGTCACTAGTCTAGCACATTTAATCTTTAGGCGCTTACCCAGAGCAGGTAAAATATTCTAGCAGAACTTAACACAAGTTTTCTGACATTGTAGGTAGTACTAAGCTCAAACTGTGAAAGATCATAATACAAAAGACATTGCAAATATAGTACGGCAGACTGACATTGTTTAAAACACATGCAACATTAATAGGCAACATTGTGGCAGAGACTGCCAACTGTCCCCTAACACTGACGCTTTTCTTCCTCAGTTAAATTAGAATACTCATTTACCTAAGTATATGACTGCTTAAAATAGAGAACATTCCCAGACTCCTGTGTAGCAAGGTGTTACTACATAAGCTAAGTTCCGATAAATGGGTTGGAAGTGTTATGTGGAGGTTTCAGAACTGCTGTCAAAAGACATTTGTCATGTATCTTTTATCTGTCCTTTTTTACTCATTTCTCTGTCTTCCTGGCTAGAGTCGCCAAATTGGATCATGAGTTGAATTCAGGCATAAAGGCCACATCTAAAATATCAAAAGAAAGGAGCATGTGTCCTTGAAGTCTTTGTGGAACAGTGTTGCCACATTAGTTCTAGATTGCCTACTTTCAGATTTTAACATGATACAGAAATGAACATCTATCTTCTTGAAGTCACTTCTATTTTAAATCTGTATTCGTGAAAAACACATTCCCAACTAATACAAACACCAAAAACAAAACTCTCATTAACCTATGATCTAAGACTATACTTTAGTCTTATTAACAAAGGGTGTTCACCTAGGCCAGCCAAAAATTTAGATACTGGACAGCTGGTTGCCAGCTTACTATAATTCAAAGATATTGTGTAGCAACACATTTCTAGTTAAGAGCTTGCTCCAAGACTGTCTCAAAATGATTTCTAGAAAATTTGGCAAACAAAATCCTATAAGAACCATGCTGAAGTTTCTCCTAGGGTTCAGATATCTGTCTTTCCAGCCAGACTGAAAGTCACTCTAGCCTGGAAGTCATTGCAATGGACCAAAACTTGGTTTCCCTGGCATGAAGAAGAGCACTGTCATTTCGAGGAGGGAGGTTCTCCTTTGGTCTCCTCTCCCACTCATTTATACACTTGAACACATGAATGTTTACATATTTTTTTCTGACTCAATAGTCTCTGAGCACATTGCTCTTGTTAAATCATTAAAAGCTGGAGGGTCTTTTCAAAATTCTTTCTGTGATTTATCACTTAAAGCCAATGTTCTCTCCTCCTGTGAATCCAAGTGCTTTAAAACTAAATTCTTGCAGATCCAAGTCATGTCTGAAAGGTTTAGAGAATGACATACTGTGGTCATATGGTCAGTGCACAAATACCTCTGATTGTACAATATTTTAAGGCAAAACAGTTTATGTGTACGTTCCATGAGGTTATAGGCCATAGGCCACTTATTTATTACCAAATCCCCAGCTCCTGAACAGTGCCCCACCACATAAATCTGTTGAATGAATAAATGAAGAATCTTCCTGGTGCAATAAAATTGTGATCTGCAAACATCTGAGGCCCATCTCCGTGTGTGCACAGGGCACACACATAGCTTCCTGGATGATTTTGCAGTACTGGGCATCTGTATTGTCCACAACAGTTACCAAGGGACCTGTTTTTCATAAATGGCTCCAGAACACACTCTTCTACAGAAACTATTGCTGCCCACTGTCATTTTCACTTAGATCTCCCAATACATAAGCATATTGTAGGACATACTTGGGTGGAGGGGAATGTGCACACTCAAGCTTCCCCTGAAAAGAAATTGCAGCTGTCAGAAATGGGTTAGTTATCAAAATTAGCTCCATAGATTATATAAGACATAAATCTCAGTTTTATTTGTTCATAGCAGTGTAAACTTGCTTTTTTAAAAATTAAGTTAGGAAATAAAAATAGCTATAAGGACCATTTTGGGAGGGACTGTCCATTATCTGTCTCAGTGAAGGGATAGCTGGGGTGTGTATTAGGATGGTTCCCCATAGGACCCCTGTTCTCTAGAACCCATTCAGAATTGCCAATACCCTCTCCGCTTCTCTACTGCTCCCTGACACACAGCTAGGCAAGGGAATCATCTAAATAGAAACTGCTTTTGTCTTCCACAACCTAGAGTGGTCTGATCATGAAAAGAAAAACAGAATACAATTTTCAGAAAGACAGTATGTTCTGTCTAAGTGAATGCCAGCTAACAGTAATGCCATTGATAAGTTCAATAAACAGAGATTTGTTAATTAAGGCGAATCTCTATTTTTATCAACTTATTGAATCTCCCAAAACAAGTTATTTCACACATATTGACATATAATGTTTGTCTGCAAAATTTAAAATATTAATGATATGACCTTTTTCCCCCTCAAGATAATTCAGCTGCTCCTTCTACCAGTTTCACTATCAGTATCTGGGTTAGAATTTGAGGTATAAGATATAAATAACTCCTCCTGAAACATCCAAAGACACCAGATGTTTGAGACTGTAGTTATAAGGAAAATTGTCCTTATTCTTAGAAGGTATACACTGGGGAGTTTGAGGATGGAGGGCCATCATGTATATAGCTCTCTCTAGGGTGTGCCAGAGAAGAAAAATTGTGTGTGTGTGTGTGTGTGTGTGTGTAAACAGAGTGTGACAAAGCACATGAAGGAGGATGTCACCAATAGTGAGGAATATGCATGTATTCTTTGTACTATTCATAAAGCTGTCCATTAAGTTTGGAATTGTTTTCAAATAAAGTATTTTTTAAAAAGTGATTGTAATAGTGACATTAAATAATTATATTATATATTTGAGCATTCTTTCCTGTCTCCATTATGCATACACACCTCATGCACACACAGATATATGTGACATGCACTGTACTTTCTTGCCTATCTAATGAGTATTAGTACAGTACATATTGGGAAACTCATCTTGCAATCTGTTCATGAATTTAAGCTCTAAGTGATTCTAAGAGGCCTCCTAGATAATGATTTTATTTTTAAGACAATGATTTTTGAAGATGTAATGTCCTTCCTTGTAAATGAGGTCACCCTTCATGATATATTTAATGTGCTCAATGGGAAAAATCTGCAGCCAAGAATATTCTATCCAACACGACTATGATTATGAACAGAAGAAGAGAAAGAATTTCCCAAACAAAAACTAAACGAGTTCATGACCACTAAACCAGCCCTCCAAGAAATATTAAAGGGGACTCTTTGGGTGGGAAAGAAAGACCAAGCATGACAAAGACTAGAAAGGAAAGAGAAAATCTCTGGAAATGATGACAAAACAAGCAATTAAATGGCAATAAATATACATCTATCAATAATTGCTCTGAATGTAAATGGACTAAACACTCCAATCAAAAGACAGAGGGTGTCAGAATGGATTAAAAAAAAAGAACTTTCTATATGCTGCCTACCCATTTTAGAGACCCATTTAGACCTAAAGACACCTGTAGATTGAAAATGAGGGGATGGAGAAACAATTATCATGGAAACGGAAGTAAAAAGAAAGCTGGAGTAGCAATACTTACCATAAGACAAACTAGATTTATGTAATTAAACTACTACATGGTGTAGACTCCATGCCCAACACAAGTCCAACATGGGGTTTGAACTCACAACCCTGAGATCAAGACCTGATCAAGATCAAGAGTTAGATGCTTAACTGACTGAGCCAACCAGGTTCCCCCAGAGAAGCAAGATTTCATTTTATTTATTTATTTATTTATTTTTAAAGATTTTATTTATTTATTTGACAGACAGATATCACAAGTAGGCAGAGAGGCAGGCAGAGAGAGAGGAGGAAGCAGGCTCCCACTGAGCAGAGAGCCCGATGTGGGCCTCGATCCCAGGAACCTGGGACCATGACCTGAGCCGAAAGCAGAGGCTTTAACCCACTGAGCCACCCAGGTGCCCCGAGAAGCAAGATTTTAAACCAAAGACTGTACAAGAGATGAAGAAAGGCACTATATCATAATACAAGGGACAATCCAAAAAGAAGATTCAACAATTGTAAATATTTATGCCCCCAACATGGGAGCACCCAAATATATAAAACAATTACTAACAAATATAAAGGAACTCATTAATAATAATACAATAATAGTAGGGGACTTTAACACCCCACTTACAGCAATGAACATAGCATCCAAACAGAAAATCAACAAGGAAAAAATGGCTTTGAATGACACACTGGACCAGATAGACTTTACAGATATATTTGGAACATTTCATCCTAAAGCAGCAGGATACACATTCTTTTCAAGTGCACATGGGACATTCTCCAGAATAGATCACATACTGGGTCACAAATCAGGCCTAAATAAGTACAAAAAGACTGAGACTAGCATGCATATTTTCTGTCCACAAAGCTATGAAAGTTGAAGTCAACCACAAGAAAAAATTTGGAAAGACCACAAATATATAAAGGTTAAACAACATCCTACTAAAGAATGAATGGGTCAATCAGGAAATCAAGCAGAATTAAAAAAAAAAAATACATGGAAGCAATGGTCCAACACCTCTGGGATGCAGCAAAAGTGGTCCTGAGAAGGAAATATATAGCACTACAGGCTTACCTCAAGAAACACGAAAAATCTCAAATATACAACCTAACCTTATACCTATAGGAGCTAGAAAAAGAGCAAACAAAACCTAAAGCCAGTAGGAGAAGAGAAAGAATAAAGATTAGAGCAGAAAGAAATTATATAGAACCAAAAAAACAGTAGAACAGATCAATGAAACTGGGAACTGGTTCTTTGATAAAATGAATACAATTGATAAACCCCTTGCCAGGTTATCAAAAAGAAAAAGAGAAATGACCCAAATAAATAAAATTACAAATGAGAGAGAAGAAATAACAACCAACATGACAGAAATACAAACAACGTTAGGAGTATATCATGAAAAATTGTATGCCAATAAACTGGACAATCTAGGAGAAATGCATGAATTCCTAGAAACATATAAACTATTCAAAATTGAAACAGGAAGAAATAGAAAACTTGAATAGACTCATAACCAGCAAAGAAATTGAATCAGTAATCAAAAATCTTCCAACAAACAAAAGTCCAGGGCCAGATGGCTTCACAGGGGAATTCTACCAAACATTTAAAAAAGAGTTAATACCTATTCTTCTCAAATTATTCCAGAAAATATAAATGGAAGCAAAACTTCCAAACTCATTCTATGAGGCCAGCATTACCCTGATTCTAAAATGAGAATAAGACTCCACTAAAAAACAAACAAACAAACAAGCAAACAAAACCTATAGGCTAATATCCCTGATGAACATAGATGCAAAAATTCTCAACAAAATACTAGCAAATGAGATTCAACAGTACATTAAAAGAATAACTCACAACAATAAAATGGGATATATTCCTGAGCTGCAAGGATGGTTCAATATTTGCAAATCAATCAATGTGACACACCACATTAATAAAAGAAAGGGTAAGAACCATGAGATCCTTTCAACACATGCAGAAAGAGCATTTAACAAAGTACAACACCCATTCATGATAAAAACCTTCAACAAAGTATGGCTAGAACATACCTCAACATAATAAGTGTCACATATGAAAACCCCACAGCTAATATCATCCTCAATGGGAAAAACTAAGGGCTTTTCCTCCAAGGTTAGGAAGAAGACAGGGATGCCCACTCTCACCACTGTTATTTAACATAGTATTTAAAGTCCTAGCTTCATCGATCAGGCAACAAAAATAAATAAAAAGGAATCAAAACTGGCAATACAGAAGTCAAACTTTCATTATTTACAGGTGACACAGTACTCTATATTGAAAACCCAAAGACTCCACCAAAAAATTGTTAGATATGATACACAAATCTAATACAGTTGCACAACACAAAATCAAGGTACAGAAATTTGTTGTGTTTCTATACACCAATAATGAAACAGCAGAAGGAGCAATCAAGTAGTTTATCCCATTTACAATTGCACCAAAAACTTTAAGATTCCTAGGAATACACCTAACCAAAAAAGTAAAAGATGTGTACTCTAAAAAGTATAAAACACTGATGTAGGAAACTGAAGACGACACAAAGAAATGGAAAGGCAAAAAAAAAAAAAAAAAAGAAATGGAAAGGCATTCCATGCTTACAGATTGGAAGAACAATATTGTTAAAATGTCTATACTACACAAAGCTATCTACACATTTAATGCAATCCCTATCAAAATACCACCGGCACTTTTCATAGAGCTAGAATAAACAATCTTAAAATTTGTACAAAACTACAAAAGATCCCAAATATCCAACGCAATCTTGAAAAAGAAAACAAAGCTGGAGGTATCACAGTTCCAGAGTTCAAAGTTATATTACAAAACTGTAGTCATCAAGACAACTGTGTTACTGGCACAAAAACAGACACATAAATCAACAGAAGAGAAAAGAAAACCCAGAAATGGACCCACAACTAAATGGTCAACTAATCTGACAAATCAGGAAAGAATATTCAATGGAGAAAATACAGTCTCTTCAGCAAATGGTGTTGGGAAAATTGGACAGCCACATGCAGAAGAAGGAAACTGGACTACTCTCTTAAACCATACCTAAAAGTAATTTCAAAATGAAAGGAAGACCTAAATGTAGCACAGGAAATAATCAAAATCCTAGAGGAGAACACAGGCAATAACCTCTTTGACATCGGCCATAGCAACTTCTAACTAGATGTCTCCTGAGGCATGGGAAATAAAAGCAAAAAGCAGCTACTGGGACTTGATTGATATAAAATGCTTCTGCACAGCAAAGGTAACCAGCACCAAAACTAAAAGACAAGCTATGAAATGGGAGAAGACATTTGCAAATGTCATATTGGATAAAGAGTCAGTATCCAAAATATATAAAGAACCTATAAAATTGACATCCAAAAAAGAAATAATCCAGTTAAGAAATGCACAGAAGGGGTGCCTGAATGGCTCAGTGGTTGAGCGTCTGCCTTGGGCTTGGGCCATGATCTCAGGGTCCTGGGATTGAGCTTGGTGAGGAGCCTGCTTCCCTCTCTCTCTGCCTGCCTCTGCCTACTTGTGATCTCTCTCTGTCAAATAAATAAATAATATATTAAAAAAATAAAGAAATGCACAGAAGACATGAATAGACATCATACATTATCAGGGAAATACAAATCAAAACCACAATGAGATACCACCTCACACCGGTGATTCTCACTAAAATAACTAAATCACTAAAATTAACAACACAGGAAACAACAGGTGTTGGCAAGGATGTGGAAAAGGGGAACCCACCCACTGTGGGTGGAAATGCAAACTGGTGCAGCTACTTTGGAAAACAGTATGGAGGTTCCTCAAAATTTAAAAATAGAACTACCCCATGATCCAGCAATTGTATTACTAGAGATTGACCTAAAGGATACAAAAATACTGATTCGAAGGGATCAAGCACACCCTGATATTTATAGCAGCATTATCAACTATAGCCAAACTATGGAAAGAGCACAGATGTCCAGCAACAGATGAATGACTCAAGAAGATTTATATATATATATATATATATATATATATATATATGATCAATGGAATATTGCTTAGCCATCAAAAAGAATGAAATCTTGCCATTTGCAATGATGTGGTTGGAGCTAGAGTATAAAGCTAAGTGAAGTCAGTCAGTCAGTGAAAGACAAACACTGTGTGATTTCACTTATATGTGGAATTTAAGAAACAAAAAAGATGACCTTAGCAGGGAAGAAAAAGACAAGGAGGCAAACCAGGAAACACACTCTTAACTACAGAGAACAGACTGAGGGTTCCTGGAGGAAAAGTGGGTTAAATGAATGATGGGAATTAAGAGCAGCACTTGCCATGATGTGCCTTGGGTGTTATATGTAAATGATAAATCACTAAATTCTATACCTGAAACTAATATTACACTGTATGTTAACTAACTGTATGTTAACTAATATAAATAAAAACTTGAAAAAAAATACATAAGGCCACCCTTTTGTCCTTTGAGATTTGGCTGATACTGGCCCACGGCAACCAATTACCTGAGAACGCACCCTGGAAAAAGACAGCTGAGGCATATTGCCTAAACCACCGGCTATTGAGAACTTGGCTGAAAGTGACTAGTTTGGACTGCTGACTTCAAAAGTGCTGATGAATACAATGAACTGTGGAAGATGTATGATTTGTTTTGCACACATTTACTATGATTGATAGTCCCGATTTGGCAAGTGAGTTCACTCCCAGTGGAGATGAAAGTTTCACTGCATTTCAACATTCCTGTTGAGACAGATTTCATTCTTATTGGCCAATGTACTAACAAATCACGTATAATTTGCAGCATAATGAATTTATTAGCTACACTGTGGATCAATGCTGTACATAATATTCCTGAGTCAACATGAGCTCTTAATTAAATTTCCTTATTATAATGCCTCTGGAAATATTTCTTCAGACTACTAAACTTCGAGACGTGAGTCTAGGTTTCAACCAGCAATTATGCCAGTACTTTTTCTGAGATGGGCCAGGGCCAGGGTCAGGTTAGGAAGTGATCTGTTATGAATGCCAGGTTATAACACAGATATATGTGATCAAAACTACCCATAATTGACTCAAACCTTTCTATGTCTCAAGTTATTCTGACACCCAGAGCAAGTTCTGAGCAAGTCAGCTTCAGTTATTCCCTTACAAATAGAAAAGAAAAGATAAAAGATGGCAGTGGCAGAGATGTGCAGAATGAAAAAGAAGTTAAAAATAAGGAAGAGTAGGATAGAACTAGTTCTTTAGTACAAAACCCAAATCCTTATTTTTTAAATTGAAGATCACTCAGAAGTACAGAAAGAGCAGTGATGGAGTAAGAAACTAATTCTAAGGTAACTCCAAAGAAGAGGTTAATTAAATTAAAATCTGCCTGGATTATGTCCCAAACTGAAGTGTTTTGTTGTTGTCATTAATAAAGAAACATGAGAAAATACACGTTTCTCTTGATACCTACCAAGAAAGAAGGAAAAAGGGAGGGAAGACAAAAGGGGAGGAGGAGGAGAGAGAGGGAGTGAGAGAGAGAGGCTGACAGACAAAATCTCATATGAAATTACCATGGTGATCATTTTGTAATTCATATAAATATTAAACCACTGTTGTGCACCTGAAACTGATATAATATTATATATCAATTATACTTTGATAAAAAATAAGGGAGGCTGGGTGGTGCAGTTGGTTAAGCAACTGACTCTTGATTTCAGCTCAGATCATGATCTTATGGCTGTGAAACTGAGCCCCTCCTCAGGCTTGCTGCTGGGCATGAAGCCTGCTTAAATTCTCCCCCTTCCTCTCCCTCTGCTTCTCCCCCCAACTCTCTGTCTCTCTAAAATAAATAAATAAATCTCTAAAATAAGTAAATAAATCTTTAAACAGATAAAAATAAAAATAATAAATAAATGCCACAAGGAAAAAAAATACTGTATTGCTTATCTGAAAATTGCTAAGGGAGTAGATCTTACAAGTTCTCATCACAAGCCAAAGAAAAATTTGTAACAAGGTAAGGTGACAAACTGTTACCTAGACTTATTGTGATCATTTCACAATAAACACAAATACTGAATCATCATGTTGTACAACTAAAACTAATATAATGTTGTGTATCAATTATGACTCAATTAAAAATAATAACAAAAATGAAAACAGAGACAAAGTCTGTCGAGAAACAAAAATCCAGCTTGAAATTCCCAAGAAATGCTGTCATGCCCCCTTCAAAATAAAAAATTTTGCTTAAATATACTAGAAAATTTTTTTAAAATTTAAAAAATCAATTAGGAGCCCCGTTAGCCAGTGTGACATTTGCATCCTTGGTACTTTCTCAAGTGAGCTTCATGGGCTCCCACCAGAAAGCCTTGGCCAAGCTCTCATTGGTCCACTTTGTGTGAGGTCCTCGGTACACTACACAGCCTCTTAGGAAAAAACCACAAAGGGGCACTTGAGTGGTTCAGTGGGTGAAGCATCTGCCTTTGGCTCAGGTCATGATCTCAGGGTCCTGGGATTGAGCCCCACATCGAGCTCTCTGTTCAGCAGGGAGCCTGCTCCCCTGCTCTCTGCCTGTCTACTTGTGATCTCTCTCTCTCCCTCTCTCTCTCTCTCTCTCTCTCTCTGTCAAATAAATAAATAAAATATTAAGAAAAAAAAAAGAACAACTAAAAAAAAAAAAAAAAAGAAAGGAAAAAAACCACATAGCCCAATGAAGACCCTATGAAAGTGGAGTTTGCTCTCAGGTCCTAAAAGCTACTCATGCTCCAGTATTTTATCACAATGAGCCAGCTGGGAATGAACTACCTGGGAACAGGCCATAAATCTCCTGGCAATGAATATTCAATATCTTGCACAACGTGGTGATTTGTTGATATAGATTTGGTCTCTTTTAAACTAGTTTTTACTCCCCTTGAAAATATCGACAAACCATCTGCTTTTACTTGTTTACCAAATAACTTTCAAAAAAAAATTTTAAATCAAAGAATCAGTAACCCATGAATCAATTCATCCATTAGTGATAATCCCCTCTCCTTGCTTATTTTTTTATTTTTTTATTTTTAAGGCACTGGCCTTGTTTTGCAACCTTCCAACATACAGCCTGACTTCCAAGAGTAAGGAGCATTTCAGTTGCAGAAATGTCCACAGGTTGCCCTACTTTCATAACAGGATATAAATAATTAAGTTTTACTAAAGAAAAAAAAAGACAGAATATTCTATTCTTGCCTTATACACTGAGTTCAAGTTTACTTGTGCTTAATTTTCATATTTTCAGAGTTTTGCTTCTTTCTGCACGTGGGGCTCCTTTCATTCCTGGGCCACAAAAGATAAATGTGGTCTGCTTGTCACATTTGTAATGCAAATAATATATCACAAATGTTTCTTTACAGAATAAACACTTAAAGCTAACATTTCCTTGGAAAATAAGATCAGGAAATAATTGTCAGGAAAGTGTGCCTCAATAAAGTATTCTGTCAAAGAATATCAAGTAACTGATAACCTAGAAATCCTGTTTCTTCCTTTGAGTCATATTGTTTTAATCATATGACATCATGCATATCAGTATTTGAATGCTATTGCCTATTGGGACATTTCAACACAATATTGTCCTTAGAATCTATGATTTGGGATTCTCTTATAAGAAAGTCCATTTTAGGGTCTCTTGGGTGGCTCAGCCAGTTAATCTCTTCCTTCAGCTCATGTCATGATTCCAGGGTTCTGGGATTGAGTCCTGAGTCAGGGTCCCTGCTCAGCAGGGAGTTGGCGTTTCCCTTTGCCCTTTCCTTCATCCAATCCTGCTCTCACTCTCTCTCACAAAAAATATAATGAAAATAACTGAATAAATAAAATCTTTTAAAAACTCCAAAGCCCATTTTATCCCAATTTGTTTTGTTCCATAGCAACCAAACCTGCTTTAAAAAAAAAAAAAAGATTTTATTTATTTATTTGATAGAGAGAGATTACAAGGAGGCAGAGAGGAAGGCAGAGAGAGAGGTTGGGGGGGGGGCAGGTTCCCTGGTGAGCAGAGAGCCTGATGCCGGACTTGATCCCAGGACCCACTGAGCCACCCAGGTGCCCCAAACCTGCTTTGATAGGATCTGAGAATTAATATTCCTATTTCATAAAGAACATAAGAGAGACCTAAGCATGTGATTTCAAAGGCGGTCTCTGCCCAAGCACTTTTTCCTCAAACAAAGTTGTCCCAGCTTTTCCTCTGTGTTTTTCGAATTCTGTTCTAAGAAATACACCTCATTCACTCAGCTAATGGAAAACCATTGAAGTGTTGATTAACAATGGGTAAAGCGCTGGACACAAATAATCCTAGTGTACCCATATGATAAGGACTCCAATAGCACATACAGAATGAGAGACATGTAACCCAGTCTTGGGGTTGGAAGGCTCCCTATGGGAGGATATTCTTGAAAGAATTAAGTGCAGAGAAGAAGGAGCAAGGGTGGAGTGGAGGGAAGGAATGAAGAGATGGGGAGGAGTCCCAGACAGACAAATCACATGTACAGAGGTGCAGACTCATAGGAATACAGCGCATAGGGTATAGTAGAGGATGCACGTGCAGGAGAACAGTGCGAAATGAGACAGGAGAGATAGGCAGAAGAGGGCCAGGAAAGATGAACGACCAGTGAAGGGAGCTGGTCATGTCCCCAAGTGCTGGGAAAGCATGGAGAGATTTTTATTTGTAATTCACTGATTCTTCTTCTTTTCCTTTCTCATTCTATGGAGAATAGAAGGGACATTGTGCCTTTAAGGAGAGTGAATAGAAAGGTAGAAAATAGTCAGGGGTTTCCAAAAAGAGAGAAAGATATATGATCAACAGCCTGTCCCAATGAGGATTTTTTTTTTTTTTAAATGCACAAGTCATCACAATCTTTACCACATTTCTGGTCTCTATGATCACACTGAAATATTGACTAGGTTTCTGATATTCTGGAGTCTGAATGTCACTAAAGGGATGAATAAACCAAACAGATTGGGTTCATATGGGTTGGCATTATGACACATTTTTTTCCACATAAAATTAGAGGAAAAACTTATTTCACTCAATTTCCTGCCTTATGTAGGTTAAAACTACAGTCAGTGTTATTATCCCTTTGCCTATTCTTTTGTATTTAAATTTGATGTGGGATTGTGCTTTTACAGAAGAAATAATTTAATACCTTCTGCTACCTATTATTTCTTTTTTTCCTCAGGGGTTTTAATTTTAAAAAGAAAAACAGAACATGGACTTTCCTTTCTTCATGAAAACCCCACTATTACTAGACTTGAAGAACTTTTTAAGTAATCAAATAAAAACATTTATTAATTTACCCTAACTGTAGTATAATTCCTTACAGGCTAAGTATTTTGTAATATGTGCAATCTTTTATAATACCCTTATGTGGTCAGTTTTTAATAGCTCAAAAGTTATGAAAGCTTCATAAGACCACCAAAATGAAGTTGTATTGTAGATTCTATAGTTACAAAACATGAACCACACCAACTTGAGGCCCAGAGGTTAACATTGCCTACTCATGCTTTAGTTAGAAAACACCTATGTGTATGAAATACAGAATCTGACATCTCTACAGAGTATTTTGAAGTCTCAGTATCTTTGTTTATAAGAAGATTAAACTTGTCTCTAACCCATACTGCCAACATGCTGAGATTCCCTTAGGATACAGATTTCATTTGAGAGAACATGGTTATTGACAGTGATAGTATATTTCACATGTGCTTAAGCTATTACTGTCTATTCAGACAATGAAGACAGTAAAAGCAAAAAACAAAATACTGTTTGGCTAGGAGCTGAATCTCAGGCTTTCTGCTTCATTCTTTGTTCATTTGTTCCCTCATTCGTTAGTTTACTCACTGAAAAAAAAAATATATTTTTAAAGATTTTATTTACTTATTTGACAGAGATCACAGTAGGCAGAGAGGCAGGCAGAGAGAGAGGGGAAGCAGGCTCACTGCCAAGCAAAGAGCCCGATGTGGGGCTCAATCCCAGGACCTCAGGATCATGACCTGAGCCGAAGGCAGAGGCTTTAACCCACTGAGCCACCCAGGCACCCCTGAAAAATATATATTGAACAATATCTGTGGCAGACCCAGTGACAGGTTCTCAATCCAATGACGACTGAAACACATCTGGTTTCCATGCTTGAGCATCTTGCCTGTGGAGCACAGAGTCAAAGAATGTTAACAAAAAAATAGAAATTTTAGAGGCGCTTGGGTGGCTCAGTGGGTTAAAGCCTCTGCCTTCGGCTCAGGTCATGGTCTCAGGGTCCTGGGATCAAGCCCCACATCGGGCTCTCTGCTCAGTTCGGAGCTTGCTTCCTCCTCTCTCTTCCTCCTCCTCTCTGCCTGCTTGTCTGCCTACTTGTGATCTCTGTCTGTCAAATAAATAAATAAAATCTTTAAAAAAAATAGAAATTTTAAATCGGATTAATGTTACATATAAAGGGGCGCCTGGGTGGCTCAGTGGGTTAAAGCCTCTGCTTTCGGTTCAGGTCATGATCTCAGGGTCCTGGGATCGAGTCCCGCACTGGGCTCTCTACTCAGCGGGGAGCCTGCTTCCCTCTCTCTCTCTCTCTCTGCCTGCCTCTCTGCCTACTTGTGATCTCTGTCAAATAAAAAATAAAATCTTAAAAAAAAGAAAAAGAAGGATAATGTTACATATAAAAATGCCACCCTCCCCAAGAAGAAGACAACTTATCTTGCAATAAAGAATGAGGAGTCAGTCCATTGAGGAAGATAAACATATAAATAAATATAAATCTGAATGATCACTACGTGATGGACATTTCAAAAGAAAAAAAATAAATAAAGGATTTTAGATAGGATGTCCTGGCTTTGGATTTATGTTTCAAGTCTAGCCATGTGCCCGTGAGCCAGTTATTCAAGTCCTTTAAATTTCAGTCTTCTCTGTAGAGTGAGGATATAACTACCTTGCTCATTGGATAGTATAAGAATTGGCTAAAGGTACAGGCAACTCATTAAATTGTAGTTATCATAACTTATTTCCTGTAGTCATGGAATTTTTCACATTGGAGGGAATATTTCAACTTCTGGAAGACAAGTAGAGTTCATCAGGCAGAAAAAGTTTGTTAGGGTGTTTCAGAGAAAAGGAACAAAGTGTGTAAATTCATCTGACCTGAATTAAAATGGTTCTTTGGGAGAACAGCAAATGGATGAGCGCAGGTGGAGCATAATGGTATCCAAATAACTGGTTTTCCTAACTTTTCTTTCAACTGATAAACATAGGAAAGCATTCTAAAAATCAGTTTAAATTCTTCCTTCTCTTTCTCCCTTCTCAATAGCCCATACCAAAGAAATACATATGTCTTTTAGAGTAACTCAATGTTAAGAGACTCGGTACATCAAAATCAGCAGATTTCAGAGCATTGGACAAAAAAGAGAAAGACAACTTGAGAGCGGACACATTTCGTGGGAGAGCTTGAGGGCTCCAGCAGGTTTAGAAGACACAATTAAAGTGTTAAAAACTGGTTCAGATATATTTAATGGAGCTCCGACCATCAACCCAGTCACTTTTTTCTACCTAATAAAAAGCAATTTATAATCGCTTAGACTACTTGTGAATTCTTTTCCAGGGAGGAGGTTCCTTTTTTAGGCAATGGGAAAGCCCTCTCCTTCTTCTCTGGGAGATTCCTGAGAAACCACCAGCAGTAGTTGCGTGGGTCCTCTTGTGCATGGCCCTGAATGACTCACACTTCCAGATGGCCCTGTTAGCGTTCATCCAGACTCCACTGCTGGCAATATTAACCTGACCTGGGGCTATTTCAATACATAGCTTTTCTCTGTTGTAAGGACCAGTGTTTTTAAAAGTTAAAACTTGTTACTGCTCTGATTTCTGAATATGAAAGTATCTTTCTTCAGTATAGATTATTCAGAAAAAAGTACAGAAGGGTGCAAGAGAAGAAAATTGAAAAAAATAATCATAATTATATCACCCATTAATTCTATCATTCAGAGACAACCACTGTGAACGTTTTGATGTATTTCTGTCTTAGCTTTCTTTTTTCTTTCCCTAAATAGATCCTTAAGAGATTTCCAACAGGGGAATTACTAGGACAAAGGGAATAAACCTTTTTAAGTCTCTTATATATATTGTGAATTTTTTTTTCAGAAATATTAGAAATGTTTAGAAAAACAATTCTGCTTTTACAGGTAGTGAGAATGTCACATGATATTCTAATCATTGTATAATAAATATGTAAAAACTTGGCATATATGTTTTTTGTTTAAATTTGTACTTCTTATTATAAGTAAGAAAGATTAAATTTTATTTTATTTATATTCCTTTCCTTTCTTTTCTTTGTAGCTGAGATACAGTGTTATGCTATTTAAAAAAAAATCCAATTAACTAACATATAGTACATCATTAGTTTCAGATATAGTGTTCAGTAATTCATCAGTGGCATATAACACCCAGTGCTCATCACATCAATTACATTACTTTCAGAAGTATGTCTATATCATCTGTGCTATGCTATGCCCACCACAAGTGGAGGTATCATTTGAAGAAAGATCCGTTTTTAAATTTATATTTTATTTTTAGCAAAGTTACACAGGCACATAAAAGAATTCAAAAGTTTTATAGTAAGACAAAAAAAAAAAATCCCCTGCACTTACTCCCCCATACAGGTACCTTCCATTCCCCAAAGGTAGTCACTTTCAAATTTCATAGCTGATTTATTTGCTATAGTCTGTATCTCTAAATAACATACCTATATTGCTTCTTCTTAATACTTCAATTTTAGACATCAATTATTGATATTCAATTAGAAGATGAGAATTTATCTTTTCATCTATTCATACTTCTTATCCTCAATCCTTCTAATATTGGTAGTAATTTTGGTTAGATTGAGTTATTGTGTTTATATTAGGGGGACTAAGGAAACACTGTGAGTAACTTAAGCTATGTCGGATTAATTTTGTTTTCTTCACAAGTTTTTGCTTTCTTTGTAGTTGAAGATTCTTGTCTTGTTTGTTTCCTTAAGTGTCTATAAATTTGTAATTAAAATTCAATTCCAAATTTTGCCCCAACTGCAAACCTCTCCTCTTAAGTGTGGTTCAAATGCATCAGTAATTTTACTAAGAACATTTTCTTGAAGAAATACCTCCCAAAAGCCTTTTCTAATATAGGATGATTATTTCTTTGTTTGTTGCACAGCTGTGACTGAGATGTTACTTCATCATTATCCTGATGATAATGTTTTTAAAGTTTACCCCCTTGTTTTGGTAAGTACATTTCCAGAAGCTTCCTGAGAAAGTATATATTCAAGGCAAATTTTTCAAGAACACCATCTTTGAAATTATCTTTACTCTATGCTCACTCCTGGTTAATGATTTGGGTAAGTATAGAATTCTTGGTTGGATCATTTTCCTTCAAAATTTAAAAGGCAGTGTTCCATTGTTTTCTAGGTTTCAGTGTGCATCTTGATGACCTTTTGATTTTTGATCATTTATATATGACCTGATAATGAGCCTAAGAATAAGTTTTTTATATATACATTGGGCTGGATGCTCCTATTAATGAGTTCTGGAAATTTTTATTCAATTAGTGCCTCCTGTAGTTTTCTCTTCCTTCTAGGATTTATATTATTTGGATGTTAGATTTCTTGGTCTGGTCTTCTAATTTTCTCAAATTTTTATTCTATATTTTCTTTCTTTGTCTTTTGGTCTATTTTCCCAGAGAGACCCTAAAATTTATCTTTCTATTCTATTGAGGCTTTTCTTTTTCACTTCTGCTATCATATTTTTACTGGTCAAGAAGTCCCTTTTCATAGCCTCCTGTTCTTGTTTCATGGAAGCAATGCTAATAATACTGATACATTATCAACTATAAGTCCTTTAATCTCTCTGTGTTTTCTAAGTTTCCTTCTTCCTCCAGCATCTGTACTTCCTATAAGCTAGTCTTTTAAAAATTTATTTTGGTTTCCATCCTTCATTTAAATACTTTCCCCAAATGTTTGGTAAATCTTATCTGGCTACTCATATTTAGATTAGAGCACTAAAAATTGGATTGGGAACTCTGTTTGATGGTAAGATTGGTCAACTATATATAATCTTTACCACAGAGTGATCTGGGTGGCTGTTTCTTTATTATTATTTTTTTTTCTCTGGGGCTGGTGAATTCTCTACAGGATGCTTCAATCTCCTGTTCAAAAGGCTTATGCATAATTGGAAAATTAGTGGAGTAAAAAGACTGGAACTCTCAATCTTTAAAGCTCATTCAACAGGGGCGCCTGGGTGGCTCAGTGGGTTAAGCCGCTGCCTTCGGCTCAGGTCATGATCTCAGGGTCCTGGGATAGAGTCCCGCATCAGGCTTTCTGCTCAGCAGGGAGCCTGCTTCCCTCTCTCTCTCTCTCTGCCTGCCTCTTCATCTACTTGTGATTTCTCTCTGTCAAATAAAAAAAAAAAAAAAAAAAAAAAAAGCTCATTCAACAAATAAGTGAGTATCTATAGTTTCCAGCCTCTATTATAACCTCTGAAGAAAACACAATCAGTAAATTCTTTCATATCAACCTTAGTGACATTTTTCAGTTTTGTTTTTGGATCTACCTCCTTATGCAAGGACAACAGAAACAAAAATAAGCAAATGAGACTATATCAAACTAAAAAGTTTTTACATGGTGAAAAGAAAATGAAAAAGCCAGCCTACTGAAAGAGCAAAGATATCTGCAACCAATATATATGCGAAAAGGGGTTAACCTATAAAATACGTAAAAAAACTCATACAACTCAATATTTAAAAAAACAGTCTGATTAAAAAATGGGAAGGACCTACACAAACATTTTTTCAAAGAAGACGTGCAGATGGCCAAGAGACACATGGAAAGATGTTTAATATCACTCATCATCAGGGAAATACAGATCAAAACCACAATGAGATAACACTTTATACCACTCATAATGGCTAAGCTAATATGAAAAAGACAAGAGATAAGGAGTGTGGGCAAGGATGTAGAGAACCAAGGGAACCCTTGGGTATTATTGGTAGAAATGTAAATTCATGCAGTGAATGTGGAAAACAGAATGAAGGCTCCTCCAAAAATTAAAAATAGAAGTATCGTACAATCCAGCAATTCTTCTAGTTATTTATCTGAAGAAAAGACATATTCAAGACATATGTCTTTGAAAAGACATATTCACCCTATGTTCATTGCAGTGTTATTTATTTATTAGATTTTGTTTATTCATTTCAGAGAGAGAGAGAGCATGAGCCATAGGGAGGGGAAGAGCGGAAAGGGGAAAGAGAATCCCTGCTGAGCAGGAACCCAGACGCTGGGTTCAATCCCAAAATCCTGGGATCATGACCTGAGTCAAAGGCAGACACTTACCAGTCTAGCCACCCAGGCACCTTGCAGTGTTATTCACAATAGGCAAGACATGGGAACAATCTAGATCTAAATGTTTATATATATATATATATATATATATATATATATATATATATATAAAATGTATATTATATATATGTATGTATACATACACACACACACGTGTGCGCACGCGCACACACACACACACCCCACTTGGCCATAAAAAAGGAATAAAATCTTGCCATTTGCAATAACATGGATGGACCTAGAGGGCCTTATACTAAGTGAAATAAATCAGAGAAAGATAAATAACCAAATCATTAAACTTATGAACTTATGTGTGGAATCTAAAAAAAAAAACCAAAACAAACAAAGCAAAACAGAAACAGACTCATAGATACAGAGAACAAACTGGTAGTTGCCAAAGGAAAGGAGGGGGTTGGAAGGGCAAAACAGGTAGAGATTAAGAGGTACGATCTTCCAGTTATAAAATAAATAAGACAACAGGATGTAATGTATAGCACAGGGAATATAGTCAATAATATTGTAATAATTCTGTACGGTGAAAGAGCTATGGAGACTTCTTGTGGTGACCATTTTGTAAGGTATATAAATATTAAATTACCATGTTGTACACCTGGAATTAACATAATATTATATGTCAATTACTCTTCAATAAAAAAGGAAAGAAAAATTTTAAAAGTCTTTTTATGGGTTTCAGAAGTAGAGGCGTTCAATGAATGTGCTAATTGCTCTATCTCAGCCAGAGATCCAATGCTTTTAATATTCTAACTTGTCATTAACTATCTTTTGTGAATTGTTTGAACCTGTCTTTGATGATTTAACATTGAAGCCTTAATGTTTAACTTACTTATTTGCATGAGCTCTTTCTTTGTTAGTGTATTAACCACTGATATGAAATACCTTGAGGTATTTCAAAGCCCACTGAGTTATCTGTAGTTCTAGCGGTTTAGAATGTATGCAGCTTATGAATTACTTAGACGAAAAAGATGTAATAAAACTTACTCTGAATATTTCACCAAAATACATGTATTTAAAATCACATAGACAACAATCTTCAGGACATTGGGGAGGGTATGTGCTTTGGTGAGTGCTGCGAAGTGTGTAAACCTGGTGATTCACAGACCTGTACCCCTGGGGATAAAAATACATGTTTATATATAAAAAAAAAGACAACAATCTTCAATCACTAGATTTTAAATTAACAGGCAGATAGTGACCTTTATTAACTCAATAAACTTCCACTGAACAGATGATATGCGTGAAGCCCCATATCCCTAAGAGTATAAATACCAAGGGTCTGAGTCCCTTCTTTATAGGATTTTCAGGAGAAAACAGATCAATAAATAATTATAAAACAATGATGGCTGATCTATATCAGAAGCACAAATCTGAGGACAACTCATTTGACCTGAGCACAGGGTAAGGTTTGGAGCTAAACAGTTGATATGTGAGTGGACCTTGAAAGGTGAGTGCAGGTTTTGCTAGGTTGCACAGGTGACAAAGGGCATCTCAGAATGAAAAAAAGGGAATGTGCAAAATGTTGCAAATTATTTTTAGAAATGTGTATTTAGGGAATGGTGAAAAGTCTTAAAGGGTTACTGAAGGCATGGAAAATAAAAAGTTGAAACTGGACAGGATTTTTTGGGAAAAGATTTATTTATATATTTGACAGAGAGAGAGAGAGAGAGACAGACAGACAGAAAGAGAGGGAACACAAGGGGGGTAGTGGGAGAGGGAGAAGCAGGCTTCCGGCTGAGCAGGGAGACTGATGTGGGGCTTGATCCCAGGGTCCCAAGATCATGGTCTGAGTGGAAGGCAGATGCCTAATGACTGAGACATCCAGGCACCCCATGGACAGGATTTTAAAAAGAGAGTCTAGCCCAACCTCCTTGATTTTACAGATCGGAATTGAGTGCTAGAGAAGTTACAAGTTGTCAAAGATTCCACACTCAATGATGGAACTGTTATTGAGATACTGAGACATAAATTTCTGACTTCTTCTGGAGGATCTTTTATTGTATCACATAGCTATTTGCTTCTCACTATAGATGCAGATTATTTTCCTAAAAGCAAGTATAAAAAGAACTGATCAGAAGATTTGGGAGACAAACTGGAATTCAATTCTAAGCTATTGTTAGTGGCTCCTTTGATGTTCTTTGTCAAGAAGAATTTCAAGGTCTACAGAAAAAAGCACAATTTCTTTTTTTTTTTTTTTGCACTATTGGGTATTTACCCTAAAGATACAAACGTAGTGATCCAAAGGGGCACATGCACCCGAATGTTTATAGCAGCAATGTCCACAATAGCCAAACTATGGAAAGAACCTAGATGTCCATCAACAGATGAATGGATCAAGAAGATGTGGTATATATAAACAAAAGCACAATTTCTTAATTAGGTCTATCTACCATGGGGGATAGGATGGGAAAAGTGTCATATAATTATTTTCCATTGACATGAGCCACCTAATGGGGAATGAGAAGTGGAGAATAAGAAAAAGAGTACACCATATGTAATTTATGACTAATCTCATTTTGGCTTAGTTTACATTTTAAATTTATTCTTTTGAAAAGGTCATTAAATTTTGGATTAGATCATCTGAAGCCTCTTCCTTTTTTTGTTTTTTTTTTAAAGATTTTATTTATTTATTTGATGGAGAGAGAGATCACAAGCAGGCAGAGAGGCAGGCAGAGAGAGAGGGAGAAGCAGGCTCGCCCGCTGAGCAGGGAGCCCGATGTGGGGCTCGATCCCAGGACCCTGAGATCATGACCCGAGCCGAAGGCAGAGGCTTAACCCACTGAGCCACCAGGCGCCCCAAGCCTCTTCCTTTTCAAATTCGATTTCTTTTCTTGTTTTAGGTTGTTCTTTTGGACAGTGAATACACTTACTATTCAGTATTTAAGATTACATGAAACTATTCTTCAGTCACCATGATTCCTTTGGAATAGAAAGTCTGTTCTTTTTTCAATCTTTCAAGTTACTGGTATGCATATTTAATGCAAAAAACACATTCTGCCAGATTTTAGTTTCTCACTCAAGTAAATAAGGTATTTATTACGATAAGCATTTCTTAGAAATGAAAAAAACCACAGACTGTGTTCAAACATGTACTTATTTGGAATCAGGTACATAAGAAAAAGACTTCCTATAATATAATATTATTTCAAAATCTATTATTACTACTTACAAATGTAGATCATACAAAAGATTCTCATCATTTTTCTAAGATTAACATTAGGTAGATATAAGTGTTATCTTTTAGCATATTATGTTAATTTTTTCTAAATTTTCCTAGCACCTATTTATTTTATCTGTACTTTCAGTTATAAATATCTATTAAATTTTTTTTTTACCATTTTTTAAGGATTTTATTTATTTATTTGACAGAGAGAGATCACAAGCAGGCAGAGAGGCAGGTGGGGGCGGGGAGGGGAGAAACAGACTCCCTGCTGAGCAGAGAGCCCCATATGCGGCTCCATCCCAGGACCCTGAGATCATGACTTGAGCCAAAGGCAGAGGCTTTAACCCACTGAGCCACCCAGGCGCTCTTTTACCATCTTAACTTTACTTTTTTCCCAGTGTTCCAAGATTCATTGTTTATATACCAATATTTTTTATAGACCTACACTATTTTTCTCTATTTGATTTCACCTAAAATGACATTCTCTGTGTATGAGATAATTTCTTTATTCATTTTTCTACTTTCTGATGCTTGCCAATCCTGAATGTCATTGAAGATCCTTCTAGAAAACACTTTCTGAGAATTGTGTTTTATTTTGGAACTCTTCAGTAACCTGTTGAGAATTCTTAGAATACATCAGAAGGAAGGCTAAAGAGATTTAAAAAAAAAATACCATAGCTCCCTTAAAGTTAATGAAACAGATTCTTCTGACCCACTTTAACAGTGCAAACTAAAATGGCCATTTTCACATTAGTAACTTATATTTTACACAGTGCATACTTTATGCTGATGTTTATAAATAAGAAAACATTATTACTGCAGCTATAAGTGGAGCCTTTTGGCAAATAAAAACTTATTCCCTTAATAAAACATGGGAATTTAAATCTAGAGAACAAGTATTTTTAAAATCTAATAGAAAAAGTCCTTGATTTGTACTCTATTTAAGCAATTAGACTTGAGAATATTGCTATACAATCACAGAAAATACCAACAAGGCTGTCTTCACTGACAATAAGAGAGACAGAGTGGGGGAAAAAAAGCTAACTCTACAACCATGAAAATACAGAACCTGAGGAGTATCTGGTGACCATAAATATACACCTTTATGAGCCTAACAATTTATATATAGTTCATGCAATTAGCAAGTTTGAATAAATAGGATCATTACTCTCAAGCTGAAACAAATACTCTTTGCTAAGAGCAAAGGATTATTATTGAGCAGATGGTATTATTTTTTCATGCCAATTTATATTCATAAAACTTGATAAATGCTGAGCCTTAAAAATGTCAAATAACTCAGATTTCAGGATAATACACACCACCTAATCTGCTCTGCTCATCTCTACCCTGTCACTCTCCTCTTCAAGAGCTCAAACAAGATAGTCTGATTGACACAAATAAAAGCAAAAATCTTATCTTCCTTACTGCTACATGGTCTTATCTATAATGCATTATTTCAATGTCTTATAAAAGATACCATAACTCAAAGCAACAATATACCCCAAAGTACTAATCCACTGTATATACATATATACACATATAAATCTACACACACACACACACACACACATATGGTATGTTGAACATATTTTATTCTTGTGGGAATTGCCACCAAGAAGAAACATTTGATTGCCTATCAAATAAGAGTTGATTTCCAGTCTGGTATTAAGAGGTAGAGTTTTAAATATATAAAAATATTGGGTTTGAATCCCAACTGTCATTTATAAGCTGTGTGACAACGGGTCAAGGGACTTAACCTCTTTGATCTCACAGCTTTCTTTTTTAAATTTTTTTTATTTTTTTTAGATTTTATTTATTTATTTGAGAGAGAGAGAGAGCATGAGAGGGGAGAAGTTCAGAGGGAGAAGTAGACTCCCATAGAGCTGGGAGCCTGATGTAGGACTTGATCCTGGGACCCTGGGATCATGACCTGAGCTGAAGGCTCAACCAAATGAGCCACCCAGGTGCCCAATCTCACAGCTTTCTTATTTATAAAGTTGTGAACATAGGGCTCTTCTGAATGTTAAAAAGGCATTTGTATATAAAGGTCTTAGCATAATTGTGAACAAAGTAAATATTTAACAAAATGGTAACTAATATTTGTTTAGTTACTAGAGAATTGAAATGTTAGACTTGTCCTTAAGGTGCATTCAAAGCATGCATGATTTTTAAAAATTATTTTTTATCACTTTGATTTTCAAGGGAGAACTCCTCTCCCCCTCATTTTTTGAAGTTTGTTTTGAATTGTAAAAGAGATCTGTAGGCAGTTGAAGCAGGTACACCATATCATACATGCATAAGATAGACAGCTGATTTTTGAGATTTGGCACAAATTCCCAACAATTTTTCTCAAACACACCTGAAAGCTATCATATACAAGTGATCAGTCAGCTGCTATGGGAGGCTGCTGCAGGGATAGGACAGGACAGGACTCTTAGGAATAGGACTAGCCAAGTCTCTGTCCTCCCCACCCACCAGACATCTGCTCCATCCCTGCCCCACCCCAAGAGAGTAACCTTCTGGCTGTAGATCAGAGGAGTAACTCTTTCTTGAACAAGAACAAAGGCAAAAACCATCTCAGCAGTGTGGGTTTTTACCCAAACTTCTTAGGAGCCCCTGAGTCCCCCAAATATCCATGCTACAGTGGAATTGCTTTTACTTGAGTGAGCATCTTAATCTTTTGTGGAGTCTGATGAGACACAGACGGTGAATATTCTGTCTTCCAGAAACACCTGATTCCATCTCCTTTAGCCTCCTCTTATGTCCATCTCCTAGCTGATTATCTATCTTTATAATTGGCTCACTAATTTAAAAATCAATAGAGCACATAAGCATGCACAACAATGTTCTTTGCAGTGCTGTTTGTAATTTTTAAAAATATCCATCAGTAGTAAACAATTAAATGAGAAATTTGACATATATCCTATGTTGCAATTTAAAAACACTGGGATAAAGAAAAAATAAACACATATACTAAAATTAATTAATATCCAAAAATATTTTATTATTATTATTTTGTAAAGATTCTAATTTTTCTTTTTATTTTTTTTAATTTTTAATTTTTTATAAACATATATTTTTATCCCCCATTCTAATTTTTGAAGTAATCTCTACACCCAGCATGGGACTCGAACCTAAAAACCTGAGATCAAGAGTCACATGCTCTATCAACTGAGTCAGCCAGATGACCCCAAAATATATTAAATGCAAAAAGCAGTCACAGAATAACATGTGTAGTATGCACTTCCAACAAAAATAATTCCCATAATTATAATATATGAATATTCATTTAAAAAGATATACACCAATTGCTAAGGGGATACTTCCGTGAGAGCAAATCTAAAGGAGCATGAAGAGAGACTTTCTCATATTATGTAATTTTTCTTCATATTCTGTAACATTTTGAGAGTATTCTGTGACATGAAAATGCTTATCTATTACTTAAGTAATAAAACTATATGCATTTAAAGAAAATCTCATGGTAGGAATCTTAGGAAATATAGAGAAAATAGTAGAAATAATGAAGAAAAAGTACATGTAATTCTACAACTTCGTGTTCATTACTGTATAAAAATTTTTATATTTTTCCCAATACATTTCTATACATGTATGCCCACATTAAATTTTTTTAAGCATTATTGGGTCTCATTTCATTGACCTGATACCCTACAAAGTTTGAAATATAAAAAAGATGAATTCTCAGTAAGAAATAATACTAGGAATAACAGGGCAAATAGGCTCTGGCTTCTAGATATACAGCTTAAAGTCCAGCTGCAAACACCATACATAAGAACAAGCATGCTACATTCATACACACGCACATACACACACGTTTTCCATGTCCCCAATCCCAGTGGGGTCAGGGAAGCTGAAGATTGCCTGGGGGCCTGTACTGTCTTAAGTTACTGACCTAATTCTTAGCACTTCACTCTGGTCCATTTCCTGCATGACCTCAGAATGTGTTACTACGAATTCCATAATACACAGCATTTGCACATTGTGGAATGTGGATTCTGATAGGTGGCTCAAATAAATGTTATGGACATGCCACTGGAGGTCTGTGGGCCTCAGGTTCCTTATCTCTACACTGATCTCTATAGCCCCTTCCAATATAAACAGTCTGTAATTTACTAAACACCACAAGGAATCATGCTGAACAGACCACCACAATATGCTACTCTCAGAGTTCTCAAATTAATCCCAAAGCTAAACTTCCTACAAAATGACTTCATTGCTGTACTGTGTGGTATTTGTCTCCATTCTCCAGAATGCTCACCAGATGGTGAAGGAGTGTCTCTCTCCATGTAGCAACATTTTCATAGCGTTTCTTGCCACTCACTACTGAAGAGTTGTAAAAATAAAAACAAAAACAAAACAACAACAACAAAAACAAACCTGTGGAAGCATGTACCCAGCTGCAAAATGTGGCTTTCTCTTTAGGAAGTATCTGCAGGGCAAAACAGGGGCCCCAAACAGCTGGCGTGTGATGATACAGATGATCCCTGGTTTTGATCTTCTAGGAAGTTTATTAAAAACAAACTTGAATCTGTACCAATCTTGACAGGCATGGGAGTAAGAAGCACAAATAGGAAATGTGAAGCCCTCCCAATATTCTATTTAATCTTATAATACAATCATGGAAGTCATTATAATTCAAGATCTGTATTATTACTGTGAAGTTGATAGTACATAAATATATAATCTTATTCCAAATATAACTAGATAAAATCTTAAACTCATAGTGTGATACTATCAGCCACTGTGAGGGAGAAGATTAACAAAAGTTTTCATCGACATCTCAAGAAGTTTATGTTAGACACTTTTTAAAAAAAATATTTTATTTTTTTATTTGGGAGAGAGAGAGCATGTGCGCAGGTGCACACGAGAAGGCAGGAGTGGAGGGCAGAGAGAGGAGGAGAAGCAGGCCTATCCCAGAACCCTGAGACACTGAGATGATTTGAGTTGAAGGCAGCTGCTTAACTGACTGAGCCACCCAGGTCGACCATATGTTAGACATTTTTAATAGCATAGGGATAGATTAACTTCAAGGGTACATTCATACTCAAATTGCTGATTGTTTTGTTTGGAAATTTGTTGTTCATAGAACAATGAGAGAAAAATAGTCCTACTTACTATCTTCAAGGAGGTATCATGCTTTTGAGGATGCCAAGCAATCCAAGACAGGAGAATTGTTTTTATTTGAAAAAGCTTAAAAATCATTAAAATGAATGGTGTGGGAGCCAACTATCATTTAAGCAATATTTTACAGAAACCACCAAATTGTTGAGAAGAGTGACTACAGTATCAATTACTAGTGTTCAGTGTCTCAGAAGAGAAAGTTGACTACTATCCTATCTCTAAGAAGTAATAAGTTCCTACTACTCAGGTTTGAGTTTATAAGTGTATATAAAAAGCAGCAGAAAATTAAGTCTTTTTTCACATTTTTAATTGAAGTATAATTGATGTATACTATTCTCTTAGCTTCAGGTGTTCATCACAGTTATTCAATTTTTTGCACATTATAAAATGATCCCCACAATAAATTTAGTTACCATCTGTCACCATACAAAGTTTTACAGTATTATTGGCTGTATTTCCCATGTGGTATCTTATATACCGATAACATTTGTTTTACAACTGGAATTTGTACCTCTTAATCTCCTTCACCTATTTTGCCTCACCCTTACCACAAATAGGTTTGTTTTTAGCAGTTATGTATAAAATCCATTCAATATCAGTATGGATGTTAAACTCCTTTGCTATCAAATATTCTGCATCTTATGGACAAGAACAAATCAGATAAGAAAAGTAGATTTGTTTTCTGACCCATCTCTTAAGTTCTGTACTCCGGAATGTATTTCCTCTTCCTTTGTCCCCATGATTACACAAATATCAACAGATGGTTGAATTACTTAAACAGTTGTCTACATATTTTTCTCAAAATCATATTTATTCTATAATGGTCCCTTACAGGAGAAAATTGAATCCACAATCTTTTTCCTAACATTCAACAATGTCCATCAGATAGCCCAGCACAATTATCAAAGAGGTGATAGTAAAATAGGACTACTAGTACAGTAAGAATAGAAGAACGTTTCTTATCATGCTAGTACAGCTTTCATTCAACATCTATAATTAACACTGAAGCAAATCAGAAACAAAACAAGGCAGCTCACTGTGTCCAGTAAATTCTAACTCAAGAAGTCAAACAAGAAAACCAAATATGAGGTTCAAGTGTTTGAAAGGAGGGGGCAAAATTATATTTTTGGACGACAATTCTATAACTACAGTTCAGGAGAATCAACTAAAATGTGTAAGAAAGGAAGAACAGTATGGTTTATATGAAAGGCAGAATGTTAGAAAATGCATATGCACAATAGGCTTTCCATATAACAGCAATAGTCAGAAAATGGAGCAAGTATCTCATTTACAAGTCACAAAACATATAAAATATCTAGATAAACTCAATAAAAACATAAAAGTCTTATATAAATAGTACTGTAAAACTTCACTGAAGGACATTTTAAAAAACTAAAAAAATATGTAAAAACATCTAATTTCCTGGATAGGAAGATTCAGTATTATAAGGATAGATTAATTTATAACTTCAATGTACTTAGTTTGGCCCCCAAATGCTAATGTTTCTTCAATATGCAATTTGATTTATAGTATCTACTTTCTTCTTGAAGATAATCTTATTCTTCTTGGAACCCTGTGATGGCTCTTTCTGATTTATCCTCCCCGCTTTCTAGGCGGGGTATACTGTTGTCATTTTCATAAAACACCTGAGCTAGGTCCAGTGCTCTTTGTATCCTGGGTTAACATCTGTATAGGATCCTTGTTTTGTTTTGCTGAATTATATCTTCAAAAAATATTTTTTAATTAGGAAGGATGTGTAGGTGGTAAACTTATAAACCTGAGCCCTTATGTATGTTTAATCATGTCTTAGTTTATCCTAACATTGCATAGATTAGCTATCAATTCAAGGTTCTAATTAACCCTTCTCAGAACTATGAAACATTGCCTCATCCGTCCCAGCTTCTAGCTTTGCTGATGAGAAGTCTGATAACTTTGAAAGATCCTTTTTTTGATCTATAGAAGCTTTTAGGATCAATTTCTTATCCTTGGGATTTGGAAATTTCATCATGTGTCTTGGTATGCATAATTTTTTTTTCTCTGTTGGGCACTGGATAACCCTTTTCAATCTGAAGACTTTAATCACTCTTCGGGTCAAGATTTTTTCCCCCTCAATAATTTTCCCCCTACCCCTCATACTCTTGATTATTTCTCTCTCTTTTTTTTTTTTCATTATATTTTATATTCTTGTCTTTTTGCTCCATATTCTAGAAGATTTGCTTGATTAATTCAATATTTAAGCACACTCGGTAGTTCATCGAATCTTCCTATTTTTTTTTCCAGCATCCTGCTCCTATTTCACAAAAACTTGATCATACTTAACAAACATTTTTTCCCCTTAGCCTCTCTGAAAATTTAGTATTTTCAGCTTTTTTTCTATACTTTTCTTAACTCTGTGTCTTCTGGAAACAGAAGACAAATCTTCTTCAGAAAAATGCACTTGTTTAGTTCATTAATTCATTTCCTTTCATTAGTTTTCTTCAAATGTCTGGTAACCCTTTCTTGACTGTGAATATTTATAATTCAAGAACTAGGAGTTTCTTAGACAGTTGGCAGGGGTTTCATAAGTAATTGTGTAGTACTTGTAAATGGATTAATTAGCAATCTAATGCAATTTCAATCACAAATCTAATGGGATTTCTTGGGAGGACTTTAGAAAGAGATTATAAAATTAATTTTTATAATTTAAAAATTAATATTTATAAATTAGCAAAATCAAGTGAGGGTAACTGAGAAAATTCTGAAAAATAAGATTAGTTAGGCAGGTGCATGTTCTGTCACATACTGAGCTGTATTTTTTTTTTAAGATTTTATTTATTTATCTGACAGAGAGAGAGAGATCACAAGTAGACAGAGAGGCAGGCAGAGAGAGAGGAGGAAGCAGGCTCCCCGCTGAGCAGAGAGCCTGATGCAGGGCTTGATCTCAGGACCCCGTGATCATGACCCAAGCCAAAGGTAGAGACTTAAGCCGGTGAGCCACCCAGGTGCCCCTGAACTGTATTTTTTTAATCCATAATAATTATAGCATAGCATTTTGGGTGTGGGAATAAGTTATAAAGGTTAAAAAACAAGAGCTGACCATTATTAAATTTAGTAAAATTCATTAGATCTCAAGCCAAAACCAAAACTGGATTATTTAATAAATAATGTTCTATAAATTTAGTTTAAGAATATTAGTGTCCTGACTTACAAAAAATTTATTCATAATTATTAAAGATTTAAACATGTAAAGCAAATCCACAAAGGACTAACATAAACTATAGGGTGGGAAAAGTCTTGCTTGAGGACTTATAAAACATTTATGTTTTAAAAACACTTACTTATAAGCTATATAAATAGTCAAAAACTCCTGTTTATTAAAGGAAAATGTCCATAAATGTAAAATTCTAGATGATGGTTGGAATGGTAGAGGGGCAAAAGACAAAATATTCAGAAATAGCCAAACACCCTGCTGTGTATGTAAAATCATCCTGACATTTCCAAGATGTCTATACAGCAGAATAAAAAAAATAAACAATTTTGTGGTAAATCACTATCATTGTCCCCATTTTACACATGAGAAAACTGAGACTTGGAAGGTGACAGAACTTGCTGAGGATCCTAGCTGGAGCTGGGATTTCAATCTAAGGAGTCTGGTTTCAGAGCCCAACATTGTACTGTCTATTCCAGCCAAATCTCTGGTCTGAATTTTACACTTCCCTCTGTGAGACTTCCCGACCCAGAACCTACACCTCTTTCCTGCCCTACCAGTTCCCCTTGTATAGCCACACCGAGTTCCATTAAAAACTTCTCCATGAAGATTTTTCAACAATTCCAGCCCTTCCTGGAATTCCCTCCTCTCTTGGATTTGAGAGCACTCTCCTGGTTCTCTGCCTACAACTCAGTCACTCTTTCTCAATCTCTTTGTTGGATTCTTCTTCCTCTACACATTTCTTTTCTCACGCTACTCAATGCCCCTGGGAGTACACTTCTCCCCAAAACAACAGTGTCTACCTAGTTATGTTCTGAAAACACCAGCTTTGATTGATCTTCTGCATTCCACAGATCTCCACCTGAATGTTCAGACATCTCAAACTCCGTATTTCCAACACTAGTATTTATTTGTTTACTATTTTTATGATCTTACTGAGGTGTCACCAAAATTTACTCAGCTACTGAAGCTAGAGATCTGAGCACAATCCTTGAGTCTTCCCTCTCCTATCTCCTGGATGTCATGACACTCTGTCCATTTTACTCTGTAAATAACTACTAAGTTTTTCCCCTTTCTTCTGAATTCCCTTAATTCAAGCCCCCTTTATTTCTTATGTGATCATTGTAATAGGCTCTGAGTTGGCTTCCTGGTGCCTGTTTTTTCCCTGTTCATTCCAGTTTAATCTCTGCATCAGAATTTTTCAAATTTGAGAGGTCACAAATTTCCAAAGACACTTCTACAACTCTCAGAGGCATACAGTTTCCATATGACAAACTTTGCGGCAAAGAGTTACATACTTTTCATAGGTGACTAAGTATGGTTAATGCAGCAATTCATGCATTAGTAAATACAAAGGAAAAATTCAGGCACATGATCCAGAAAATAGTGGCATCTGATTTTTTTAAAAAAGTATATTAAAATGAAACATCCACCCTGAAAATTATAAAACATTAATGAAAGAAACTGAAGACAACAGAAATGGAAAGATATTCCATGATCATAGGTTGAAAGAACAAATATTGTCAAAATGACCATACTATCTGTAGCAATCTAGAGATTTAATGCAATCTCTATCAAAATACCAACAGGATTTTTCACAGAACTAGAACAAATAATCCTAAAATTCGCATGAAACCACAAAGAACTGAATAGACAGAGAACCTTAAAAAAAAGAACAAAAATATCGGTATTTTAGAAATTTTTGAAACCCCAGATTTCAAGATACACTACAAAGTTGTAGTAATCAAAACACTATGGTAATGGCACAAACACAGACACACATACATAGATTAATAGAACAGAACAGAGTCCAGAAATAAACCCACAATTATATGGTCAATTAACCTTTGACCAAGGACGCAAGAATAAGCAATGGGGAAAAGGCAATCTCTTCAACAAATGATGTTGGGAAAACTACATGCAAAAGAGTAAAACTGGACCACTTTACTACACTCTACACAAAAATAAACTCAAAATGAATTATAGATATAAATGTGAGACCTAAAACCTTAAAAATCTGAGAACAGAGAACAGGCAGTAATTTCTCTGACACAAGTCATAGCAATATTTTTCTAAATATGTCTCCCAAGGTAAGGGAAAGAAAAACAAAAATAAACTATTGGGACTACATCAAGTTTCTGCACACTGAAGGAAAGAACCAACAAAACCAAAAGACGTACTAAATGCAGAAGACATTTGTAAATGACATATCTGATAAAGGGTTAGCATCCAAAATACATAAAGAAATTACACATCTCAACACACAAAAAAACAAACAATGCAACTGAAAGTGGGCAGAAGACACACACAAACCTCTCTCCAAAGAAGACACACAGATGGCCAACACACACAAGAAAAGATGTTCAACATCACTCATCATTGGGAAATGCAAATCAAAACCACAATGAAATATCACCTCACACCTGCCAGAATGGTTGAAATCAACAAGTGCTGGCAAGGGTGAGGAGACAAAGGAACACTCTTACACTGTTGGTGGGAATGCAAACTGGTGCAGCCACTGTGGAAGACAGGATGGAGGCTCCTCCAAAAGTTAAAAATAGAATTACCCTATGACCTAGTGATTCTACTACTAGGTATTTACCCAGAGATTATGAAAACACTAATTTGAAAAGATATATGCACCCCTATGTTTATCACAGCATTAGTGATAATAGCCAAATTGTGAAAATGTCCATCAATAGGTGAATAGATAAAGAAGATGTTGTATATATATGCAATGAAATATTACCAAGCCACAAATAAGGAAATCTTGCCATTTGTAAGAACATGGGTAGATCTAGAGAATATAATACTAAGTGAAATAAGTCAATCAGAGAAAGACAAATGCCATATGATTTCACTCATATGTGGAATTTAAAAAAAACAAATAAGGGACAAACTAAGAAACAACCTCTTTATAGAGTATCAATTGATGGTGACAGAGGACAGGTGGTTGGGGGGATGGGTGAAACAGGTGATGGGGATTAAGAGTTCTCTCCTCATGATGAGTACTGAGTAATGTACAGAACTGTTGAGTCACTATATCGTCCTGTATCATATTGTACATTAATGATACTGGAATTAAAATGTTAAAAACATTAAAAATAAAAAAGTTTAAAACATTACAAACTCCTTTACACATACAACTCTAAATTGTGTCAAAATGTTTTCATGATAAAATTTTAGGCTGATTTTTCTCTCTGAATAAAGTCACCCCAATGCTTAAAGAAAAAAAAAAATATCCAAGCTCCTTGGCATGACTTTCAAGACTTAGAAGTTCATGACAGGTTGCTTCTCTTTAATCATCTCTCTCACCCTTCCCCATCACCCATTGTGCCACATACTGCAACTCACTTGGGGCTCACTGGTACCTTTCGCACTGCGGTATTTACTTGGAGTATTGACATCTAATCACAATACACCTTTCCTGGTCTAGCCCATTTCTCATCCTCAAAGCCCTAGCTCAGTGATTTTGATATCTGGGAGAAAATTTCTGATATTCTTCTCTTCTCTTTTACAGTCTTGGAATGGTATATGTGTACCTACGGCATGCCATGACATAATCAACCATTTATCTTTCCGTTTAATGTTCTTGGCTGTTGGGTCCTTGAAATATGGGACTGTCATAATCCACTTTCCAGTCTCCAAGCCTACTACAATTATAAGGCAGTCGATATATCTTTGTTAAATAGATCAGTGGACTTTCATCTATACTTACCTTTTTAAAATCGCAATTCTTTCATTCACTCACTCATTCATTCACTAGTCCATTATCTGCTAGTTTTGGAGAATACAAAGATGAATAAGACATAGCCCTGGTCTCTACAGAGTGTTTTATTATTGTACTGTATCATCTCCTTTTTTTCCCCTCTAATCATTTAGTTGTATTAGTCTTTTCTTCAAAAGAAGAATAGGAACTCATCATAATATCTTCTCTGCTCCTCCTTCTTAGTTCAATATGTGTTTGTTGAATGGCCTTATTTTGCCTTTAGGGAATGCCTATTAATGCATAATGTAGAATAGGGTCCTCTGGTAGAGGAGGTAGTGGAAACCCCAAGAGCTTCACTTCAAAGCAATTGAGGCAATTTATAGGTTTTTCTGGCATAAATGTGCTAAGTGGGCTGGCAGGCGGAATTATGAGTTCAGAAAAGAAAGAGAATGTTGTATGTGATTCCAGGTCTTTAGCCAATCTCTAAGGGTAATACTGATTTCATTAAGATAAATAGACTAATTTCTTTTGAATTTTAGTCAATATTACATTAGTTTTACAATATATATTTACAGATTAAGAAAACAAAGCAATTGACCTAGGCTGATAGGGAAAACAAATTACTTTTAGTTCTGCTGGTTCTATCTCATTTTTTTCTGGGTAAACATGTTATTGCTCTTTGATACTAAATAACAAGGGAAGATAACAGAGCTAACATTTATCGAGCATTTACATTGGATAAACTCAGTTTTAAGAACTTTTACATGTATTAATACATTGGAGTTTTACAATAACTCTTTTTTTATTGCTAGGGAAACTGAATCATAGACAGCCTCAGTAACTTGCCCAAGGTAACTTGGCTACTTAGCGTAGAGATGGAATTCAAACACAGGCAGTCTTCACTTTTCACAAGTGATTCATACTGTCTATAAAAGAAGAACAGGACTGGGTATTACAAAACCAGGCTTCAAATCTTGAACTCACAATACACTAGTGGAGTGAATTTAAGGATGTCATTTCATTTTATCTTCCGAGTATCATTGTCTTTGTACCCCTTATGGCTTATGAGGAGGAGTTACTTTATATAGTTTTTTCTAAACTGAAAAGTGTTAAAAATGCAATAATTTTTTTTTACATTAAAATTTTCTTTAAGAGCCTGGGAAAGAGTCTTTCAGAAAGTCTCTGTGAAGGCAGAGACAAGAGGAGACACCAGCAATGAATGTCCAGACTCCTACTAACCATGTTAAGCTATACATTTTATTGCTAAACCTAAGGGAGGCATTAGAGGGGAGGAGAGTGGAAAGTAACAAGATATGAAGCCTGGCTTTTTAAAGAGTAGTAGAAACTATTTTCTTGATTAGTTTCAGAGCATTAACAATTGTTCTAAGATAAGCATAGTTAAAGGGGTCTCGGGAAGGAGTAAACCTATAAAAAAATACAGTCAAATTGTTAAAAATTATCAGAACCATTTGTGAAAAGCACATATAGTTTAATCATATCTTTCAAAAGAAATATGCTCTAGCTGGTTAGTATGAGCAATCAGGGGATGAACAATCCTCATGTTTTAGGCATAGAACAGTTGACACCATGTCTAGTGCACTTGACATTAGCCAAGGAGTTAGAAAACCTCAGTTTTGTGCCTATTTGGCTCCAGGTCAATAAAGAAGTGGCTATCTTCCTCCAGGAATATGTGTCTCCTCCAGAAATAAGGAGTGTATTGATGCACTTGCCTCCTCTCTATCTCCAAGGGAAGTTCTGAATATTGGTAACACAGCGTCTGTGAAGTTCTTTCAACTCTTTAAAAGGTAGAACATTCAAAGACATACCAGCATGAGAAGCACAGTCACTAACTCTTTCATACACTAGAGCAACAAGAAGGAAAAAAGTTATCTCAAAGGCAGTCCCAAATTATAAAAACACCAGGTAGGGATGCAAAAAGTTAGAGGATAGAAATAACACTGAATCCAAACTAGTATCTATACTATATACTCTACAGATTATCCAAAGTGTCCTTCACTGAGGGCTCCAGGGTATTATCACCCTTTTTCACTGACATGTTGTAGCAAATATTTTAACTTATGCCTTTGGTTCATTAAAAGGTGCTCAAAAATTCATTTGAGAAAACTTTTTATGAAGAAGTATAATCACAACAAAAAAGAAAATTCAAATATCTACTAAACTTATGAAAGAGTACTCACCCCTATTACTACTCAGGGAAATGCAATGATCTTATTATAGAATCTCCATATTTGGAAAAAGCCTAAAAAGTTTGACAATATCATGTGTTTCTGATTAGGATGTGGAGTGACGGGAATCCTCAGACACTTTTCATACACTCCATCAAACAGTTTCCTTTTATCTAATAAACTTAAAGATATGCATGACCCACGAGTCCATTTTTTGGTATATTCCCCTATAGAAATGCATGTTATTTGCACCAAAAAATGTTCATAATATCCTTACTCATAATATTCCCAATCTAGAAACTGCTCAACTTCATAAGAGAAGATTGGACAAATAATTTGTTGTTCCTTCGTACAACAGAATACTATATAGTCATGAAAATATACAATGTGCAGCTACATGCAATACTGATGTATTATACAAGTATGATATTGTGTTAAAGGAGGAATTCATAAAAGTATACATGACAGTGGTCCATTTACATAAAATACAAAAACAACCTAAGCTAAACTCCATTGTTTTGAGATGCACGCGTAGGTGGTAAATCATATTACAACGAAAAGCAGGAAAAGAAAGAAAGTTTAGTACAGTGGTTGTCCATTTGGTGAGAAAGAAATAGAAAAAAATAGGTTGCTTCTGAAGGATGATTAAAATAGGTATTTATTTTAGAACTATGTTAAACTTAACACCTATGTCTTATGTACTTTTCTAAATGTTTGTTATATTTCACAATTGAAAAATTTATGAGGACACCATGAAGCTATAGTAATCAAAGCAGTGTGGTATTGGAGAAAGAAGAGACAAATCAATCAATGGAACTGAATAGAAGGTTTCTTTCACAAAGAAGTAAAGGCAATAAAATGGAAAGAAGATATTTTGACAAATGGTGTTAGAACAACTGGACATCCACATGCAAAAAAAAGGAAGGGGGAGATCTAGACACAGACACTGCAGTCTTCACGAAAGTAAACTCAAAATGGATCACAGACCTAAATGTAAAATACAAACTGCAGAACTCCTAGATTATAACAGGTGAAAATCTAGATAACTTTGAGTTTGGTCACGACTTTTTAGATACAACACCAGATGCATATAATCCACGAGAGAAATAATTGATAAACTAGACTTCATTAAAACTGAAAATTTCTGTTCTGTGAAAGACAATGTCACAAAAATGAGAAGACAATCCATGGACTGTGAGAAAATATTTGCAATGATAGATCTGGATCAAGGACTGTTATTCAAAATATACCCCAAAATCTTAAAACTCAACAATAAGAAAATAAGCAACTAGATTAAAAAATGAGCCAACTTCTTAAGAGACATCTCATTAAAGAAGATATACAGACTGCAAATAAGCACATGAAAAGATTCTTCACAATAGTCGTCAGAAAAATACCAGTTAAAACAATGAGATCCCGCTACACATCTCAGAATGGCCCAAATCTGTTAACACTGACAGGAACTCTCTTTCATTGCTGGTGCAAATGGTTCAGGCACTTTGGAGGACAATGTATCAATTTCCTACTAAACTAAACATACACTTACCAAACAATCTGGCGATTGGACTACCTGGAATTTGACCAAAAGAGGTGAAAATTTATATCCACACAAAACCTGCAAGGGTATATTTATAGCAGCCTTATTCATAATTGCCAAAACTTGAAGTACTAAGCTGTCCTTTAGTAGGTGAATGGATAAACTGTGGTATATCTAGACTATGGAATATTACTCATCACTAAAAAGAAATGAGCTATCAAGCATGAAAAGACGTAGAGGACGATAAAATGCACATTACTAAATGAAATAAGCCAATCTGAAAGGGCTACATACTGTATGATTCCAACTCGATGACATTCTGGAGAAGGCAAAACTTTGGAGGTAAAGAGATCACTGGTTGACGAGGAGTTAAGGGATAATAAATAAGTACGTGGAACACAGTGGATTTTTAGAGCAATGAAAAAAATACTGTCTCACTCTCAAGATGGAGATCCAGTATAAATTACAGATTTGGGAAGATAATGATATGCCAACACAGGTTCATCAGTTATAAAAAATGTATCGCCCTGTGGGGAATGTTGATACTTGGGGAGGCTGTGCATATGTCTGGGTTGGGACTATAGGAAAAATCTCTACATTCTGCTCAATTCTTCTGTTAAACTAAAACTGCTCTAAAAAGTAAAGTCTATTAAAAAAAAAAAAAGAAAACCAAAAAAATAAAAGCCCGAGTACTTGTGGATTCCTAGAAGTTTACAAAAATTTCACAAAGCCTAGAGAGATTAAAAAAAATTAATTATTTGGAAACTTTTGCCCCTAAATTAACTATGTTGATGAAGATCACCTGGTGGATAATTCAGAGATTTAATCTGAAAAGTCTCCTTAAATATAACATATACTTATTGGGGAAGAACACAAAATCCAAACTGCAAACTGTTAGCAGAGAGAAGAAGGGAAGACTTGTCTCTTCAAAACTGCCAAGCGAGTCTGGTTTAATTGAAATTGATGGCAAAGACAAGAGAGCACACTTAATTGAATTTTAATCTTAATGATCTCTAAGCCATGCTTGAAACATAAACATACATGTGAGAGTTCTTCAAGATGTTGGACATGAATCTGTTTTCATAATTCAAAAGCATACTTTGCTTATGAATCTCTTTTTAACAAGCTTTGGCTGGAAATTATTTTCTTCCAGATGTTGGGTGTTGTATAGACCCAACTTCCATCTCTCTGCATATAATTTAAGACAAACTTATAAAGAATATATTTATTTTACAAACTGGTAAGATTCAAATGAATTGTCTATAAGTTTATATAACAATGAGTAGCTATGTCTCATAAATTCCTACAGATAGCATCTCTTCATCTGAAGAAAGACCTCTTTACTACTTTCAAACCCAAAAGCATTTTATATTTCTAAGACATTATTAAATTGACCAATTAACAGTTTTGGTTAAAAAAAAAAAAAGAAGAAGCCGTCTAAATCATACATGGAAAATGATTTTTTTGATATATATACTTTCATTTAAAACCCCTACTGAGGGGTGCCTGGGTGGCTCAGTGGGGTAAAGCCTCTGCCTTCGACTCAGGTCATGATCCCAGGGTCCTGGGACTGAGCCCCACGTTGGGCTCTCTGCTCTGCGTGGAGTCTACTTCTTCCTCTCTCTGCCTGCCTCTCTGCCTACTTGTGATCTCTGTCAAATAAATAAATAAAATATTAAACAAAAAAAAAAAAACCCTACTGAAACAATTTATAGAAGGCAAGATAGTTTGGTGGTTCAGAGGGTAATCTGAAGTCAGATCTGGATTTAAATCCCAGCTCTACCATTTACTAACTTAGACAGGCCATAAGGTTCTAGGTTCTAGTCCTCAGAACCTACTTTGTGTTAGGTGCCCCCTATTCTCACAAGGATGAAAATAAATATCCAAGGTAAAGCACTTTGCAGTCCAAGCACACAGTGAGCAACTCATCAAATGTTAGCTATCAGCAGCAGCAGCAGCAACAGCAGCATCTTCTAGAATCTTCCTGATCTTGCATCCAAATTGTTTTACCCCACTTCTTTTTTTCTACGATGAAGTGCTCTTCCAGGTCCCCTTCCTTTCCAGTTATGGTTCCCCTGGATTTCTAGCAAAATGTTGTGAAATTATATAAACTTTTTTTCTCTTTCTTTTGCTGACACTTAAGTAAAATGAAAGTAAAGGGGTAAAAACACACAAATCCACAAAGGCATAGGTTTTGGCGGGGAGGAGAGATCAGCAAAGGAGAGATTTCAACTGATTTTTCAAATCAGAGAGTGGCTAGAAGAGTAGAAACTGCCTTAGCACAATGCAGGAAAACAGAAATTTGAAGAGAAAGTGAAGTAATGTGTTTTGCTAACCCCAGATAGAATTAGTGCTTAGAGACAGCACACACTAAGGAAGGCAGGAGTTTAGTGAGAGGCTGAAAGTATATTAAAATTATATGGAGACTTTAGATCCCAGTTACTTCTCTGTCGTCCTGGACACTGAATCTTTCCTTTCTGAAGAAAATCAACTAGAGGGACTTCAAACTGAGAACATCGGGCAAGGTGGCTGATGTTCACATCACACTGAGGTGAGGCTCAAAACTGAAAAATAGACACTAACCTGAGGAGTTCCCAGTAAGATGTCCAACCTCCTTATATGCCACGCTCCCCAAACACTGGAGATCAGGTAAATGCCCCTATGCAGATGTTTTCCAGAAAAGATTTAGAGAATCTCTTCATAATGACATTGGAGAACTTCCCAGAGAATAAGCCAGCTGAATGACCATATTACAGTGAAGCCCTACAGCTGATGAGCCCCATCCATGTTTGCCAAACTTTGGTGGTGGGGTGGTGTTGTTATAACTGTTGTTGTTTTATTATCTTTTTGTGTGTGTGTGTGTGTGTGTATGTGTGTTTGTGTGTCACTTTTATTTATTTTTTTAAAGATTTTATTTATTTATTTGAAAGAGAGAGAAATAGCACAAGTGGAAGGAGGGACAGGGGAAGGAAGCAGACTCCCCATGGAGCACAGAGCTCTGATGTGGGGCTCAGTCCCAGGACCCTGAGATCATGACCCCAGCTGAAGTCAGAAGTCTGGAGGCTTAACCTACTGAGCCACCCAGGTGCCCCTGTGTGTGTCACTTTTATTTTATTTTTTTTTTAAAGATTTTATTTATTTATTTTACAGAGAGAAATCACAAGTAGATGGAGAGGCAGGCAGAGAGAGAGACAGAGGGAAGCAGGCTCCCTGCTGAGCAGAGAGCCCGATGCGGGGCTCGATCCCAGGACCCTGAGATCATGACCTGAGCCGAAGGCAGCGGCTTAACCCACTGAGCCACCCAGGCGCCCCATGTGTGTCACTTTTAAATAAGAATGGACAACCATGAGGAAATTCTCCAGAATGAAGAATGGATACTAAAATAGGCATACCACATCAACTGAATAAAGAAATCCACAGGAAACAGAGAGATAGTGAAAAACCTCTTAAGAGCTATCATTTGTGCCACTGGAAAGATAATGCTTTCTGATATAAGAATAGATGCTCTTAAAAAGGATTGTCAAAGAACAAGAGAGTATTGGGAAAAAAAAAAGCCAAAATAAAATTTTAACAAAAAGGCTGGAAGATAAATTTGAAGAACTCTTCCAGAAGCCAGAACAAAACACCAAAGAGGTAAAATATGGGAATAAAAAAAATAAGAAAATTAAGGGATTTGATCTAGAAGATCTGACATTCAATGATCAGGAACCCCAGGAAGAAAGAACAGAGAAAATGGAGAAAGTAAAATTATCAGTGAACTGATAAAAGCAAAAGTTCCAGAATTAAAGGACTCACATGTCTAGAGTGAAAAGATCTAGTGTTGTGTCCAGGACAATGGATGAAGACCCAGATGAAAACAACTGACCATAAAACACAAGAACAATGGTGACAAAGAAAAGCTCATAAAAACTTTTGCCAAGAAAAATAGGTTTTGAACAGATATCAGGATGTCATCCATGTTAGAAAACGATGGCATGATCCCTGCAAAATATGAGAATATATTTGTAATCTAGAATTCAATGCAGCTCATCTATGCCTGAGATGACTGAGGGTTTAAATGCAGGGCAGGTAGAATCTAAGTAGCGCACAGGGTTGGTCCCTGAAAAAGAGACCTCACAAGTTAGGTTTTATCCTCAACTTTGAAACTCAATGTTAGAGACACAAGAAAGAAAAAGGAGCCCTGTCAGCACTACCCGGACCCTCTGAACCCCTTGCCTTTTTGCTAACACCACTGAGTTAGGGTATCAAAAGGTCAAGCAAATTTACAAAGCATGCCAGTCTTTGTGCTTCGGAAAAAGTGTATTTCGTTTTCATACAGCTGATAGTTCCGAAAAGATGGGTCAGCAGACAATATGCAGCAAGAAATGAAAGTCAAAATGAATTTGGAAGTCAGGTTTGCTTCCACTTTGTATATTGCCACCAAATTTGGAGAGTTACTAAAAAAATAACTAAGAACGACATTTTGCCTTTAATTAATGATCCAACATTCAATCATCCTGTATGACAAAGCAGAAATTTTTTTTTCATTTTTATGTTTATTAAATTACCATGGAACAATTTTATTAACAATCCCATGAGTCAGGGTTTTTAGATGCTAATTTCTTACCTCAAAGAAATGGAGTGACAACAACAAAATACACTAAGACAAAATCCAAAAATCTTTCTTGGTATTGTAGTATTCTTTTACAAAGGATCCAGCTTATCACAGTAATTGAGTCCCTCTCCTCCTTACACTGGTGATATTACTATATTAAATGGCTAAAGGATAAACGTAGGTAACAGTGGAGCTATAGTTCTTCCAGAAATAAGATAATAAAACAGCTCTGTGTACCAAGAAACCTTTCTTTGAACATTTCTATTGCACCCTCTCATTATTTCTGGCTACCTGATCAGTAGTAGACTTGGGTGACTGCTTTCTGTTGATACCACTTCTAGTCTGCTCTTGAGTTCTCCAGGCCTCATGCTGACTACCAATTGAAAAAAAACAAAAACGAAGACAGCATTTTCCTCACTACTTAAACAATAAGCTGAACTGTTCATAACATCCTGAGTTTCTCTCCTTCTCATTTCCCAAGACAATTTTATAATTGGTTGAGACTGATGATACTAGATTATTAAATCTGAAATAATGATAAATAAGACTCCTCCTTAAAATAAGAGGAGTTTCCAGAAGCTAAAATTGAATGAGAATTCAAACTAAGCAGTTGAACATGCTATTTCTGGGGTTCTCAATTCATTCCTGCTAAGGGTAGATGGCTTCATATTTCCCTCAAAATGTCCTTTAATTATGTCAGAAATACTACTTAACTGTGTACCATGCACCAAGCACTGTGGAGGAAATCAAGGGGAAAAAAAATCGAGTGTTTTTCTTCAAGATGGAGATGGGACTTAATGGCAGGGGCATCTGAGGAGGAAACTGATGAACGGGAACTACTGGAGAAAGTTAGGACCAGGAACTAAGCTGTGAATAAAGGTGGGCCCTAGTGACAGTTAATCCGACCATTAGTGAAATGTGATTTGTGTTTAGCTTTGCTTTCCTGGGCAGTCCTCTTGAGCTGTGAATAGATAGAACCAGCATTGAGTTAAAAATGGGCAATAAGATTTCAGAGTCCACTTGTTAACTCGGATTGATCTGGCATGAGCTGATATACATGAGAAGTTGCCATCTCATCGAGAACTGGGACTGCATCTCTAGTGAAGAGCTGGTTGATAGGACCAGCATTCGGTTCTCCTTCCTTTTGAAAACAATATCCTGATTTCCTTTGAGAAAAATCATTACTGTTAAGTGGGACCACTGTGATTGGTTCAGACTACGATCTAACACCTTTAATTATATGGGAGATACTGGAGAGGGACGATCTTTTTTCTGTTGAACATAAAATCTGGTAAGATAGAGCTCTAAGAATTCTGACATCAGGGCTCTGCCCATGTGTATGGAAACTGATAATAAAGCCCAACATGGAGAAAGAGAATCTTCCCAAAGAGTTCTAATGCAAATGGTACCCACAGTCTACTGAAAACCCGAGGGAACACTGTCAGTGATGGTATGAAGCCATCCACCTGCTACCTGTAGGAGAAATGCATCCAGGAGAACATTCTGCTGAATATCAAAATGAGCGTGTAACAACCGCTCCAGGGTGTGTGATACTCTTTCCTATTATACGCCACAAGCGCAAATTTTGCCCTATTTTCAAGGGAATGAAAGGAAACAAACTTGCCTGTCAATTTGGAAAAATAGTTCCATAAATGTCAGGTAAAGCTTAAAAACAGGTTTTTAAAAAAGGAATTTTCTCTTTCAGAAAATAACTATGGAACAGGCACATGACAGCACTGTGATAACTGACACTTTTAAGTCAACAAGCAACACCAACCAAACAGGAAAACATCCAGATATGTGAAAAATGAAGCAGTTCTTCTGATAGCCAAAAAACACAACTTTACAAGACTGCTTGAGTTATGTATTTTGACTGGTAATGCGTCACGTTAGTACTTTTATTCAAACCACAACAACGTTTGTCTTCCTAAAAATAGTTCCTGCACTTTAGAAAAGTACAATATGAAGTTTCAGAGTAGTGCTGCACTCAACACACCCACAGAGCTGTTAGAAACTTCTGAGGCCCCTGCTCACTGGATTTCACCAACATCCCATCTCTCCTACCAGTTCCACTAGAGAAATTCATGCAAGCAAATCACAACAAAGCATAATCACTGAAGAACACCATAACCTGCAAATTGCAATCTGAGAAAGAGAATCACTGAAGCAAAACGGAAAAGACAATCATATAATTATCTTAGAAGAGAACTTTTTTCCTTAAATATAATTTGTCTTCCCATTTACCATGCACAAAAGCCACCCGTGAGCATTTATGTGGTTCCTTTTTAGCCTTTGCCCGTTTGCTTTAAAGACAAGACACAAAGAATCTGCTTAAAAGCCGAATACACTGATAAATGTTTACTGATAAAATCTGCCAGATGGGACTACTTTCAAGGAAGGTCAATTACAAGCCTCGTGGCTCTCCTTTTAATGATATCCTTTAATGATCCCCTTCCTCTCCCAGAAAATTAAATCACAAAAAACAGCTTTGGCTGAGAATGACCCAGTAATCCTCATAATCACATTGCAATAACAGACAAGGAGATCAAAGCACAGGTGTACTGAGAAATAGAGGTTTCCGTCGCACTATAAAATGTGGACTTGCTATAGATTAAGATCAAACGTGCTTTTAGCTGCCCCAACAACTTCCAATGTTTTAAAAATTCTGTGGTTTCCTTGATGCGTAAACTTCCCTTGATTTTCCTCCTCCCAATTTCTACAAAAATTTGCAGTTGTTCACATATCATGTCTGTTTTTTCATAAATCTAATAATTAATTAATTTTAGAAATCTGGTGACTTATGTTGAAACTCTAATTGGGCCAAGAAGAGCCCAAGGTTTGTTAGTAAGGTATTGCCTCCAGTATCGTAAAGACAGAACCTAATTATGGAAAATTATGTAAAGATAAATGCGATTAATATATTAGTTGGAAACTGAATTAGTCAGCTAGTAGTGGCTTCAGTAAGAGAGAGATTTCTTTTGGTATCATGGTTTTTTTTTTTTTCCCCAAGATTTATTTATTTGTAAGGGAGAGAGCACATACTCTCTCTCATGTAGCGGGTAGGGGCAGAGGAGAAAAATATTCAAGCAGACTCCCTGTTGAACGGGAAACCCAACTCAGGGCTCTATCTCAAGACCCATGAAATCACGACGGGGGTCTGAAACCAAGAGTCGGACACTTAACCTACTGAGCCACCCAGGTGCCTCTTTTGTTTCATGTTAAGATAATTCAGTGATAGGCCAAGGCTGGAATGATGATACCATTTTCACCAGAGACCTTTCTGCTCCATTATCCTTTCCAAATGCCTTTCATTCTCAAGGCCAAGCAGGTTGCTGGATGGCTGCAGATGCTCCAGCCAGCACATGAACATTCACAAGTCCAGGCTATAGGAAGAGTGGCAAGAGTATAAGGGAACACTTCCAGGTAGGAGCTTCCTCTGCTTACATTTCAGTGGTTACCCCTACCCCTAAGGGAGACTGAGAAAGCAGTCTCTTGTCTGGGCAAATGCCACCTAATATAACTAGGATTCACTTAGTAGCCTTAATCATATTGGTTACCAACTGAACAAATCTGTTGAGAATACTCAGCCCTTCCAGTCTTTGCCATACCCTACAATCGTTGATTTCTCAATAGTGGATGGGATTTGGTCTAATCCTTCATTTGCAGACAGAGAAACTGAGAGCAGAAAGATTATAATTTTTCCCCCTATAGAATCAGCCAAGAACCAGAAGCAAAATTCAGACCCTTAATCTATCAGTAAAGATCCAGGTTTTTGCCAACAAGGCAAACTTCAATGAGGTTAGCCCAGGATATTCAGCTAACCAACTGAACAGTAACAGATCTTACTACCTGGGTAAGACCCCGTGACTCATACTTCAGGGTTTATGGTCATAAGTGCTCACAAACTGTAAAATCCACCCTCTTTGGTTATAAAGTGCAAATCACCATATTTACCACAAGTCATATGCAGATTTATATGGCCACTAAATTACCAAGAAAATGAGAGATGCCAGATAACATGACAGTATGAGCTCTAGTCTGCAGGGCAGCAGAATGTTCCACACTCAAGAGCAAAAACTGGTACTTGAATCCCAAGAGTGAACTCGAGGTCTTTTATGGTGGTAGCTTTTGAAGCACACACACAAACACATTATTATGGTGTCTCCTGAAATTGACGTTCTCAAAATAGCGTCTGCCATCATACAAAAGAGGATTGGCTGTCTTGAGCCTTTTATTTTATTTTATTTTTTCAAGACATTGCTCATCTCCTCTTATCTCATCTTCAATTGTAGTCCTCACTTCTTCACCCTCTCCCAGTAGCCTGCTTTACCAGCCACAGTGCACAATGGTAATCCAGGTACTGTCTGCTTTCTTCAGCACTTCCAACTACATGATGGGGCACCTGCTCTCAGGTTTCATCTGTCCATGTCTCAAGCTTGTTGAGAGCAGGGTCTATATATTCTTTATTCTCCCCAACACACAGCCTAAGATAAAGACTCAATTTTCTTCCACAATGTCATGCTTAGAACTTTTTCATTAAAGATTTTATTTACTTATTTATTTGAAAGAGAGATACAGAGATCAGGATTAGGGGAAGAGAGGGAGAGGGAAAAGGAGACTCCCTGCTGAGCAGAGAGCCCAATGTGAGACTTAATCCTAGGACCCAGAGATCATGACCTGAGCTGAAGGTAGATGTCCCACTGACTGAGCCACCCAGGTACCCCTAGGACATTTCAATATTCTCCTAAACAAGTCTGCATCACTGTTTCCAGCAGTTCCATGGATCTTCTCCACTTTGCCACACTCAGAACCTGTGCCACCTACGTCACCTAAACTGCAGAATGTGGCAAGCCTCACTTATCCGTATTTAGTGGTATACCACCATATTTATACTTATAAAAAAGAATTTTTGGAAGGTGGCCCCAACCTGCATTCACATCTAGTCTTATTCCTTGCCATTCCATTTGTTTGCACCCTACGTACTATAAGCTACTCAGAAACAGTCACCTCTTTCTTTCTTTCTTTCTTTTTTTTAATATTTTGTTTATTTGACAGAGAGCTAGAGAGAGAGCACAAGTAAGCAGAGCGGCAGGGAGAGGGGGAGAAAGAGAAGCAAGCTCTCCACTGAGCAGGGAGCTCAATGCAGGGCTTGATCCCAGGACCCTGGAATCATGACCCGAGCCGAAGGCAGCTGCTTAACCAACTGAGCCACCCAGGCACCCCCAGTCACCTCTTTCTTTAGGTGTCTGTGACTTTACACATGCCGTCCCCTCTATCTGAAATGCCTTTTTTTTTTCTTTCACTTATGAAGACATTTCAAAAGGCCTTCAAGGTGTAAGTGAATTACTTACTATCTGTAAAACTCTATGTTACATATATCTAGCATGTTCTAAAAGACAGGGAAGCTTAAACTTATCTTTACAAGTACTTTCATGATCACACCTATTCTATTGGATTTGGAAAATTCCATGAGGTGAGAATTATGTTTATCTTAGTTCATTGTGGATCCCAGGTCCTGGCACACAAGAGATACTCAACAGTTAGCTAAATGTATGAGTGTCAGTTTCCCTAACTAGATATGAGTAATTTTCTTGAGACTCTTCCTGCTTGTCATTATGGATCTTGTCTCATTTGATTCTATAACCACAGAGGATAGCAGAATCCTTACATGTAAATATTGTCACATCTCTTTTGTTTCTCCAGTTAATCACTGGATCCAAGAGCTACCCTTCCAGTGGGAAATCTAGTCATCCTTCATGAAAACTCCCCCTCTTCCAAATTGCCCAAGAACCTCAGGAATTATCTGGACTAAAATAAGGTCTTGCTTCTAGACTTCAGGTGGAGAGAGAATTGCCAATTAGCCTGAAGACTTCTGCTGTTGTTACATGGTATCACAGTTGAATGCTGGGCCTGTGAAGTCCTGGCTTCTGCTGGGTCAGGTCTCCCCAGGCTTTTAGGATAGTGCAACCCTGGACTCCCAAGACTGTAGCTCTTTGATTTTACCTCGCTTATTTAGACAAAAATCAGCCCTCAATCAACAAGCTTGGGTCACAGCCTTGAGCAGGCATTCCTTGCCTCCAGATGCCTTAATGCCTCCAGGGCCTGTTGTTCAGCATTCTCTCCTGTCAGTAGCTACCTGCCCCACCTATCTATTCTCATGGGCTTCCCTTATGTGTAATAGCAGAGAGAGGTTCCATCTCTCTTCTCCCAGCAGACTCCTGAAATTCTTAGGTAATTAGGTCTAGTCTCTGAAAACTTGCCAAGGGGAGGGGCAGCTTCTAATGAAAAGGGAGAGATCTTGTCATACTTTCTCTAGGGAGAAACCAAGGGAGTCCCTTGGTTTACATAACCAAGGGACTCCCTTCAGTGATTTTTCCCCAAAATCACAAATAAATAAATCCCTAGGAAGTTTCCAACAAAAGACTGAGAAATGGTGAGCATAGATTTAGAATGTCTGCCTCTCTAGTCATCCCCTTACATACGCATGAAGATGTTTAGTGAAATTCAACAGAGTCATTTCTTCCAAGACCTTTTATCTTAGGAACAGTAATTTATGACCATAAAGGCAAGGTAGGATTAGGAGAGTGAAACAATCTTTGTCCTATAATAGTCCTTTTCGGAGAGGCCAAGAAAACGGTGAGTAGGATGATCAACAATGGGGGGAAAAAAGGGTGCATAACTTTAACAATCCAATAAGACAAAAAGAGATTCATTCCATAGTGAAGATCTGGCAGTGCAGGGTCATGTTTCAGTAGGAGAGGGCAGATACAATAACAATAAATTTCAATTAGATGACAAAGTCAGGCATAGATCTCTGTGTCTTTTTCATTAAGAACTGGAAAAGGGAGGCTTACCATCAGCTTGTGTTTGTGTAAAGAAGACACATAGCAATCCTTTCTTCAAATGGGTCCACTCAGTTCAGCTTTATATAACTAGCTGGAGATCTAGAGGAGATCACCCCAAACTTACTTTACCAAATTGCAGTGACTCTAATAAAAGGACATTCTTTTCCTACATTTGTAGTGTCTCTACAATCCAGGTATCTTACAATCAATGACATCTTGAATTCAATAAAATGAAGTAAGTGGTCAAATATTTTTAATTAAAGAAAATGTTTTAAACATGTAAACACGGACAACCAAAAATCGTCCAAACATCCAGGTTCCAGTTCCTGACCCTACATTAGCATATTAAAGCAGAGACACAGATAACAGTGGCAAGTGAACACAAACGGGAAGTTGTTAGAAATGCAAAATTCTCAGATCCCACCACAGAAGTACTGAATCAGAATCCCTGGGGTAGAGGGCCCTGCCATCAAAGCTTTAACAAAATCTCACCATGAGTTTGAGAGCCGCACCTCCGGTAGCAAAGACAGCAGGCCAGCATTATTTGGCATATCTGGGTCCTAATATTTCAACCCAGCGGCAAGGCTAACATAAGGAGAGGAAGAGTCTAGGACCTGACACAGTGACATACTTCTTTGAAGTCCCTCAGTCTCTGGGTTCTCACTCAGTATTCATGAAAGCAGCTTCTCATTAGGAGTTTGCTTCCCAGGGGCTGAATTACTAGGAAAGAATGAACCGATCAGGCCAGTATGGTATCCTGTCTACTTAACAATGCATTTCTCACTATAAATTACTTAATTAGTGTTCTTGCTGTCACATTAAATTCTTGAGTTCTGAGCACCAGTCACAGTACCAAGTCTAACTAAGTTCTGAGAAAATCAAATTTCTGCACCTGGAAAAAGAAAGGTCTGTGCCTGAATTTGCATATATTGTGAAGACACTGCCCAGATGGGTCCACTAAATATACAAGCCTTCTAAGTGGATTTTTTTTTTTTTTTTAAACTAGGTCAAGAGAAGCACAGAGTTAAGGACAGTTAGGTCAAGGTTGCAAACTGGCTGGCAGTCTTCTGGGATGTGGCCCACGGATGTGGCTTGGCCCACACACATTGTTTAAAAATTGGGATATTTCACATAAAATCTTGGATTTCTTCCTGTCTTAAAAAAGCTAAAGATTTGACAACAGGGAACCCACATCCTGGCACTTCAACAGGAGCCTGGAACTAAGCAGAAACTGCTTTCTTCAGATGGGTGTCCCTTCAGTTTGCCATTGCCCCGACACCTCCTTATTGCCTTATAGCTGGCTAGCCTGTCCTTTTCTATTACCTGCCTGACCCTGCTGCATTTGAGTTTGAGGACAACTGACTTATATAAATATTTTTTATGGAATAGATAATTGAGATGATTTGAATAAAACACTGAGAAAACTAACTCTTGATTTTTTAAGTTTAAAATAGTTATTGGTATATACATATCAGCAGGGTATACAGGTTATTCTTTTTTTCCCCTTTAAAGATTTATTTATTTTACAGAGAGAGAGAGAGAGAGGAGGCAGAGGCAGAAAGGGGGAGAGAGAATCTCAAGGAGACTTCCCACTGAGCACAGTGCCTAAAGCAGGGCTCAATCTCACAACCCTGAGATCATGACCTGAGCCAACACCAAGAGTCAGCCCCTCAACCCAATGAGCCACCCAGGCTCCCCTACACGTTAGTCATTCTTAAAAACAGGCACAATGATGAGGGCAAAGACTGCTGTGGTAGAGTAGAAAGTGTACTGGACTAGGCTTCTAATGCCTAGATTTGGATCGTCACTTTACTAAATGTGGAATCATCTCTGAGCCTCAGTTTATGTATGTTATATGGGAATGATTAACCCACCACATATAGAATTTACTGCAGTGATTAAATTAGATAATATATGTTTAACTTCCTGACATACCATTGACTCTCAAAATGTTTAATTAAAATTGGATGTGTTTTGGGGTGCGTGGGTGGCTCAGTCAGTTAAGCATCCGCCTTCGGCTCAGGTCATGATCCGAGAGTCCTGGGATTGAGCCCCACATCAGGCTCTCTGCTCAGCGGGAAGCCTGCTTCTCCCTTTCCCATTCCACCTGTTATGTTCCCTCTTTCACTGTGTCCCTCTATCAAATAAAAAAATAAAATCTTAAAAAAAAAATTGGATGTTTTGTTACCTGCATATTACTTTAGAAATTATACATAACACAGATAAATGTTTGGGAAAAAATGCAAAATGGACGCTTGAAAATCCCTACACTGCAATGAGATAAAGGAACTGCTATTTACTGACTATAAACTATGAACCATGCCCTATCCTGGATGCTTTACATACATCGTCCCCTACAGCAATACCATGGTTAGTATTATCCTTCTTCTACACATTGAACTCAGAGCTTCAGAAGTTTAGGTAATTTAGACAAAGTCACCCAGCTACTGTTGATAAGCAGGGTGCATGTCACTCCACAGCCTTTACTTGTGAGAGCTGTAGCAGTTCTCAGTGTAGCCTAATTATAAGAATCACTTGGGCTCCTAGTTAGTTAAAAACACAGCTTCTCTAGTCCTTTCCAAGCTTAATGAATCAGATTCTAAAGCGAATAGCCTGGGACTCTGTATGTTGTAGCAAAGCCTTAGGTAATTCTTACCCATAGCAAGGAAACACTCCTTGTAAAAGCTGACAAAGAGTCAAAGTAAGCAGAAATAGAATTGATTTGCATTAGTAGATGGAAGCTCAGTAGATGGAAGAAAGGAAGGAAGGAGGGGCAGAAGGAAGGAGAAGAGAAAGGGACAGAGGCACAAAAAGAATCCTGGAGTGAATGTTTATGCCTTCTGAAGGATTATGAGAATGCACTTACTACATGGGTGCTTTCTTTCTAACTGCACCCAGGCTGTTTAATGCAAACACAAGGAGCCAGCCAACAGGAAGCTCAGCTTGCCACTGCAGAGCAGGAAAGCACTTTGAACTACAGCATCTCGTACACCCAAATTACATGCTGTGATACACAGTGTATTTGAGCTGTTCCGCAAGACAGAAGCCAGTTATTCTTGGCACATACTTCTATCATGCTATCCAAATCACCATCCCTCACATGTGGAAGTGTGCCACATCAAATGCACCAAGCCATAAATTCCTTAAACTCTTAGGGATGAAAGTCAAATATTGGAGAAAAAGACAGTTTGGTACACATACAGTGTAACAGAAAAGCACTGCTTTTTTTTTTTTTTTTTTTTTTTTTTAGCACTGCTGAATTATGAGAGAATGGGCAGCAAAATTCTGCTTTCAGAATTTTTTCAGAGTGTAAACTGATTTTTTTCAATGTAATTCAGCATAATCATTGCATTTTCAATACTTGGTAAAGCCAACTCATTTATAGTATTTTTCTTTTTTTAAAAGATTTTATTTATTTATTTGACAGACAGAGATCACAAGTAGGCAGAGAGGCAGGCAGAGAGAGAGAGAGAGAGAGAGAGAGAGAGGAGGAAGCAGGCTCTCCGCGGAGCAGACAGCCCGATGCGGGGATCAATCCCAGGACCCTGGGATCATGACCTGAGCCGAAGGCAGAGGCTTTAACCCACTGAACCACCCAGGTGCCCCTTATAGTATTTTTCTTAAAATAATTGACTTTCCAGCCTCTTTCTCCAAATGTTTTTCAAACCCAGTAGAAAAACAAAGACACGAAAACCCAGAGTTGAGCTGTAGGTACTCTAGGATTCTGCTGGGTGTCACAGAAACCACACCTATGTCTTGAATGGTAGTGTTATTTAATAATCAGACCAATTAGTTGCCCTACCTCTTGCAAATCTAGAAGTTAATAGATTTCATCAAAACTGGTAGGTGATATTATAATAGAAATCCAGTCATAATTGTTAATATTATCATAGAGAATTTAAAAACACAGATCCTGAAAGAGTCAAGAAACAGGACATGAGCTATTAGATGCATTACTTTTATTGTGCTGAGCAACCTCCAAGCAACCTCAATAAATTGCAGATTCTGATGGAGGAGGGTTGCATTTCTGAGTGCCGAGGTTCTGCTACTCTAACAAGTGCTCAGGTGATGTTCCTGTTGTTGGTCTAGGGTTCACAGTGGGAGTAGCAAGTCCACCAATTTAAGAAAGCTCATGCTGGTCAAGTTCCCAGGGGCATGGTAAGAAATCTCCAGCAGAGGGTTAGAACATAGTGTTAGAGTTGCTTAGCAGTAAAATGCAAAGATGAAACATCAAAGGGTTTATTTAAATGTCCAATTTCTCTAGGAAGAATTGGTTCAACATGCAATAGAAAAAGAATCTTTTTTTTTTTTTTAAATTTTAAAGAGAGGGATTCTAAGAGGGCAGGCAGATGTAAAGTCAATAAAATTGGGGTTCTTAAACTTTAAAAATTGATGCGATTCCTGGACTATCTCCCCAGAAAAATGTGGATGTGAACATGGACAAACATTTCTGCCTGTAATTTCTGGAGGCTCACTGAACTTTCTTCTGAAAAACATGCACCACTTCAGGGCCACAGATCACACCTGAAGGCTACCAATGTACAAAGTGGTTGCAGGGGGCAACCCAGAGTTCTAAGAGTGATAGGGCAACTTCAAAACTGCCTTCGTATTTGACTGGTGATACTATTGTAATAAGGCCATTGGTTCCTCAAACATTTTCATAAAATATAAGCTGGTTGAACTGTGTATTTTTCTAAGATAAGACATTAAGCTTCTTCACGTTAGGAAATCACCATATAAAGAAGTATAAACTGGGGGGAAAAACACAAAACAAAGTTCTAGATATAAAAACTACTCTATAGAAAAAGGGTTTTTAAAGATATAGAGGGCAACTGCTTTATGCTGGTGCTCCATGTAGTGTGTTTTTTCCCCAATAGTTTTGAGCATCTCAACACCTATCTCTTTTATATTAGTAATTATGAATATTTAGAGTTATCATTTAAAAGTTATCATTTAAAAAAGAACCACTTAATTTTTTCAAGACTTAGTGATCCACCTAATCTAGATAAGCAGCATAGAATCTAGAAGGGAAGCTATACATGTGCGTGTGTGTGTATGTGTGTGTACAACTGTATGTCAAGGCATAAACTCTAAATGGATTAAAGACCTTAAACCTTTAAGACCTGAGATTAAAGACCTGAACCATTTAAAGATCCCAGAAGAGAACAGAAGCCTGACAATGGGCCATAGCAACATTTTCCTATATATGTCTTCCAACCAAAGAGAAACAAAAACAAGAATAAGTCCTAATTAGGCCTGAATTAAAAAAACAAAAAACAAGCAAAAAAAAAAAAAAACAAAAAACAAAAAACCCCTTTTGCACAACAAAGGAAACCACCAAGAAGACTATGAGGCAACCTACAGAATGGGAGGAAGTATTTGCAAAGGATATATCTTATAAGGGGTTAACATCCAAAACATATAAACAACTCATAACAATACAACCCCCAAAAAATTCCAATTAAAAAATGGGCAGAGGACCTGAATAGACATTTTTTTCCAAAGAAGACACACAGACGGCCAAGAGACAAAAGAAAAGATATTCAACATCACTCATCATCAGGGAAATGCAAATCAAAACTACAATGAGATTTCAACTTATACCTGTCAGAGTGGCTAGAATCAAAAAGATAAGACAAGGATCAACAAGGATCTGGAAAAAAAAAGGAACCCCTATTCATTGTGATGGAAATACAAATTGGTACAGGCACTGTGGAAAACAATATGGAAGGTCCTCAAAAAATAAAAATAGAAATACCATATGATCCAATAATTCTATTATTGGGTATTTGCCCAAAGAAAATGAAAAAAACTAATCAGAAATGATATACACACCCCTATTCTTATTTCAGCATTATTTACAATACTAAACTATGGAAGCAACATAAATGTCCATCAACAGACCAAAATGGAAAAGGAAGATATGGTATATATATACAATGGAATATTATGCAGCCATAAAAGGATAAGATCATGCTATTTGAGACAACATGGACAGACCTAGAGGTTACTATGCTAAATGAGGTAAGTCAGACTGAAAAAAACAAATACTATATGATTTTACTCAAAAGTAGAATCTGAAAAAACAAAAAAACCCCAAAGCCAAAAGTCAAAAAACACCAAATGAAAAAAACAAATAAAAAGAAGAATCAGATCTATAAATACAGAGAATGAACGGATGGCTACCGGAGGGGAGAGGGGTAGTGCTTTGTGCAAAATGGGTGAAGGGAAGTGGGAGGTACTGGCTTCCAATTAGAGAATGAGTAAGTCATGGGAATGAAGTGTATAACATAAGGAATTTAGTCAATGACATGTAAAAGGGATATATGGGGATGGATGGCAGTTACACTTGTGGTGAACGCAGCATAATGTACAAACTTGTCGAAACACTAATGTTCTATATCCGAAATAATGTACCATTGTTTGTCAACTATACTCCAATAAAAAATAAGTAAAATAAATAAAAATTCAAACAACTGAGAACACTGTCCTAAGGGACATTAACATCCAGCGACTATTCCTTAAACCCCTATATGTGACATTTTAATCTCTTGGGTAAAATAATGAAAAAGCAAACACAACTCCCTTGTTCATGGGTAAAATAGTCATTAAACAGTAAAAACAACAAAATATATCCAAAGTACAATTTAATTTCATTTTTAATACATGCTGAGAAACTATAAAGAGACTTCACTGAATCTGGAGCATTGAGGTAGATCTGCTTATGGATGCCAAGTTAGGGCAAGTCGGAAGCAATAGAGGTCAGTCTTCAGACAGAGCACTTCCCGACTTTCCGGCCTGCCAAGGTGGCAGAGGAGGACAGCAGGAGGCTGCTGAAAACACTAAGCAAGCAGGGGGCCCAGTTGGGCTCCTGCTCCATCCAGTCCAAGAGGTGATTGCAGGGGCTGGTACATGACTTTACCCTGTTGGGCCCAGCTTGTACTTAACACTTATCAACAATTCTTCATTTCTTGGGTCTTTCTGGGAGAGAAGAGTCAAGCACAGAACACTGAAACATTCCTCTTGGAGCCCAGAAATAAGCAAAGCAAAATCGTCTACCACATCTCAGGATCAAATTAGGAGGCTGATCCCAAGTTATGCAAAATCATGTCCAAGAGACTCCCAAGGTGGATGCTGGCAGTAACTGGGTGAGAGTGTTAATCTATCCAGAGAAAGGATGTGCCCATCATAGGGAGGGTGGGCAGTAAGTCAATCTGAGAAAAAGGAGGCATGTGCTGCCCTCGAGGAGAGGAAGTGACTGTATGGGCCCAGGGAGGGGGCCTGCCCTACTGCAAAGCCTAGCCTACTGCTCAGGACAACATTCTAGATCCTCCAAAGCTGGAGACAGTAAGCATTGTGATTACCTGTAACTCTGGCTATTCTAAATCCATGCTATCTCATCCCCTGGCTTTCTGAACGTACCTACAGAGAGAGTGTGTACACTCGCAAAGCTGAAACATTTTGTAGCTTTAAAGCAATGAACTGATACTGCGACTTTAAGGTTCTTGTGAGCTTTGAGAGTGGGAATCAACATAGTCAAGTATAGGGACAAGATCATCATTCTAAGACTGCATGGCTGATGGGCAGATCCTGGAGTACAGTTAATTTACTAAGGAAAATACTACTCTGTAAGGCCCTGTCCGGATGGCCAACAGTCCTTGCCCAGGCAATATTCATAGGTAATTCCCTTTCCCATCCCCTCCGCAGAATACCATTTTTTTTTTTAATTGCTTCAAGGATAGTAACTAACCACAGCAGCTATACAGCACCCAGCAGCTGACTTCTGTCCATTGTTGCCTGCATGCTAGGCTTTGTGCCAAGCACAATGTGGATTACCTCATTTAATCTCATTTATCTCATTTAATCCTCACACTAAGGGAGGTCCTATTACTATCCCTCTTTAACCACTATGAACACTGAGGTTAGGCACAAGGTCTCACAAGCAGTAATGTCAGAGCTGGGATTCAGAGGAGTGTGGTTCCAGAGTATGGTTCCACCTTGAAGCCATATATAATGCCTATGTTTCAAGGATTTGAGCTATATCAAAAAGACCATGTGTGTCCAAAATGTGGCTTGCTAAGTTGGCATTCTTTAAAGGGAGGAGAACAAAGGAACTGTACCTGTTTGTTTTGATTATCTACACATGTTTCCTGGTGTCACACAGGAAACATCTACAAATGCCAGATATTATACCTAAAGATACCACAGCCACAAAGCATCCTTCCCAGAAAACAAAGTATGAAAGATAGAATGAGGTAGACAGGTAGAATTAATGGTAGAAGACAGCTTACCTTCTACTACTGCTTAAAAATTTAACTCATGATATTACCGGATTTAAATAATTCATGATTTTAAAGCCATAATTTAGAAAATGTATCAATACTTTCACATCTATTCTCTTTAAAAAATTATGTTAAACAAGAAATTAGGGCTCCATTGTCAAACTGCTGGAATGTTTTCTCGCCCACCATATTATCAAAAACAAACAAACCAGAATAACCACTGATATGAATGAAACATCCATCATTATCTCATAGAAATTGTGTCTTTTGTTTCTCTGTCCATTAAAGGTTTTGACAATTCAACTATCTATATTATTTATCAGTTTTATTCTAAGAAATTGAATGCTAAGTGGTACACTCTAGTAGAAAGGATGCCCTCAGGTACAACAAAAGGCAGATCAGCACCACTCGTAGGAGGCTGATCTTTGGAACAGACTGCCCAAATCTGGCCACTGACTCTATTTCTTATTACCTCCACGACTCTGACCTAGTTATTTAATCTCTCTGCACCTTAGTTTCCACAACTATAAAATAAGAATAACAACATATCCAACCTCACAGATTTATGATGAGGATTAAACAAAGTCCTTAGAAGCGTGGCCCACACAAAAAGTGCTCAGTGAATGGCATTTTTTATTGAGCTATTGAGTATACTCAGGCAAATATTATTGTTACTGCCATATACTTAGAAGTTCTCACCACTCTTACCAGGAGCTTATTTTTATATTTGATAACTCTTTTTTATCCAATAATCATTTCTTTCCTAAGGAAAAATCGAGAAGGGAAAGAAAATAGACAATGACAATATAAATTCTTAACACTCTGGGTTCAATAACACCATTGGTTAGAACATCAACAACTCTAAAACTACCAAAAAAAAAATCTTTTGAGGCAGAAGAATTTTTTCAAGGTTTTTCACTAAACCTTGGTTTTTCACTAAAATTTAAAAAAAAAAGTTGCACTGGTAAATGGTCATATGATATGATCTCAATAAAATATACTTTAAATATACAAACATTTGTAAGGATATAAAGCAAATATTAATAGCGGTTATCTCTGCATGACTAGATTTGTGGAGTTTTATTCCCTTTTGTGACTCATTTTTGTTTTATTTCCTGAATGTGTATGAAGTGCTCAGATGACTCAGTAGTGTCACCAACTAAGATGCAACAAGAGGAACAAATTTAGGGGAAAAGCTAAATTTGATTTTGGATATGAAAAATTCGATAAACTTGTGAGATATGCAAATGAAAAATTTCAATAAAGAGACCAGTTTTCAAAACTTCACAAAAGTATCTAAGAGGGACTTGGATATGACTTTAGGGTAACAGCATAGAGATGGCAGTTAAAATAACAAGAATACATGAATGAATTCTGGGGAACATGCAGAGTGACCAACATCAAAGGAAGGCTGGAGGATGTGTATATTAGAGGTGGGTAACAGAAAGAGTGTCTGGCTTCAAGGCAGAAGGAAGAGAGTTTCAAGGAGGACAACTGTCTTACTGAAGCCTAGTAAGAAATGAGCTGAAAAGTATTGATTTGATTTGCCAATTAGGATATGGGAGGAACCACAGCAGGAACAAGTGGGCTGAGAAAAGAAAAGGGAAGGAGTAAGGGTACCCTCTCCTTTCCAGAAATCTGGAAAATCAGTAGTGATAAATGGAGTGGGATACAGGATTAAAGAAGGGAGGAACCCAACCATTCTGAGGGAGAAGAGGCCACCAGTGAGTAGGTCAAAGACAAAAGAGGAAGAAGAGAAGATGGATGGAAAATATCCAAGAAGAGAAGATGGATGGAAAAATATCCAAGAGGTGAAGGACCCAGAGGTTAAACTGGGTATTGTTTTGTCTCCTTATTTTTAAGTGCACAAAATAGATATCTTTAATATGACATAAGAAATCAGTAGAGGTTGAGCAAATTTTAATTTAGCTTTTCTTGGATAACTCCATGTCATCAGTTTGAATGTCAATTACTATACATCGCTGTCCAGACAGAGAAGCTGTTAGGGTTTCCTAAGACAGGTTGAACTTAGTGCACCTTCCCAAAGCCCCCCAAAGCCCCCCCCCCCGTGTGTGTGTGTGTGTGTGTGTGTGTGTGTGTGTGTGTGTGTTTTGAGTGGGGGTGGGGGTAATGTTGACAGATTCTCTTTCTTCTTTTGTTTGCATGTCATCAGCGGTCACCTGGCTACTCTCAGTTGTGATTTTCCCTGGAATTTCTTATTCATCCTTTTCTACTTTGGAGGTTTGATTTTGGAAGACTTGGAACCACATGATTCAGCTTGTATAAGTCACGGCTCATATGTCAGTATATATTTCTCTTGCTAGCGAAGAGCATTATCTTTGGTAGGCAAAGTTTTGAACATCTATTTTGGGTGCCTAGAGACCTCATTTGCTTCCTTCCTGGTGCTCATCTTTATTACAGGAAGAAGGGGACACTATGGAGGCTGGGGGTTGGATTCTTATAGCTGGGATACATACTACTGTTAATAATTGAGATTTACATATATATTATGTTTGCTAAAACATAATGTTTATATAGAGAAAAGGCTGACAGAACACAGCATACTTATCAAGAGTTATTGCTCCTCCAAAAAACCTCCATAGTTTGCTGAATGACTTCATCAGAGTTGTCTGCCAGCCATAATCTAGGATTATATAAATAATTAACAATAGTTTTAAAATACCTTCACAGTAATTTTGGTTCTGTTTAGATCCCCAACAATGTAACTCCCAAAGTAGTTTGAAAGGTTTATAATTACTACTGGTAAATACATTTCTTATCTCAGACAGTTGGTGAATTAATGCTTCCTGTAGACCTAACTGATAAATATATAGCCAAAAAATGTGTAAAAGTTCAGGAAATGAAATGGAAATCTTTGTCCAAATTCATTATCAACCTCTTTTCAGCATGTATTGTGCTAAGCTGCATTATAATGTACTTTTCTTGAGGAAATATATTCAAGAAATTAAAATGGCATAAAGCATACAATTCCCCATTGTCTAATCAGAATAAACAAGAAAAATGATTTTCAGAAAGCTCATCCCTTGGACTTCTTTTTAATATATACACTACAGGTAATTTACTTTCTGTGATGAGGATAATAACCAAAACATTTGCCCTCTGACCCTGACTTGCCAATTTAACACAGCTCAGACATGCTAAGACAGGTTTCAAAAATATTTGCCAAGAACATGTGCAAGTATCCAAGACATCTATGCACATGTATTTTACTACCTTTCCTTTCTTTTTCACTCTGAGTGCTTTTAAAAATCAACATAACCGCAATAAAAAGAAACCACAAGGGCCCCATTATTGAGTTACAAAGCAATGTGTGTGGGAAACACCCCTTTGGAGTTTTAAGAGAGTCAAAAGGAAGATGCCCTGCACGTACTCCACGGCTGCAGGAATTCTGGTGAAAGGAGATACCAATCCAGAGCTCTTTGAATGATCGCTGCACAGTGAGCCAGAGATGGGGGAATGACCAGGAAGCTTGGGAAGCTGATTGGCAGGCAGGAGGAGTGAGCGGTTGGGGGTGGGTAGTGGAAGACCAAGGGCAGAGAAGACTGAGAAGAGGTGCAGATACACTGCTAAAGCCAATCTCCTATTCTAAGTTCCCATATTTCAAGCAAGTTTTTAAGAAGCTCAAAGAAAGACAACTTTCTGCAAGTTACTTTAGGGGCCTTGTTTTAAATAATTAGTGGTTGGCAATTATTCAACTTAACCATTAGCAACAAAATGGCAAGACTAAATACCAACAGAAATACTTTACAGTATATGGTGGATCCAGGTGCCAACTCCTTTATCTGAACTCAGGTGCTCTGCACTTAGCCACTATTATTGTTCTGGCTTCACAGTGGCTTTACCCAACACTCCAGGGTACCATTTTTCCACGTAGGAGTCATTACAAAATGTCAAGATTGCTGCTTTGCTCTCACCTACATGAAGCAGGTCTTATTGGCATATTATTCTATTCTGGGGTCTCATTGCTATGAATTCATCTAACTGTCACATAAATCAGCTTAAAATACTTTTTTTGTCAAAATATTGTTATGCCCCCTCTGTGTTCAAAAACCATTAACGACTATCTACTAACTTTAGGTTAACATCTGAAACATCTGAGTTTGGCCAAGTCTTTCCCTTCTAATCTCACTCATCTGGACCCTCTTAGTACAGGACTGTCACACTTGTCACACACATCTTTGACTCAACAACTGTGCCTCTCATGTGGGGTGCCTGTTCCTCTCTACTTAAATACTTAATCTGTAAGACCCAACTTACTTCCTCTGTGGAGCCTGACTTCTTCCTGACTAATCTAGCTCTCAAACATCTCCTCATCCTCTTCTGTTTCTTTGTCTTCATATCCATGTGATTTATTGGTTCTATTATTTATCCGATGTTAAGAATTAGAGAATTACCTTTGCGGTAGTATGCTGGAGCTGGCTGCATCAACTGTGAAATATTCAAGAAATTTGCAAAAGGACTGTTAAGCCAGTGGCATTTAAAATGAGCCATAATGGAAGCATTTACACTCTGGCAATAGGCAAATGCTGCAGATCATGTTTGTTTGCTTGTTTTTTGGTGGGAAAGGGGGAAAAGAAGAGAAATCATTTACCAGCACACCGCTGCAACAGACCCTCTTGTAGGACTGCTCTTTTTTTTTTTTTTAAATCTTATTTATTTTTTTGACAGAGATCACAAGTAGGCAGAGAGTGGTGGCGCGGCGGGCGGGGGTGGGGGGCAGAGCAGGCTCCCTGCTGAGCAGACAGCCTGATGGGGGCTTGATCTCAGAACCCTGAGATCATGACCTAAGCTGAAGGCAGCGGCTTAACCCATTGAATCACCCAAGTGCCCCTAATAGGACTTTTCTTAATACGGTTAAAATAATTTACTTATTCCCTATTATAGCTGGCCAGTATGAATTTAATACCTCTAGGATTCCACATATCACGACCTCCCAAAGAATTCCATCATGGACATGTATCTGTGTATACAGATACATGTAAAGCCCATAGGTTCTGTAATAGCTGGCTAAATCTCCTTCATATTTTGTATTCTTCATGGCACCCAGCACAATACACAGCGCAAAACAGGATCCTTCTACCATTCTGCTTCACTTGCCAGGTCTCCTCACTGCCCTTTATAACTTCTGGCCTCATCAAACCTTAGAGCTTTTCCCTAAACATATCAGGTATTTCTTACCTTTGTAGTTTTCCAGAAGCCACTTCCACACTTTGGCTGCCTACCCAGCTGAAGCCCTCTCCTTCACTAAGTGGTCTCTGTGGCTTTAATAATGCTCCACCTTAAACATACTGTATTTTAATTGTCTATTGATTTATCTGTCTCTCTACTACATAGTAAGCTGCTTAAATGTTAAATCCTCTGTTTTCCACCTGTGTATCCCTGGTCTGAGATGCCTGGCATGTAGAAAGTGCTCCAATCAATATTTGTTGATAGTGAATACAGCAACTCAGATAAATACATAAAGCTATTTATATAAGGTGGGTCCACTCTGGCTCTTGTCCACAGCATTGATTGTGGAGTGGGTCTTAGTGACTTTGCTACAACTTTTTTCTACAAATAAACCATGAGGGAATAAATTCCAAAGAGGAAAGAGTATGTTCACAAGGCTATGAGTACTTTATTGCTTTCTTTCTAGGCACCGTCCCATGTGCTTGACCTCATTCTCCTGACTCTTTGGGACAATGGTCTGTTCTTCCAGTTTGGATGCTTTTCTTGCATGCATCTGCCCTCTTTCTCTCCTTTATCAGCACCAATAGCAGATGTACTACAATTCAAGTGAAATCTTGTTGACCTTGGGGAATCTTCACAGTGGTTCTGGTGTTCTATGCTTACTGCCTTCCAAATGAAAATTAACCCATAGGACTTTGGGGAGTAAAGAAACTAAGAAAGAGAGGAAAAAAGATATGAGAGTGAAGGAGAGCATTAGAGAATTATATAAACTGGGGTGGGGAGAATGAAATAAGAAGATATTTTTGAGAGCAAAAGGTACTAGTATTCCAAAACTCTTAATTCAAACCTACTGCCTACCCCCTCCTTTAAGGAACATAGCTGGTATCATATTAATAAAAGAGAGTTTATTTCTAAACTGCCAAATTCTTATTGTTTCATTTAAAGATCCAAGAATCCTTCTAACAATGGGTGAGGAAAATAAAAATAAATGCTTTTAGAAAAACCCTAATTAGTATAAAACATCAAGAAAAGAGACAAAAGTTATGCTTTCTGTATAGAATATGTGGATTATCAATGTATGAGCTCTGTCTACAGAAGTATATTATTTGGAGAGTTGACAGTCCAGGCAAAAGTTTTAACACCAGAGTAGAGGATATAGATTAATTTTATGAAGATTGATTTTGTTTCTGTTTATAGAACACTAGATCGTTATTATGTTTTCCATCTCATCTCTAACTTGTGTTTTCTCAAAGGTGCTTATATAACAAAGAAAATAACAGAATGCTACCATTAAGAGACTTTAGCATATAGTGACTGTCATTTCACAACACTGTTTTTCAATCATTGAGCTCTGCTGTGTATCTTAGCATTCGCCATTCAGTCATGCTCTGAAAGGGATTGGTAGAAACATCCTGTGATTCATTTCAATTCCAAACTATCTTCCCAACTGCGCATATTCAGATAAAGAGATACAAAGGTTCCAAGACAGAAACGCAGTACAAAAGAAAATCCTACTTGTAATCTATAGTTCCAGGGAAGCTGGGGCGGGGGGAGTGCAATATGAAATCAAACCAATAACTCTCTAAAATCCAAAAATCTTAATTATTCCTCCACCAAGCAACTAAAAAAAAACAAAGCAGAAGATAGCTTTCATCTGTTCATGGTTATGTCCTCCTTTCCTTTACTATATCCCACAGCATATAGTGGTTGCTGTGTGAAATGCACTTCACTGACCAGGACCTGGGCAGAACCATCCGTTCGTTCATTGATCAAGCACATATGTACCATTTACGTACTGGGCACTTTGAATACTTTGAATTCCAATAAGACTCAGTATAAACTCTAAAGGACATCACAGGCTTATGGTTAGCCAAGGCCACATTTCTTTTAAATTCATAAAGCTATACTCTGATATTGTTAGTGCTAGATTCTTTCTTTTTATCTAACAGTTATTTATTGAGCTGACATTCACATCATATAAAATTAAAATTTTAATGTGAACAGTTCAGTGGCATTTAGTACATGTACTCTGTGCAGCTACCACCTCACTCTTCTTCCAAACATTCCCATCATCCCAATAATATCCCTGACTCAATAAATAGCTTCTCCCTCCAAGACCACCATAAATATCAACATGTAGGAAGTAGGAAGTTTTCATCTAAAAGCAGGCTTTGAAAAAACTCATCTATACCCAAAATCACTCTAATTTAATAATGGAATTGAGAAAAGATATTGAGGTCAAAGAGCCTTTCAAAATCAGAATTCTAGTGGTGCCTGGGTGGTTCAGTTGGTTATGCATCTGCCTTTGGCTTAGGTCATCATCCCGCAATCCTGGGATGGGCCCCACACTGAGCTCCCAGCTCAGCAGGGAGCCTGCTTCTCCCTCTCCCTATCTGTCACTCTGCCTACTTGTGATCTCTCTCTCAAAAATAAATAAATAAAAGCTTTTTTTTTTTTTTTTTTTAAATCAAAGCTTCAATCTTAGGATTTTAAAAATGGCATTCTTCATTTTGTTTGGGGGTTCTGTTTTGCCTTTTAGGCATAGACAATTTTCCAGATTCTCATTTCCCAATGCCTGCAGATGTTTCCTTTTGTCCAGTGGCTAAGGCATTGTTGTACTGATAATATTAGGATACATCTAATTTCTAAAGATCAATTGGTATGAAGAATTTTCAGATCTGCGTGTTTGTTTATTCTCTATGCCTTAGGACTACATCTAAAGGCCAGAGCCTCCTTTTCTCTCTTCACCGTAAACAGCAGTGCAGCTGATTTTGAAAATGTCTCCATGGCATCTTCTTTGTTTAATTTTCTATCAGTAAACTCTTCTTTGAGATTTACTTTCTCTGCCAATTCAACTAACTTAGTTGATTAAAAAACCAAAACTCTCTCCAGGTAATCTTTGTTTCCCTTTCATAATCTGCTGTTTATAAATCTTACTTCTTAATTTTGCTAAATACCTTCAATTGTTTGTTCCTACAACTGTTGCTTTACCATCAGAATATTTGATTCCAAAACCTATGACTTTTCTAGTTTATTTATTTTTTTTTTTAGCGATTTCATTTATTTATTTATGAGAGAGAGAGAGACAGAGGCAGGAGGAGAAGCAGGCTCTCCGAGGAGCAGGGAGCCCGATGTGGGACTGGATCCCAGAACCCCAGAATTATCACCTGAGCTGAAGGCAGCCACTTAACCCACTGAGTCCCCCAGGCACCCTCTCTAGTTCATGGAAAACATTAGATGCCAAGTTTCTTACTCTTCACATTGGAGTTCTTATTAGGAGCATCAAACCAAATGTTTTACCCCCATTCTACTCCATTCCAGACACCCTGACCCTAATAATTACAGAGAGAAAAATACGTAAGCCCTTGGAAATCTGACAACTTATGGATGTGGAGCCCCAAGGGGTAGACAGGTCAGAAGTAAGTGCGTTCTAAAAGGAACCTGTCCAGAGGCAGTGGAGTGCTGCTCAGTGGTTAAATAATGTGTCATGAAAGCTAGACAGGGTCCACATCTTGATTTTACTACTGACAAACTAGAACTTTGCCCATGTTGTTTCAATTCTCTGAGCATCAGCCTTCTCACCTGTGCAATGTAAAAAGGCAGTATTGTTTAATGGGCAGATCTTGTCTTGACACCACCTATAATGTGTATACAACTGTCAGTTCAGTGTTTTATCACGGAAACCGCTGAAAAGTTTAACTGTTGGAAAATGTACTCAGAGAAGAACATTTCCTACTGTAAGCCCAGCTGCAGATTCTGCGCTGAGAGGTGTCTGTAAATCACAATCCCTTTCTCTTCTTCAGGTCCCTAGCTATGAACTAAGGGAGGTTGAGTGAGGACTTGTATTCCTTGCCTTCTCCCTCTGCAGCTCTGGTATTTGATTTTACACGGGAGGACCACTGAGGACTAGAGAGAGGCCGCCTCGGGCAGTGGCTTGCTCCAGGTCTCTCAGAGAGGTCTGAGGCAAACCGGCTCAGCCTACACCCGGTCCCCAGAAAGTTTATTTTCCACTTTTTCTGTCTATATTCTCTTATTTCTTTCTTCTCCTTTATCATAGCTCAGTCTGACTCTAATCACTTGTACTTCTACCTCCCTAAATTTTACCTTAATAACACTGCAGTCTAATCTACCTCTCTGAGAGTTTTTCTCACTTAAAGTGGTTGTTCTATTAACTGCCCAGTATCCCTTACTTTACTACTAGTGATCTGTTGCAACCAGTCAAAATCAATGGGAGCTGTAAGGTAAAACAGGACAAGAGACAAAAAAAATCAAACGCACACCATGTTGGATTACAAATAAGCTCAAAAATACTGATGAGTTTTCAAAAAACACAATATATTATTTATGAATTAAATATATACAGCCAAAAAAAAAAAGAAAAAGAAAATGTGGACAGGATGACTATTTCCTAAATTTATAGCAGAGACTGTTCTGGAGAAGGAAGCAGGGAAATGGGTTTGATGGTGGTGGTGATGGTGGAGGTGGAGGGGGCCGCGGGCCAGAGGTAGCTTAGGGTGTTCAAAATTCATCTCTATAGTTTTATTTTTCTTTTAAAACAAAACCTGAGGTACCTATAGCAAATACTAATTTATTATCCACATTTGTTAATCCTAATTTGCGGATACATTTTCTTAGATCTCATAATTCTTGTTTTTTTCTTTTTTTCTTTTTTTGTTTTACCAATTAATTCTAAAAGAGTTAAAAGTGCTACTCGAAGAACGAAGACATCTTAGCTCTCTCACAGAACAGTGCAAATGCTGGGGCGAGGCCTTTACTACAACTTTGTGTAACCAAAGCCACAGCGCTCCCAAGACTTCTAGTTTTGGATTTCAGCAGTTAGAGGAGATTGGGCTATTTTGTTTCCATGGCTCATTAAGCTAGCGTTAGACTGGTGTCCATAATCAAATTCAATGCATTTATTCCTGCCTCCTCCCTATGAAATGAGGCCAGACCTTAGGGAAAAGAAAGAGGAAAATATATCCCAAGTCCATGGTAATTCTGCCCATAAAGGAAATTAACACACCTGAAACGGATTAAATTCTTTTTCCTTTTCTAAATGATCCCTTTCCTTAAGCTTTCTCCAGTCAGTGGACTGCCAACCATATTTACTAATTCCCATCCCTCATCGGTCTCACTAGCACTTCCTCTTACCAATTAGTGTTCCCTGAATCTGAGCCTGACATCTCCCAAACACACCAGGACTTCGGGTGGGAGGCTTCTGGGCTTCCTGCTGGGGTATCTGGTGCAAAGAGCACCCAAACATTGCCAGGGGCTGATCAATCAACTGTGGCCTGGGAGTGTTCTGGTGTGAGGAAGGAATGGTGAGAGACAAAAGGAATCCGTAGGTGGGAAGAAGGGAGAGGGTTTTCATTATTTTCCATTGGAGGAAATGATCTGGGCTGAGAATAATGGAGAACCAAAGGAGACAGTTGGGGCAGATGGAAAGATGACAGACAAAAGGACAGGAACAGGAGCAGTTTGGAGTGACAGGTCAGGACACTTTATAACCAAGGCAACAGGGTAGAAAAGGTCCGGAGGATCTAACAGTTGTTTTCTACTGTGTTGACAGAATTAACATCAAAGCTTTTTAACCTCTCTGGGGACAAGAACCTTGTGAGAAGACTCATCTCCACCCCATGCTTACCTCCTCACCCAGGTTACTATCCCATACTCAGGTTCCTGCAGTTGGAGGGAGGGCTCTGATCCTCTGAGACCTGATCCAGGACCCCATAAGATCCTGGGACTGCAGCTGCAGAATCCTTTCTTTTTTGGTTATAAAAATAAGAATGTAGTATGCGGGGGGGGGGGTGGGGGGTTGGAGGAGAAAGAAGTAAGGAAGGAAGAGAGGGAGGAAGGGAAAGAGGAAGGAAAGGTTTCATTTATAAGCCTCAGACAAAATTAAAACGAAAACAAAACAAAACAAAAAAATAGCTGATATGAGCCAAGGTACAGATTCATCTGTGTCCTTCCAGAGGGCACAACCCAAAGCCTTGCATGGTTATTTCCGTGATGACACTGAGTGAGACAGGTTAAGTGTCCGTAGTAAACATGCTTTGCTAAAATCCTTCCACCATTACTTACTCTGTTGTGTTAAATGGAATATGAATATATATATATATATATATATTTTTTTCCCCCCCCAAGAACAAATTTGAGAGAGGGGTGGGTTCTAATTGTGTGTTGGAGAGGAGGGCTGCCTGGTGCTTCTTCCTTTTCAAAAAGAAACAGGTCTTGGAAAACAATGGAAGAACTGTCCCTATGCTTCTCTCTCTTGCAGCTGCTCCTCTAGGATTAGCCATTTAAAATAGGAGTTTAAAAATGCAGTTTATTAAATCCACGTTTTCTGCCAGATTCTGCTTAATGTGCATATGTTCTTTTGTTTCCCTTCTCACATTTCCACAGCTCAGAAACCATTCTTTCTGGTATAGCTGAAGGATATGGATATTAAAATCAGATCAGCAAACGATTGTATGGACTTGGGAGGCTGCCAATCAATGCTGTAAATTAAAGCACGTTGTGCAGCTGATATCATCAAGTCTCTTCGCTGTAGTTATAATATTGCGGGAGGAGGGCCTGGCAGGAGGGTGGAGCTTGCAGAACAATGGGGAGTGGGCAAGAGAGTGAAAGGATTAATTGTGGAATTTGAAAGTGGGAGGCAATTTACATTAAAGAATTGTTTTCAAAGACTTCCTACCCTCCAAGACATTTTCCAGTCTAGGTAATCTTTGAAACACAGCTGGAGGTGATGTTCTTGGAGCCACCTCTGAAAGCTGCAATCACAACATGACTACAGCATTCCCTTCCCAAACCCACAACTTTTGTCATTTTCTCAAGCAGACACACAAACACTCAAGAGCCCACAGTCCTGTTTCAGCAAGAGAGAGAGGGTTGGTTGCTTTGTAGCAGCTCTTTTGAAGTGTTTAATTCCTCCTTTGTAATCTGTTCATCAACACTCATTGCAAGCATATCAGTTTTAGCTCAACAATTGCATTCTCAGGGGCTTATTTTCTCCTGTGGCTCAGGGCCTCTGTCCAGCATCTGTGGCACAGTTGGGTTTGATCTGAATTCAGAAATGTTAACAAAATTAAATTCTTTCTCTTTCTCGTCCTTTCCTCTGGTCAATTCAGGCTAAGGTGCCGCTAAGGCGGAGTGTGAGCGAGCGAGCGAGCCCGTGCGTGTGTGCACAGGAGCACTATGAGCCCTCTTTGTAAAATACAGGAAATGCATAAAAGAAAGAAGAGTTCAGCTGGAGCCACTGCTGCTCAGCTCCGCTCCTTTCCCCTCCTCCTTGCTTCCCCCTCCCCCTCTCCAAGCACCGGCTTTTAATTTTCAAAAGCACTGAAATTGCTTGGTGTGGTTTCAAGAGCTGGGGTGCCATTCTCCCTGATGATGACTCTGCTGACGTCAATAGCATTCTTATCATGCCTAGTGCGACATCAGAAACCAGCCCTCAGAGGCTCCTCTAATTCAGGCTGTCTGGGATCTCAGTAAAATGTGGACTGGATTTCTCAAATGAAGAGACTCGCTCTCCCATTCTAGCAAGCCCTGCTCGCAGCCCCATACCCTTCTTCTGTATGGCAGCTTGCCAGCTAAGACTTTGCTCCTTAGCATTCTCTCCTGCTAAGACCTCCAGAAGGAGAAGACTAATTGGAGCACAAGCGCTACCTCTGTGTCCGATCTTTCAGAGACCTGTATGTGTGCGTGCATGTGTCTATGTGTGTACACCTGTTCCCTCCACCAAGTCAAGACTGCGTGACCTGATTATTCTTTCAGTTTTGCTAAAAGCCTTTGATAGAGTGGTTCCCCCTATACAGCGGACCAGACCCACTCATTTAAGTACTCCTGGCTTACTCTCTGGGTCAGAACTGGAGCTCGCGTCCAAAAATCAAGCCCATTGTTACTTTCATATTGCAGCAAATGCTCCTCTCCTCTCCTCATTTTTTTTTTTAAATTGAAGAAAATAAATAGGAGGTTGGGAGAAGAGGGGAAATAATTACAGCTGAATAATAAGAGTAATACTAATATCTAAATACAAAAACAGTATCACTGAGAATTTAACATTTTCCTCTAAATATGCATATGAGTCTTTTCTGAAGTCTGATCTCAAAGGGTAGCCACTTGATGCTAAAATCCACCATTCACTCTCCACCCAGCAGTTTGAGAGCAGCTGTTACGCTGATGATGAAACTTTCTTTTACAGTGAGCTTATTATAGTCCAAATCCACCCCAAAACATTTCAGATATGTCTACTGTTGAAATCTAGAGTCATGGCCATTTAGTATGATGACAGAATGGGACACATCTAGGTATGTTTCCTCTGCTTAGTCTTTGCTATACACAAATCAAAATGCTATAGACAAATCTACCAAGCAAATAATGATGGTTCCTCTTGAGATTACTGAGTCACCATTAACAAATTTTGGGGGAGCAACTGTTCTAGAAAGGGGCCATTTAACAACCTATGAAATGTATAATATTAATTCCCTCTAGAACTAGTTGGAGTCATAACATTAAGGAGATATGAGCTTATATCTGGTTTAACCCTTCCACTTTCATGTGGGGAAACCGAGGCCCAGAGGTAGTTTCATGATTTACTCAGGGTCATGCAACAATGAAGCGGCATGACTGACAAACTCAAGCTGTCTCACTCTATTCATATGTTCTTTTCACTTCTGCTCCTGGTTATTTACAGCCCAAACTCATTTGCCTAGAAGTTTTCATTTTTCATACAAATATGAATAATAATTCCGAATGTCTTGATTGGAATAAATTGTCAGGAGTTTTTAGATAAACAGAATCCTTATAAATTTCTTGTTTTCAGGGAGTTCCACAACTAGTGAAAAGATTATTAAATTGAATGGAACAAAATGGTGTATGTTGGAATGCATGAAATTCAGGTGGCTTTTTAAAAATAAGATGGAGCCTGAGAAGAGACATGAAAGATTTATCTGGACATTCCACATACCTGAACCCCCTGAATTCTGGCCATCATTCTAGCTTATTTAATACCTAGCATCTAACCACCTGATTGTAGCATGGTAATACTCATGTAATTTATTCCCTCTCTATTGGAAGCCATTGGTTTAATGTTTGCTCACTTGTACATAAGATATTTACATCTACCTTCTACCCTCCTCCTTGAACCCACAAAATTTTGCCCTCTCCTCAGAACACAATAACTGCTTACATAAGTTACCTTATGACTTTCTCTTTTTGACAAATTAAGTATCATTTCTTTTCTCCATTCTCTTCCGGAATGGAGAAGAGATGGGATGGAGTTGAGAAATGCTGGCTTAGTGTTGGAAACAAACCTACTATATAATTTTACGGCCTTTCTTAACTTTTCTGAGACTCAGTTTCCTTATCTTTATAATAGGAAGAATGATCCCTAACCTAGAGGATTATTGAAAAAGTTAGCGATGATGTTTACTGATCTCTTATCACAATACCTGGCACATAGTAGAAACTCAAGAAAGGATAATGATGACAAGGATGATAAAAATAATAACTGGGGAGAATCATAAAATTAGTAAGGACCAATAAAATGGAACACACAAAGGAAGGACAGAAAGAATTTTTCTCCTGGTAACCCCAGTTAGATCTAAGGACTGCCACTACAACTGAAAGAGCAGTATTTCTTGAAAGAATTTCTTCTAGTGAAAAATGAATGATCTGATCTGAACCAAACACATGAGCATAAGCCTGCATGATGAATTTCTATAAGATGTTAGTGGGATGTATTTTGCATTAGGTGTTTGATTGCAGTTAGATATCAAGTAGCTATAAAACCTAATTGTGCTCTTAAAAAACCTTCTGGGATTATCTTGAAACTGGTCTGTGAGAGCTACTTTGAAGGTAAGCGATTCTGGGCTGAGTCAGTTTCTGGTTCTTCTCTCCCTGAGACAAACTGCCAATACTTGCTAGGCGATAAGTAGCTTTGTGTACACTGAGATAAGAAGGCATATAATTCCTTAAACTTAAAACAGACCCACACTAAGGTTGGAAAGCCTAGCTGTCTATTAGTGAGATAAGCCACAGCGTCCCACAATGCGTTTCCACTGAATACCACATTACTAGAAAATTGAGATCATTTCATTAATAACAAAATTTATCAAAATATAAATGCCTTCCCCTTTGCAGAAGTCAATAATTTAATACAAGCTAACAACAGCCTTTAACTCAGAAACAAACTACAGTCATGTCTGTTTAAGGTGGCTCACCCAAATTTCATAACACGAACCAATGAAAAGAAGAGTGTGGGATTCACAAAAAGGTGTTCTTGGTTGATTTAGCCCTGCAACCAACCAATTCTACCTGGGGCACTGCAGGGGGGAAAAAAAGCTCTCCTTTCTAATAAATCTTCATGTCTTACCCATTCAATAAAAGTTTTGCACATTATCGACAGCTTAGTCAACTTTAAACATTTGATGTCCTCTTCTGCTTCACCTCAAGCAAATGGTTAAGACATTTCAATCATGTACTTTTAATTTTTCTTCAACCTACCGACTATAAAGCAGGAATTATGACCACATAGTTCATCTATATATCTCCAGCTCCTAATATAGTGCTTGCTACACAAGCAGTTGGTGAAAAAATCAACTCAATAGTTGATCTGATTCTCACTAGAACTTATTTTTGAAAGGATATGAAATAACTCTCTATCCTCATGAATGACTTTATTATAGTCATTTCCAAACATCAAGAGCATGTGCTTTCCAAAATACAGTCTTATTGGTCCTTGGTGAAATAACAATAATAATAATGACAAGACCGAACACAGTTACACACACACACATTTATGCAAGATTTCAACAGCTCCCTTTTGGGGATGACTGGTCTTTAAGTCTTTTCCTATCTTACAATATTAAATGTATGTGGGATATAGGGCATAAAGATCCTAATATGAAATCATGACTCTAGTAAATGGCAATTGTTCTGCTGTAAGTGCCTTTATTTGGCAAAAGTTAGTAAGAGTTGGGGCATCTGGGTGGTTCAGTGGGTTGGAGCTTCTGCCTTCGGCTTGGGCCATGATCTTGGGATCGAGCCCTGCATTGGGCTCTCTGCTCAAGGGAGGGCCTGCTTCCTCCTCTCTCTCTCTGCCTGCCTCTCTGCCTACTTGTGATTTCTGTCTGTCAAATAAATAAAATATTTTTAAAAAAAAGTTAATAAGAGTTGATGAGTTGGTAATCCTGTGTTGGGCCTCTCAATTATTATTATCATTATTATTTTTGATTTTGAAATTCCAAAGTCTGGGAATCATTGACTGAGCCCATTTTTCCCATCAAAACACAGACTTGAGGATTTTTGTGATGCATGTCTGAGTTTCTAATTGTGTGTGGCTCCAAATTACAAACCTTCCTTCATTTACTTCTCCATCTTTATATTTTGCCTTTTCTGATACTCCTCAGGACTATGTTAATTTCCTGACTTTTCATTTTCAACAAGCAATTCTATATAGTTCTTGTACCCCCTTAGAGCCACTTAAGGCCTCCAAATCTTTTACATAGTTTATTTCACTTTAAGAGAAATAGGTTAAGATTTTAAAATTCTAATTACGTATATTAGAATAATGGGTCTGATATATTCACCGGCAGGTGACTGGGATAACTAAAGGTATAAACTTTATATGTGAAAGTAAACTAAGTTTTCTTTACATACATTAAACTTCCTAAGGGTTTGCTGGGGTAGGGATCGCAGTTGAGCCAGACAATGATTTCCCTCAGTCCTTGGAGCAAATGAGTGGGAGAATGAACACAAGCCACATTGTTTACTTACTCTAGCATCCACTAGAAATACAATTATCTATGTGTGTCATTTGAGAAGCACTGACCCAAATGATTTGTATGAGACAATACACATGTAAGTTGAAAGTGACAATGTTAAATAGCAAAACTATTCAGAAGACCATATTCGATGGGAGAGCAACATTTCAAATTTTAAATTCCATTCCAGTACGTTCACAAGTATAATTTTTTACAATGGTCAGTATAGAGAAACACACAATTAATGAACACATGAAAATAACACTACCCTCATCCTCCCCTTAAGAAAAGTTCCTGTCGGTATTCCTGTTACGTATACAGGCTTAGGACTTTGTGACGTTTTGGGGATGTTGACATTATTAACATTTTCACTTGATTGTGGGAAGTCGCATTCATTTTTAGCTCTGTTTTCGAATACTATTAACCTGATTTCAAGATAATGTATTAGAAACATCCTTGTCCGTCAAACCCCCTACGCTGTAGAAATGATCATGTTGTTTAACAAGTTCAGCCTAATTTCACAAGGGTAGCAAGTCAAGACTGTTCCAACGAAGAGGGATATTCCTTTTGGAGTAGGAATGTCTTTATTCCTTTTGTGAAAATTAGTACTGGGATCCATGTATGTCAAAGAAGATGCTAGCATCATTTTATCCACTGTTTTTTTTTTTTTTTAATTCTCTTATAATTTGGAGAATTGGAAAATTCACCACAAAAATCCACACTTGACTGTATCTTTCTCTTTGTCCTCCCTCCAGGACAACATATGAAAATCTTGCCATGTGAACAAAACACAAAAAGAAAAAAGGTAGAAATTTTGTTGTAAGCATGAAGCAGAAGACAACTCCCCTTCTCACTGCTACTCAGACCTAGAAATCATACTTTTCTAGTGGGAACAGTAAAATAGATGCTATTCTATAGCATAGGTTAATGGCTTTAGAAGTAGAAAGCCCAGGGTTCAGATTCTAGCTCTGCCATTTCCTAGCTCTGTGAGCACAATTAAGTACTTACCTCTTTAAGCTTCAGTTTTCTCATCTATAAAATAGAGTCCATAAAGTTTTGAGGATTACACAAGATCATTTAATTGAAGCATTTAGCACAACACCTTGTACAAATTAGGCACTCAAACGATAGGAGATACAGCACTGAACTACACTCTAACAGGACATCAGAGAACCGTAATTTAATAAATCTTTGTTCTCACCCCTTGATTCCATCAGTAAGCTATCAGTGAGTAATACACTGTGTCCCTTCTCAGGTCAACTCTGCCCAACCTATCCCTGGGGCAGAAGCTACTTTCCCAGCTTCCTGGCCAGAACAGCCCCCAACAAAGAATTGGCCATTACTGTAATTGCCTGACCTTTGTTTCTGCCTCACCACCCTGGCCTGGGCAACAGCCTCTGAGTTGACAGGAACCATCCAGGTACAGGTAAGATGGGCAGCCTCTGGCTTCCCCAGGGATTTCATGTGGAGTCAAAGGAGTTAAGGTTCTATAGAGCAAAGTGACCGATGAGAGACAAAAGACTTGTGAGAAGAAAAATTGCTCCCCTAAGGGGAATGTTCCAAGACACAGTGGTTCTATACAATCTCACAGGTGATATCTTTAGTAACTTAGTGACTAGCTCTGTTCTTGATAAAGACATGGCAAGCTTGGTAATGCATGACCTTGTATTTACTTTTCTTCTCCTCTACTGCTATTGCTTTCACCCCTACCCCTACTCCTCTTCTGCTTTCTCTGGATTGTATGATTCCTGGTCCCCCATAAAATGCTATCAGGTCATCGGTTACCTTTTATGAGGTTTGGACTAAAACTGTGACGGGAAAAAATGAGGCAACGAGAGTATAAGAGTAAGAGAAAATTCATTGTATTAGACATCAATCTACTTATCTATATAATTCCTTGGATTCTCTCAATAGTGGAAGCTCTTTAAGGCCACATTACCACCTTATTTTTATTAGTTTTTTTAATTTGCATCTTTATTTTTAAATATGGATAACTTTATTATTCCATGTAAGATTATCGCCTTATTAACAAAGCATAACTGATCAAACCAGTAGAACAAGAGGCCTTTGAGGACAACACACTATTCCTTTCCTTCCATAGAATTGAATTTCAATGATAACAGAAGATAACATATTTGGAACCACTTAATCCTGGCTTGCAGGAGAGAGAGAGACAGAGACACACAGAAAGGGAGAGAGGCAATGAGTGAGAAAACTATTTTTCTCTTTGAAAGGTCATGTTCCTTTGTATTTAACTAAAATGTAACAGGATGTCAAAATGCAACCCTGGCATTTTTTTCTTTCCTTCAGAAATATGCCCACATTTTATAGACAAAGCTATATATTGAGGTTCTGTAAAAAAAGAAATGCAATTTTCACATTAAACATAGATCCTAATGTCTGGCATTTCTCCTAGTGCTTGCACATAATTATCCATAATTGCAGTTTTTCCAACAGAGGACCCAGAGTAGTCACTGTGATTCATTCTGTATTCTACGATCCTCTCACATGGTGATAATGATCTTCAATTCCAATGACCCTGGCCGCCATGTACATGGACCACTTCTCCTCCCGTGCCTCATGACATCAAGCATATGAGCTTTAGGCTGTTATTCAGGCTCTTTTTATCCTCATTTTCTGTATTTTTTAATGACTGCTTTTTGCATAGGCACATTTGCTGAGTTTGTGCCTCACAGGTGGTTTGGTTTGTGGCATATTTTAATAGCTATGAAACCAAGGGTTCAGCTATTGGGTTGCAGTGAATTACATAATGCATGTGCAATTCAGTGCACTAACAAGATGATTTTCCTAAGACCCCAAATGACCGGGGAAACTGACACATGGAAAGGACCATATCTCGCCGAATGTCCTCTGACATGGATGTGCTTTCTCTGAAGGCCAGACTCTTACTTTGAGGGCTGGTGGTCTGTGAGAAAATCTGGTCATCATCCAACTAGACTAAGTCACACATATTTCTGTTGCTGTCTGGTTCATTTTACTCTGGTTTGGTTTGTTTTCTGTTCTTAGCAATCAGGCTGTTTTATGAGTACTTTGGCAAGCAGGAGTAATAGTTGTTTTCTCTAGGAAAGTTTTAACTTCTCAACACAGTAGAGATGTGATAGACATTATGAATTCAATTAAATGTAGTCCCCGGTCCAGGTTGGGGGTCATAACCCTTTTTATTTCTCTTGCCCATTTTGGTTAACTTACTTAGAAGTAAGTGTGATGCCCCAGTGATATTACAATAAATTGAACTCTGGGCCTATACATATAATGGTCTCTGATCTAAGCTCACTTTCCAGAAATGCTTGTCATTTGTACAGGAGGATAAAGTCGATTCCAGTTCTCTTTATCTCATTATTCTCATAGTTCATTCAGTCATTCCACACATATGGTATCTTCTATGTTCCAGCACTGTGCAAGGTGACAGGGATTAACATGTTGAGCAAGATCCCTGTCCTAAGATGATGTGTCAGAAGGTTCTGCAGAAATACGGGTTTTGGTGTTCTTTTTCCAAATCTCCAAGAATTATAAGGAGCAATAAGAAGAAGCAAATAATATCATTCACTTATTCACACATTCATTATCCATTCAGTAAAAAAGAAAAAAAAATGCTGAATATCTATTATGTGGTAAGTGCTATACCAAACGCCAGCAAAGCAAGGATAAAAGATAGGGAGTGTCTACAAACCATAAGAAAAAGATGAATCTGAAAACAAAAATATTTTAAAAGCCTAAATGGTAAAACACCCTAAACAAAGAAAATGAAAAGTTTGAAAAAAAAAAAAAAGGCTCATTTTTATTGATACACCCAGAACATTAACACATTAAACAAACCCCCAAACATATAACTGATTTAATGAATCTTTTTCAGGGAGAAACGGTGAACATATGAAAAGGCGATCCACTATAACTTAATTGACAAAATATTTTGTTTGTGAATCCCAGGGTCAGTTGGTATATGTATATATACATTTCTTATGCTGATGGGGGACTACTACTTGATGTAGTCTTTGGAAGACAGCCTGGCAATACCTGTGAAGATTTAAAATGCAGTTTCACTGCTAGGAATTTCCCCAACAAATATACTCACAAAAGGATAGAAAAATGTCCAAGTACAAGGAAGCTCACAATGTTATCTGTAGTGATAAGAAAAAATACAGAAGTGATCTGAAAGTCTTATCAACAGAGTTAAATAGATTATTGCACATAAGGGCATACTTACATGTCAGGTAAAAAGAATAAGGGGTAGATCATTATCTAGATAAACACACAAAAGAGCCTCAAGATACGTTGTTAAATTAAAAATAGCATGGTTCAGAATGATTATTTATAATACTCTCTGGAAGGATATGCTCGAAACTCCAAACGCTTTACTGTACACAGCCATAGCAAGCAATTTGAGTTGGCACAAGTGACAACTGTTTGCTCTCCTGCTGTCCCATGTTCTACCCTTTACTCTAAGCGGGGTTCTCTCTGAGGTCTGTTGGTCTAAGATCCTCAGATATTTGCATATAGCAAGAATCAGGAAGAAATGAAGCATGTTTTCAAAGAAATTAGGGCTCAGGGAGGTCAGAGAGAGAGAGAGACATAAGCAGCAAGGGATAGGCAAAAGAATCAGCTTATCCCAACTCGCCAAGGACTTTCTTGGTTTGACTACTGAGTCTCCCATGTGCTGGGAAACTCTTCAATACCAGGCAAACAGCTGGGTCTGGAACGGAACAGCTGGTCACCCTGGCCTGCCTTGGAGTTATTACAGAGACTTGTGCATTAACCATACACACAGGAGAGGCAGAGGTAAGGCACTTCCTCTCCTACTTATGTTGTGTTTCCTTTCACCTCTTCATGGTGCCAAAGGGCCCCTGCAATTTTCCCTAGCTGGAAGTTTCATCACTGCCCTTTGGTGCAAAGATTTTGACACTTGTTTTGGTGATATGACTTTCCGGATTATGATTTCTAAAGCTGGGGTTTTCTGGAGCTTGTATAGAGTTTGTAGGAGAAAAGAAGCTGTTGTAAAAGCATTAGAAGGGAAGGAATTTGGATATGAGGAAAAAAAGTTATTTGTGGGGCTGGGAATAATAAATCCAAGGAGGTTTCAAGGCAATTAAAATCTTGATGATAAGGATGGGAAGGGGTAAAGCAATATTCATTAGAAAAACTGAGATAGTATTTATAAAATTTAGTCAGATAAAAATGGGGGCATTCTGTGGGGGGCACCTGGGTGGCTCACAGTTGGTTAAGTGTCTGCCTTTGGCTCAGGTCATGATCCCAGAATCCTGGGATCATGCCTTACGTGGGGCTCCATGCCCAGTGGAAAGTCTGAGATTTTCTTCCTCTCCCTTTGGCCCTCCCCTCACTTGTGCACAGGCTCACTCTCTCTCTCTCAAATAAATAGATTTTAAAAAAATGGGGACATTTTAGGGGAGAACTTTCAAAACAAAACACACCAACCCTTAGGGACTATGTAATCAACAATTTATATGCTTCTGGCCCTTTCTGTATGACCCAGGATGGCGTGGAAGAACTAGCTGACTAATGCAGAAAGCTGTGATTATCCTGCTGGCAGGTGCTGTGCTGTGTGTACACGGGTCACCCCACAAGGTTAAAGGAGAAACTTCTGGAGAATCTCACAGTTTTCAGTGTCTATGGCAAAAGGGAACCCAAACACTGGGGACACATGTTACTATGGTTTTCTTCAGGAAGTGGGAGATGTTTCAGATTTGAGAATGGAATCAGAAGGACAGCTATTCAGTGCATGTGTTTCTCAACATGATATTGGTATTCCTCTCATATGTGTCCCCACAGTAACTATTTACTGAAGGAAAGCTGAAGCCTTTTCAGCCTGGTTGCATTTTCTAAGACTTCCCACAGAAAGAAATCCTCATTCTTACTTACAAGCCGTTAAGTCTGTTGCCTTCCACATTTTTGCACATCTAAGGATGGATGTGTTGCTTTTTTGTGTTGACAGATTGGTAGCTATGCCACTTTTTCAAAACCAGATTTATTCAGCACCTTGGACCGTTCATTCAATCATTTAACATTTGCGAGGAAATGAGTGGGGGCCTGGGGCTTCATATAGGAGTAAGACACAGCTTCCACTCTCAGGAGGTAATGGCATGTTAGTGAATGTAAGATGAACTTACATGACAATGTAAGATGGAGGACGTGTTAGAAAGATTTTATGGAAAGATTAAACTCAAAAGGTATTCAGGGGCAAGCAGATGCCCTCCAGCTTTTGTAAGAGATAAGGGTGGAAAAGGTCTTGAAGGGTAGCAGAACAACTTAGGCAAAAGCTACAGAGGTGTGGGAGAGCGTGGCTTCCCCCAGGGAATTACCAACCATAGGTGGAAATCCAAGGGGAGCACAGGATGGAAGGGCACGCATGTGGGAGGAAGGAGCCAGACAAAGAGAGGAAGGTGGAAGCAGGGGTGCTCATACTTATTGAGCACTTATTTTGTCCCAGCCTTTTTCCATCTGGTATCTCACATAAGGACTTCGACATGGTTCATTACTCCATTATGCCAATGAGGAAACAGAAGATGAGAAAGGTTACACCTGAGCTGACCCACGATTTGAGGCCAAGTGTATCTAATGCCAAAGCCCCTGGTCAGTTTACCATAGGGCACAGTTTCTAGGTGAAACGTAGAGTTTAAACTTTACCCTGAAGGCTCAGAGTACTCGCTAGTGGGAATCAGTAGGAGAGAGACATGATCACAACTACATTTTAGAAAAAAGAAAATTACTCTGAAGTCATGTGCAGGAGGGGCAAGTAGAGGCAGTGATAACACGGAAGGGGCTTTTCCTAGGAAGAGAGAGAAACAGTTTTCTCATTTTTGTGCAACAAAGATCAGACTCTAGTGGCATACATGGAAAAGTCAAGTTTTCCTTAGGCCTTGACTTTGTCATATGCACATTATGCTTTGAAACAGGCAAGTGTGAAATATAAGTTGTGAATCTGAAAATGGATCCCAGGAACTCTGACCCATCTTAGAGGGGGGTGGGACTGGAGAAGGGACATAAGGGAAAAATAATAAATGGGTTTCTAAAATTGAGAAGCATAATAAAAACATATGCAGATGCAGTCCTATATGGATGGCCAGGCTACCTCTTCTTCTTAAGGGTGACAGTCAGGGATGCTGGAATTGGGGTGTGGATTGGGATACAGATTCAGGACTGGGGAATTAATTTGCTTTTCAGATTGAAAATCTGATAACCATTTTAATCCTCTTTGGTTTTGAAAAAGTAGGTCCTTAAAATACATTCACTTGGGGGCACCTGGGTGGCTCAGTGGGTTAAGCCTCTGCCTTCTGCTCAGGTCATGATCCCAGGGTCCTGGGATCGAGCCCCACTTCGGGCTCTCTGCTCAGCAAGGAGCCTGTTTCCCTGGCTCTCTCTCTGCCTGCCTCTCTGCCTACTTGTGATCTCTGTCTATCAAATAAATAAATAAAATATTTTAAAAAATACATTCACTTGGCACAAATGAAAGAAATAAAACAAAAATCAGGGAGTGTTAAAATTCTTAGACTAAGGACTACCTTATCATAAGCTCTAGTAAACAAGGCTAGAGACTATTTCTGGTAGAACTGGGAAAATTTTTGGCCTGATGTAGATGTCTATAATCTATTGTAGATTCAAATGTTTGCTCCAGAGGGTCAAGGTTTGGGGATGGCAAGCAAACATTCTTAGGATGGTTGTAGGAATTAACTTAGAGAGTAGTAATATTCCTTGACAAGATCTTGTCATAAAAGGTTAAAACCTCTATTAGGTTTACATCTTAGGGTCAGGAGAATATTATTCTTTGAAGGTTGAAAAGGCCTGGCTAGATTCAGGAATCACTAGAGTGTGCCACTGAAAGCAAACTCTGTTCCTCTGAAGGTAAAATTTATATCTATGAATACATGTTCCATTTGTAAAACTGGAAAGAATCCTCCATCTATAAACTGTAAATGGCTTATATATACTATAAATGGATACTTGACTTTTATGGCAGAGGGCAAGTTCTAGAGGTTTGAGGATCCACAGCAGGAAAGAAAATGCGATGTAACTGGCTGACAAATGGCAACTCATTTGGTGATTATTCAAACTAAATAAAATAAAAATAAAACTAATAAATAATTTTGGTTTTGGAATAAAAATCATTCCAAAACTAAAAATTCCTACAGATGCTTTTCCTTGAAGATGTACTTTATTTGCACTTACAAAAGACATCCCAAAGTGTATATGTATATCATACCACAGTTTAATGATCTTTCAGTTCCGTTTTTGTAGCCAACATGCTTGCCCTAGTATGTCGTGATAGCTGTTAAAAATAGTTTAGTTCACAGCTAAAACCATCTTTAAAAAGCAGTTTAGGCGACACCCATAGTTCACTGATGAGGTCCAGAGAGGTAAAATAATTTTTTCGAGGTCATGTATGTATTTGTAGTCTATTATTAACAAAATCAAGATAATGACAATTGCAGGATCTTGGGGTAGGTTTTTTTGTTTTTGTTTTTGTTTGTTTTTTTGGGGGTTGATTTTGCTGGTTCTGGGAAGTTTCCTGAGAGGACTGTCCTGAAAAGTAAATAAAATAAGGAGGAAACAAGGTGGTGCTCATGACCCCATACCTGACCTTCATCTGAAGCGGGTCTGCTGTGTTAGGCTGAGTTACATGCTAGGCTTCGTTCTGAATAACATTTATTTAAAGAAAGACTTCTTCTGCTAAATGAAATTTTTAAATGAGTACACGCTGAACCACACTGATATGCTGGGTGTGTGGAAGAGAAGCTGTGGGTGGGCACTCTGCGTATTCTAGAAGGCCAGAGCCAGAATTTTTCAACCTGGAGTTTTTCCCAGAATGGAAATTGGTGTCTTAAGGCCTAAAGGCTAGGGTCTAGAGGTTATACCTCTTGTAGTTGTACCTCTAGAGGTTTCTTTCTGACCTCATATAGTGCTCTCATTATCTCCTTGTTTTCTTCCACATACCCATGGGATGCAGTTACCTTGTGTCTCTAAAGGCCAGCCCTGACCTTTTCTTGACATACATATTTTAGAGTTGGTGATATAGTCCCCCAGGTGGGACCATTCTTTCGACTCTGCACAATCCTTGAAACACATGCGAATGCATGAATGAATAATAACTATTAGGTTGATTATAACTGCAGGGAAAGAGATAAGAGGTAACAACAACAAAAAAAAAGATGAAATTTATATGGTAGTAGAGGCCCTGATATCTAAGAAAGGAAAATGAGTTCAATCTAGCTTTCCACCGGTCTTCTTAGAAACTTTGATGACTGCTTTTGAGTAAGGGACGGCAAGGCTAGGGAGGGAGAGATAGGAAAGGGGCTACGGGATCAGACTCACAAAAATCCCCAAAATGCAGAGGTGTAAAGAAACCAGAGAAAAGGGAACAAACCACACATTTCTGCCTTCGGTGTCAGAGGTGGGGTCTTATTGTAACGGTCACTCCTGACCAACAAAGAATTACCAGACCCTAAAGAGGAAGTAAGCTATTAAAGATGTCATCACCGGTCCTTAATCGAAGGAAGACATCCCAAGAATGATAAGGCCACAAGTTCCCCCACTTAGCTGTCAATAAAAGACTAACCCTAAAAGCACTTAGGCACAACCCTGTCAGGACCCCTCTCACTCCTGAGAGCTTTTTCTATAATCTCACTTAAAAAAAAAAAAACTATCTCTTTACTCTCTTCCCTTTGCAAGATTCATTCTTCGACTCTGTGAGACAAGAAACTTCCTCCCCTGCTTCATGTTCTCTCCTCTTTTGTTTATTACTTTATTCTTTTTTTTTTTTTTTAAGATTGTATGTATTTATTTGAGAGAGAGAGAGCGTGCATGAGAGGGACGAGGGTCAGAAGGAGAAGCAGATCCCCGCTGAGCAGGGAGCTCTGGTCCTGGGACTCCAAGATCATGACCTGGGTCAAAGGCAGTCACTTCACCAACTGAGTCACTTCACCAACTGAGCCACCAACTGCCCCTACTACTTTATTCTTGAGAAGCATCTCATCCTTTCCTACCTATAACATCTTCAGGTTAATTCTTCCCTGAAGATATTTTCTTGGGGAAGCCTGAAGAATCTTTTCTCCCATTCTCCCATTTTAGGGGAGAAAAGATAATGGTGACAGAAAATTATCTCTAAGTAATATATGATTTGGCTTTAGTGGGAATACAAAGTAGCATTGGGAAGTGTGTTCTAACATTTATATTCATAAAAACAACATAGTAATAGAGGTTCTAGGGAGGCACTAAGTTCCTTTCTCTTTCCCTTTTCCCCCATCACCTCCCTTCCTTTCTTTCCCTTCCCTCCCTCCCTATTCTTCCTCCTTTCCATCCTTCTAGAATCCTCAAATGTTCACTTTTATTCAAATACAAATTCCAATTTGACTGGGTTTTACAGTGACAGTTCCATTTTGAAGAAAACTAAAATGAAATGTCACCATCAATAAATCAACTAAAGGATCAAGAAGATTTACAGCATGAGCACAGAAATCGATTTAGCATAGGGATTAAGAGGTTATTGACTCAGCCAGAATCCAGTCTGGACACTAGCTCTATCATTTATTGTGCATGTCCTTGAGTGAGTTAATTAAAGTAAATCACACATCTTCCGATGAAAAATGGAGATAACACAAATTCCGAGTTTAATTGTAAAGATTAGATGATAATGTGCACATGAAAAGCTTAGATGTGCCTGGCATACAGTGAGTACTCAATAAATATGATAATTAATACATTACAAAATACATCTTATACTAGCCATAGCATTGTGAAATGATAAAGCAGAAGGCATTCTAATACTCTGTCTAATTAAGCAATAATTCAATTCATGTGCTTCCAGTGTCGTTTACTATTACCTCATTCAAATGACATCCTGTAAAAACCATTTGATCCTCCAGTTGACTTGGATTTTACAACCAATAGTGAATTGACAGGCTTTGAACTTGGGAAAGCTCAATCGAGTCTTCGGAATTCCACAGGGTTGATGTGGTTCACTGCTCGTCCAATGTGTACCTCTACTCTGAAGCTGGCTACCAATGCAGAATAGGGCAAAAGTACTTCAACTCTTTCATAATCACATGTTTTCACTTTAATCCAATTATAACTATTAGCCACATGTTTTAAAGATCACAGATCCAAAAAAAAAAAAAAAAAGAAAGAAAGAAAGAAAAGAAAAGAAAAAGAAAAAAAGGAACCATCAGGAATTGCTCTATGGTTTATAAAAGGGAAACATCTTTTATGACTTTATTAGTCTGATTTTCTATTATTGGTAAAGAGAAAAAAAAAATCTTGTCTTTGTTCTTTGCCTTCTTAAGAAAACCAAGTGTGCTGTGAGTTAGGAGATGTGAGTTCTGGCCATGGACCAGCTGTGACCACTGAGTACTAAGGCAAGTCTTGTCTCTCAAACAGATCCTGCACTGATGATCAGTGAGATCCTTTTCAGCTCTAACAGCCCATTATTTCACACACAGTTACTTTCCCAGATGGACGAGAAGGCTATAAATGGTACATTCAGAGAAGACAACAGGGGACAGAGTGAAAACTAGGGTGTGTGTATGTGTGTCCTTGGAAAGCAAAGGAAAAAAAAAATCAGTGGATGCTATTCATTAGATGTTGATGAGCAGCAAGATGAGTGCTGTTCTGAATATTGATTTTCATGATATTTCAGCTGTTAAAATTAGCTTTATCATGAATGGACGGCATACAACAGGGCTTTATAAGTCTTAAACATGCATTTGTTGAGCACTGACAGTATACACAGTTTATATTTAGTTGCCAGAGAGTCTGATCAAGTTGGTGTGTAAGGAAGTCTGTCCTGCAGCAGCTTGCAATCAAGTGGTCAGGCAGAAAAAATGAAGAATTAAAATAAATTGCTTCATGGGTGACAGACAATTCATGTCCAAACCAAGTATCATCCCAGTTAAGCTGACTGCCTTGGGGTGATGAGTTAAACGGCTTAAATGTTCAACACATATCTTTGGATTCCCCTTTTAGAGATCCCTTCTCCCTTGAACAATTTAAAAATTCTTACCCAGAAGCAACTTTGTTATTTTATAGATGCTCTTCCACTTTTAAAGAGATTTTAAAATAATGTGTTGTTTTTTATTACAGAATATATACCCATTAAATATATATCCATTAAATATATATTATATATTACATATTATATTTTATATATTATATAATATTGTATATATTCCATATTAAAGATAAACCCATTAAAGATACTACATTAGAAAATACAGAAGAGAATTTTTTTTAAAAACACTAAAGAGAATAAAGGGCATATACAATGGAAAGCCCATTTTCAAGTGTAAGGATGTATTTGTTGCATTATTTTTGTGTGTTGTGTACAGTCTCATTTAATCTTTGTAATAACACATGGTATTATCACCATTCTGTGTGACAGATGATAGAAATGAGACTCATAGAGGCCCAGAGATTTTTCTGAATTCACCAGGCAAATAAATTAGAGAGCTATGAGAGACTCCTAATCTCATGTTCTTCCTAATTTCTCATGCTGCTTCTCTTTCTTAGTGCTTCTCTGGAATTGTGTGCATACAGACAGAAGTCCTGGGGAAGCCACTTTCACCTCTGCTCAACAGAGATGTTGAAAAAGAATCCTGTGAGATTTACTGACCAGCTTGATTTATGAAAAATGTATGTGTATCTTCCCTGTAGGATTTTATAAAAAATCAGATTTTCAATGAATGAATTTTAGATGCAATTTTCCATTCACCTACCAAGAATGGGCAGGTCCTCCCTAGAGATATAAGAAATCTACTGAGAATAAGAAAAACACTATACCAGAGTCAAAGCATGCCTGTTGCCATATAAGATATCCTGTATCTAACATTATCAAGTCCTAATTAAAAACTGCTGATTTCATTTATATAATTCTATGTTCAGGCAAATTATGCATTGTTTCCAATGGGCATAAATATATTTACAAACACATAAGAAAAATTTTAAATATGTCTTTAAAGACAAGATTAATAGGTTTTGAAAAATTAAATCTTGTTCTTATTTTAAAAAATACTAAAGAAACCACAGGAAGCTTTCTTTACCTATTGATACCTTTCAAAATATTAATAAGATTAAACACTTCCTATTATATTTTTAAAAGGTGGCTAGAAAATTCATATATTGCTTGTATATGTATGAAATGTGTTTACCTAACACAAAAGAAACTGTTCACATTTTGATTATTGGAACCCTTTTGAATTTTGAGCATGAGAATCTACTATTTATTAAAAATATTCTTGGGGCGCCTGGGTGGCTCAGTGGGTTAAAGCCTCTGCCTTTGGCTCAGGTCATGATCCCAGGGTCCTGAGATCAAGTCCTGCTTTGGGATTTCTGCTTGGCAGGGACCCTGCTTTCCCCCCTCTCTCTCTCTTCCTGCTTCTCTGCCTACTTGTGATCTCTGTCTGTCAAATAAATAAAATCTTAAAAACAATAAATAAATATTTTAAAAAAATAATAAAAAGTAAAAATAAAAATATTTTCAGTTGTAAATAAAGTCCTACGTTTGAGCAGTAATCACTAATAGTAGCTTAGGATAGAAATGTAACACTTTCAAAACCACTGAAGAGGGTCATTTCCTAAAAGTCGGTAAACGAGATAGTTATTTCATCAAGAAATGGATACAGTCTGACTCACTCTCTTCCAAATCACATAACGCGGTCCAGTGCAAATTGTTGAAAGAGTTTTGATTTTTTTAATTTTCAGATTGGATTTGGAGAGTTTCTTCTTCTTCTTTTTTTTTTTTTTTTAAAGATTTTATTTATTTATTTGAGAGAGAGACAGTGAGAGAGAACATGAGCGAGAAGGTCAGAGAGAGAAGCAGACTCCCTGTGGAGCTGGGAGACCGATGCGGGACTCGATCCCGGGACTCCGGGATCATGACCTGAGCCGAAGGCAGTCGTCCAACCAACTGAGCCACCCAGGCATCCCTGGAGAGTTTCTTCTTATTCAGACTCTGTCTCGGGCAGGAGCAGAGCAGCAAGACCGAGCTTGGTAACTGGATGAGGACCTCTACAGAAACACTGCAGAAAACAACTGTCTAGGACTTTATTTCCTCAGTAAAAGATATATCTTGATAAAATAAATAGAAATATTGAAAAGAATATATATATATATATAAGCTAGACTTATACTCCCCTTGATTCACACCTCTGGCCATAACAATAACAGTTAAAGGGTACACGGGTACACGGTACTAGGCCAGTTTGAAAAATGGAGTGCCTCTGCAACTCCTATTTCAAATATTCCTTTTTTTTTTTTTTTAAGATTTTATTTATTTATTCGATAGAGAGAGACATAGCAAGAGAGGGAACACAAGTAGGGGGAGTGGAAGAGGGAGAAACAGGCTTCCTGCTGAGCAGGGGGCCCATTCAGGGCCTGGAATCATTACCTGAGCAGAAGGCAGACCCTTAACAACTGAGCCACCCAGGAGCCCCTCAAATATTCCTTACTATACAACAACAAAAAAAAAATACATTCTTAAGGTACAGTTGAGAGGAAAGAGAGGTACTCTGAAAAGTAGAAAAGAAATACCTATTAAGAGCTTTCAGCTGACTGGAAAGAAACTTTTTAAAAATATTGCCTAAACTCTCAAGTCATTCTTAAGATGGATCATTTGGGATAAAATTGATAAAATTCACCGCTTGTCAAAGCTGTCTATATTTTTCAGTGAGTTGGGCAGTGTGAGTCATGTACAGAGTCATCTTGACTTTGGCCCCTGTAAACCACAAGTTGTGAAACTGTTTAAATCTCTATTCTTTTAACACTTGTCTAAATAAATGGCATTTAGAATTTCTTAAGGTCTTGTTTTTGTCTCCAAAATCCTAAATCAGATTTTAAGACATTTCCATGGTAAACTCAAAAGGGTTTTAACTTAATAACTATATGTCACATCATTGGTTCTTTTGCCAAAATTTCTGCTTCTTTCCAACCATGTCCAAAGAGATATGGTAATTGTTTTTCCCCATAAAATCTATAATTTGAATAGTGTTTTCTTGACCTTCCCATTCAACCATCTCTAAAATCCTTCAAGTTAGAGGAACAGTTATGATTATCACCCACACTAAATTGTAGTAGGCTCCAGGGTGTGATTTATCAGTATGAGGGGATTTTCAAATGTCTTCCTAAGTCAGCAGCCACTTTCATCATTTATATCTGAGTTATTTCCTGTTTTTCTCAGTACAGGAATGATTTGGTACTCAGGCCAGTAATCTTGGTGATTTAGTCATGTCATTATTGGAAGTAACCTCGATTAGAAAAAAATACGCCTTTTCCCGAATTGCTGACTTACTTTGTTGGGATGTTGGTGGCAGTGACTTCAGAGTCCTGCTTCTATAACATATAGGCTGGGTGACCTTGTTTCAGTTGAGAGCAGAGGAAAAAATATATATATTTTAAAAGTGGGAAAGAAACACTAAGATTGGGTGCCTGGGTGGCTCAGTGGGTTAAGCCACTGCCTTCGGCTCAGGTCATGGTCTCAGGGTCCTGGGATCGAGCCCCATATGGGGCTCTCTGCTCAGCGGGAAGCCTGCTTCCCCTCTTACTCTCTGCCTGCCTCTCTGCCTACTTGTGATCTCTTTGTCAAGTAAATAAATAAAATCTTATTAAAAAAAAAAAGAAACAATAAGATTTTTCAGTTGAACTGAAGGAGGCTTTTTCTTCTCACCATAACTCTTTAAATATTATCTAAGCCCTCAAGTCACTCCTCTGCTCTAAGCTCCTGTGGTCTCCTCTGTCCCATGGAAATGACAATGACAGACCTGTTCCTCATAGAATATGGGGAGGAAGAAATAACAAGGCAAGCAGAAATCTTAGACCAGCTCCTGGCATAACAAGCACTCAATACAAGTTGTGTGTTATTACTTTAACTGGGTATTAATCGTATTTTATATATAACCTGTTCTCCCCAGAATAAATCTATCACCAATGAAGACTTTTAAAAGGAACTCCACAGATGATAGGTACTCAGTGGGCCTCTAAATATTCACTGGAAATAAAGCCATTTACTAAAACCAAATACAGATCATATATATATATATATATATATATATATATATATACACACACATATACATATATGTATATATATATGGTATGATATATGTACAATTTTTAAAAATTTGGATTTGTTTTAAATAGCAGGAAAAATATTTCCATTGCTCTAATCCTCATGTGGTTCAAATACATTGATGATGTTTATTGTTCCAAGGAAAAGCTGACCAGTAATAGACTGTGGAATCCTATAATGCTTTTGCTCAGTGTGGCCTGGGCATTGGGATTATGTGTAAGAGATGCCAGACCCATTCTGGTAGCAATGGTACTAATCATTGCCCAAACTTGGCAATCATCAGCTCATAGAATTTGGTGCTTTGAGCAAAGGTGTTAATTATTCCCCTCCCCCCTTTCTTCAAGAGTACCCTTTTCTCTTAAACTAACACATATACTCATGCTTAACTAGACAGAAAAACAAACATAGGCAAAGTAGATGGGCAAACAGCAGTGAATCCAAGTGCACACTTGGCATTCAATTCCAAAACTGGTGTCAAACTCAGTTTGGTTAATAGTAAACACTTCTTCTCAAGCATATAGGGGTCAATAGAAACAACAAGAATTAGAGATCAACACCCTTCCATAATGTTAAGTTCTTTCACTAAGGGCCAGGTTCTTTCAGGTGCTATCTTATTTGGATTTTAATTTGTCCTGACATTCCTCCAAGAACTATTACAGCACACCACATCACTGTATTCCATTTAACTCCCAAACCACGGGGAAGCTGGCCGCAGCTTCAAACAACACTATTAAAAATATCACAGGAGAACCTTGGAATAGGAATTTCAGGCACAAGCTACAGCCTAGGGACAGAGAAGCTGTGAAGACTTTGAGAGATACTGGGATAGAGATTCAGCAGAATTTCAGAGTCTGAAAGAAAACAATCCTTAAAATTCTTGTGTTAGGTTCCTAGGGATGATTCTCTGTGGTTGTGCAGATTTATTGAAAGACAAGAATAAACTGCCTCTCTTCCTACCTCCCTTAAATTTTTCTTGTCAATAGATGTGCAACCAAGTGTAACCACAACTCACGGTGGCTTGGCAAAGTTGTCCGAAAGGGAGGTTCCCCATTGCTGGGCCTTGCAAAAAACAGCAGACTCATTAGTACATCATTTCTGTTTCAATCTGGTTATCTCTATTGTGCCATCTAAGCAATTACTTGAAAGTCTTCTGGTGAAATCCTGACTCTAAGGGTTTAAAATGCAGGCACAGAAATGAGCTCAGCCAGGGCTGCATGAGAGGCCCCAGGCATCCAAATGTGAATGAGTGTTTTGAAAATCTAGCAGACTTAATGGATTAGTCTAGAGTCCCACCACTTGGGAGGTCCAAATTCAGGGCCTTAGATCTGGGAGGAAGATGCTACAGTTGTGCTGGTGAAGGAAGAGGAGGAAGAAGAGCCAGGGTCGGTCTTTCAAAGACACATTTTCTGGGTGGGAGAACAGCAAAGAAAATGATCCTGCCTATCAAGTTCTGCCACAGAGTCATGGCAAACTAAGTACGACAACGGAAGAAAAGGCTTTGGCATAAACTTGCTTATTCTGGTTGATTGGCTTACAGGCCTCTAGATTCTTCTCAGAAGATCCAGACAACTAGACATGATTATTTATTTTTGCAGGAGATTCCAGCAGTATGGGCAGGCTGGGCTTCTTCTGGTGTGCCCCTCTCAAGAGTTTTTCCTTCACATCACATGCTTCAGTTTGGAAATTTATACTCTGTACTATGATTATCTGATTAATATATATCTCCCTTCCCCTGGCTCCCAGATTAGAGGGACTCAGGACAGGGATAATGCTGCTTTCAGTCATCTTTGTATCTCAAGATCCCTGCTTAGGTCTGGAACCTGGAGACTCTCAAAAAACTTTTAGAATAGAGAGCCCAGAAATGGATCCTCAACTCTATGGTCAACTAATCTTCAACAAAGCAGGTAAGAATGTCCAATGGGAAAAAAGTTTCTTCAACAAATGGTGTTGGGAAAATTGGACAGCCACATGCAGAAGAACAAAACTGGACCACTTCCTTATACCACATACAAAAATAGACTCAAAATGGATAAAGGACTTGAATGTGAGACAGGAATCCATCAAAATCCTTGAGGAGAACACAGGCAGCAACCTTTTTGACCTCAGCTGCAGCAGCTTCTTCCTAGACACATCACCAAAGGCAAGGGAAGCAAGGACAAAAATGAACTATTGGGACTTCATCAAGATAAAAAAACTTTTGCACAGGAAAGGAAACAGTCAAAACCAAAAGACAGCTGACAGATGAGAGAAGATATTTGCAAATGACATGTCAGATGAAGGGATAGTATCCAAAATCTATAAAGAACTTATCAAACTCAACACCCAAAGAACAAATAATATAATCAAGAAATAAGAAGAAGACATAAACAGACATTTCTGCAAGGAAGACATCCAGATGGCCAACAGGCACATGAAAAGTGCTCCATATCACTTGACATCAGGGAAATACAAATCAAAACCACAGTGAGATATCACCTTACACAGCCAGAATGGCTAAAATTAACAAGTCAGGAAATGACAGGTGTTGGCGAGGATGCAGAGAAAGGGGAACCCTCCTACACTGTTGGTGGGAATGCAAGCTGGTGCAGCCACTCTGGAAAACAGCACGGAGTTCCCTCAGAAAGTTGAAAATAGAGCTACCCTATGACCCAGCAATTGCACTGCTGGTATTTATCCTAAAGATACAAATGTAGTGATCCAAAGGGGCACGTGCACCCGAATGTTTATAGCATCAATGTCCGCAATAGCCAAACTATGGAAAGAGCCTAGATGTCAGATGAATGGATAAAGAAGATGTGGTATATATAGATATACAATGGACTATTATGCAACCATCAAAAAAATGAAATCTTGCCATTTACAATGACATGGATGGAATTAAAGGGTATTATGCTAAGCACAATAAGTAAATCAGAGAAAGACAACTATCATATGATCTCACTGATATGAGGAATTTGAGAAAAAAAAATGAAATGAGATGAAACCAGAAAGGAAGACAAACCATAAGAGTCTCTTAATCTCAGGAACAAACTGAGTATTGCTAGAGCAGAGAGGAGGTGGGAGGGGTGGGGTGGCTGGGGGATGGACACTAGGGAGTGTATGTGCTATGGTGAGTGTTGTGAATTGCGGAAGACTGATGATTGACAGACCTGTACCCTTGAAACAAATAATACATTATATGTTAATAAAAAAAATTACTTGTTCAGAGAATATTGTCTAAAATGTTAAATATACCAGTTCTGGAGATCTAACCCCAAAGTAAGCAATTCATGGGCTCAACAGTAACAACGGCTTATTTCATATGTGCGTAGAATAAAAAATTGTTTAATTTACTTACAAATCTGTAGTTTCTATTTACCTGCAACTGCCAATGAGACATTGCAAACAAGGTAACTGGTGTCAGGAAAAGTAGGAAACAAATCCATCTATAGGTGATCTGAAGTCAAGTCAGAGTTAGAAAAGCTATGGCAAGCCGTATGAAGGTGGGGACGATGAACACACAGAGAACATGAAGAACTGAATAAGTGGGTCCAGAAAAAGGAAACATCAGATAGGCATACAAACAAATAAGTAGCAAAGTCTCAAGAAAGATACTGTCCTACCAGCAAAAGAGATTGTAACTCTCTAGAACTGTAATTCCTCCAAACTGATTCCTCTAAACTGCTACACCCTAATCCTTGTAAGAATGACATTTATTGCCATCCAGTTATTTCTGATAACTAAGCCAATCTGATGGGAAAGCTACTATATGCTAATGTGGGACCTTTGTGAAGTACTGTGTCAAGACACCCACTTTTTGCCAATAGCCTGGGAATCTGGAGTTCTTTCTCGGAACTCTTAAGAGTGGTTCCAGGAAAAGTTACCTCATAGGCTTGATTCAAGGAAATGAAACTCTTCTGTCTTTTACTGGCTGTTTGAAAATATGGTCACTCAAGCAAGATATAACTTTTTTCCGAAGTACATCATGGTGTACCCCTCACATTTATTACAACTATACAAAGGAATTCTACTCATCTTAGATCTCATAGTCCTTGAGTTGGTTTCTGCTGGCTGCTTGGTGCTCACTTCCTGGTAGAGATCATAGCAAGATGCATCTTCTTTTTCCAGTCTCTAGAGACCATCTGGAGCTAAACAGAAACCTAACTTGGGACATCTCTGGCAGCAATGAAATTCCCTTCCATAATCACTTTAGGATCATGAATGGCACTCCTTGCATATGAGAGCAGAGTGGCCCAAGCTCTTCTTGAATATATGCTTGCTCTGTCTTGAGCATCAAACCACACCCCACTCCTATCTCACACATAGATGTTGGGAAGGCAGCTGTGAAGAATGACAGAGGGGCAGAGTCTCAGGCTGGGAGATTCTGCCAGGAGAAACAAGGAGGTATCATGAGAGGAGAAGGGGATGGGTTTTGGGAGCTCGGAATTAACAGGGTATGGAGGGTAAGGAAACCAATATTAGATAAGATACAGGAGAACATAGAGAAATAAGGGAAGGAGGCAGAGGAGAGAGTAGGAAAAAACAAGGCAGAGAATATAATGAAAGAAGTGCAGGAGACTGCAGGGGAGGACATGAAAATAGAATATAGAAGAAACAAAAGTGAACAGCCATGAAATGAGATCGATGCAACAGAGGGTTGTGTTATTGGTGCAGAATCTGAACCGTAACTGCCAGGGTTGGAATCCCAACTGTATAACTTTGGAATAATAACTATGGGAAACAATGACTATGAGCTTCAGCTTGTTCTTCTGTAAATGGTGTAATAATCCTACCTCACAAGGTTGTGAGAATCCAGTATGATCACGTGTGTTGTCTTAGCACAGAGCTTTGCTAAGTGCTAAGTGGTGCTACTGTGAGTGAGGTTAAAGGAGAGAGGAACAGAAAGGTGAAGGAAAGAACAAAATGGAGGAAGCTAGAAGGAGAGAGATTTGGACAGAAGAACAAAAAAAGAAAGAAGTGAATTTCTCCTAATAATTTTAACCTTTCTTTTTCCATACTATGTTCCAACTTTCTTTGCCCACTCTATTACTTTTACCTGTTTTCATGACACTTGGGAAAAACAGGTACATGGTGAATATGAATACCTATTTAAATGTATTTTTGTATTAAACTAACCTGCAGTAGGTTGTATTTCTTTAAGAGTTGAAATTATTCGGGGGCACCTGGGTGCCTCGGTCCTTTAAGCATCTGCCTTTGGCTCAGATCACGATCCTGTGGTCCTGGAATCAAGTCCTGGACAGGGTTCCCTGCTCAGCAGGGAGCCTGTTTCTCCCTCTCCTACTGCCTGCCACTCTCCCTGCTTGTGTTCTCTCCCTCTGTCACATAAATACTTTTTTTTTTTTTTAAAGAGAGAGAGTTGAAATTATTCCTTGGAAATGAGTAAGATCAAGGTTACATGATGTTAAACCAGTCATCCAAAAAAACCATTTATTTTCCCTTCCTCCTTACTGTATTGACTAGCTATTGACAGAACTGAATAAATTGACTGGTTATTTTGAAATGTGTGAACCCAGCTGTAGCCTGTAAGGAGAATAGAGCACCTAGTGTTCTTGGTGGTGTATCTTTCCAAGTTTCTCTCCACAACATGAACCACTTCCTTTTACTTGAAGTCATTTTGCTTTTCTCATTAGTCTCATGGTCCAGGGCTAGTGTTGAGTACTGAGGGAGCTCTAAGCACAAGACCATAAAACAACACAATACCCAAAGCATAGAAGGAATGTACTATGGAGTTGTTCTTACCCTCTCAAGGAAAGGAAGAAGAAAAGTGGAGCTGTAGGTGAAGTATGATAAAGATATCAGAGATCTATTCTTACAATAGGGAGGAGAAATGAAGCCATAGCCCATATCAGAAGGGAGAAACTCTATACACTCATCACACAAATGCTCCAAAGTGCACTTGGCATGGAGTTGAGTACTTGTCAATCACAGACATGCCTCCCTAATACTTCCACAGAGCTGGATAAATGGTGTGCTCACAGACCCGCAGCTGGCTTACCTTCACTGACCATGAGTAAGGCTACTCTTAAATGCCATTCAGAATAAACTGAAAGGAGTTTTATCTTCTTCATATAAACATGCCCTTTTGGAGGACCATGGGACTTACATGAAATATTGGTTAGTACTGGCACTGCTTCTCACATTTTCCTCATTCTGACACAGAGGTATGACAATATGGACATATCCAACCTTTCTTTCTTTCAAGTTATTCCCTTCTGTCAAAGGGCTTAAGAGGAAGTTTGATTCTACTTTCCTTCTTGAGTCAGAGACACAGTTTGCAACACTGGCTTCTACTGCCCTATGTTTGTCTTCAGATTCTACTTAGTAGCCATTTAAGACATTCCAAGAAGAGAAGTGTAAGGACCTCCTGACTCCAGGACTATGGGACACACAAGTTGATCATGATGGTGTTCTAGCACCATACCCTGCACCGTGAAGGCACAAGAAAAGAACTGACATATTATGGGGCAGGCTGTTTGGGAATAAAGAGACATAAACTAATTTTTAGAATAATTTTACTAGAGGGACACCTGGGTGGCTCAGTTGGTTAAACATCTGAATCTTGATTTCAGCTCAGGTCATGATCTCACAGTCATGAGATGGAGCCCTCCGCATGCTTGGTGGAGAGTCTGCTTGAGATTCTCTCCCTTTCCCATGGCCCCTCCCGCCCCCCAAATAAATAAATAAAGCTTTAAAATTTTTCATTAGAGTTATGCCGGAGATAGGTATACAGGCTATGGTAACACAGAGAAGGTCCTGACCCTGCCTGGGGAAGAAGACAGTGCTTGGATTCAGGTGTCACCTTACCCAAAGAATGAGGTGAAGTGAGTCAGACAATTAAGAGAGGAAAGTGAGTTCTAGATGGAGAGAAGAGAACAAGCAAATGTAGAGAGCTTTGACACATGACATCTATGGGTGGAAGAAATTTGTTGCTGGAAGAGTCAGGTGGGTCCTATGTACCACTGCTGAAGAGATGAGATTTTATCTGGTGGCTGATGGGAGGTCCAGAAGGGTTTTAAGCAGGGCAATGCCATTTTCAGACTAATTTTTCAACAATATCAATTTGGTTGCACTGCAGAAGACACAGCCAAAGTGAGTACACCAAAGAGAGACTATTTAAGAAAGTGGTTCTCAAAATTTTTGATACATTGTAAGATATACATTTTCATGGTAAAATGGCTATGAATGTTGGTGTGTATGTGTGTATTAACAATATCATAAAATGATATTTATTCTTGATACTATAGATGCTGCTTTATATTCTATTGCTATCTATTTAATTCTCTCTAAGTAATATCTATTCTATTTTTTTTTTATAAAATGCTAAATACAACTGACAGTTTCAACATAACTATTTCAGGGACTACTACAGTAATCTGGGGATAGCTGAGGAGTACCTGAACTGGAGAAGGATCAGCGGGGTGCAGAGGAGGGCACAGATTTGACAAGTATTTATCTATTTATTTATTTATTTATTTTTAAGATTTTTATTTATTTATTTGACAGAGATCACAAGTAGGCAGAGAGGCAGGTGGGGGGAGGGGGAAGCAGGCTCCCCGCTGAGCAGAGAGCCAGATGTGGGGCTCAAACCCAGGACCTGGAGATCATGACCTGAGCCGAAGGCAGAGGTTTAACCCACTGAGCCACCCAGGTGCCAAATGACAAATATTTAGAAAGTAAAATAAAATAATAATTATTTATTTGATGGAGAGGTGTATGATGTCCAAGTTTCCAGTTTGGCTAAAAGTGCTTTTAATTGAGACAGGAAGAACAGATTTGAAAAGAACTATAAATTCGGTTTTGAAACATGTTGTATTTATTTATTTATTTGTCTTAAAGACTTATTTATTTGAGAGAGAGAAAGAGCACGAGCAAGAAGAGGAGCAGAGGAAGAGGGAGAGAATCTCAGGCAGACGACTCACTGAGCACCAAGCTCAACACAGGGCTCAATCCCAGGACTCTGAGACCATGACCTGAGCCAAAATCAAGATGCTTCACTAGACTGAGCCACCCAGGCGCCCCAAAATGCTGTATGTAAGCAGTGGAATGTCATCAGGCACTGGGCTTTTGCCTGAATCTGAAATCAGAGAGGAATCCTGAGCAGAGACAGAGTTTGGGGAGTCACCAGAGTTTGGGAAGTAAAGCTACAGAGGTACATGAAAGCATCTAGAAAGTGCATGGAATGAGAAAAGCAATCAGCCAGAATTCGAATACTCCTGTTTGAGGAGGGGAGGAAGACAGATGATGAAAAAGAGAAAGTGTGAGAAAGAGTATTTGGAGCAGCAAAAAGAGAGTAAAATCATTTGGGAGAGAATGGTTCCTAGTAAATCTGTGTTGAATAAAGGCTTACTGAGTAAGTGAATAAGGAGAGGGTTTCAGAGGAAGGTCTCTCAGCTCAAGGCAGAGAAGGCAAAAAGGAGCTCGTTGGACACCATGGTAAAGGCAGTGGGAGCAGAGGCCTGTGAGTAAGTCTGCCTGCTGCAGCTTGGGTGGTGCCTGGGAGGTGAGGAGGGGGAGCAGCTTGGCCAAGAAGAGAAAAAAGAATAAGTTAAGGGATCAACAGGGGGTCTGTCACTGGCCTTTGCTATTGGTTTTTTGTTGTTGTTTTTAAGATTTTATTTATTTATTTGACAGAGAGAGAGGGAGGCAGAGAGAGAAGGCGGGAAGCAGGCTCCCTCTTGAGCAGAGAGCCCGATGTGGGGCTCGATCCCAAGACCCTGGGATCATGACCTGAGCCGAAGGCAGATGCTTTAACCCACTGAGCCACCCAGACGCCCCGTATTGTGTTGTTTTTAAGACTAAGACATGTGAATAGGGAAAGAGGCAGAAGCAAAGGAGAGATTACAAATGTGAGAAAAAAAAGAAAGGAAAAAGCCAGAGCCAGGTCCTGGAAGGACTGAGAAAAGAGCGCCAAGGGCAAAGATGTAGAAACTGACTTACGAAGGGAAGGGGGAAAGGGAAGGGTCACATCACCTGCTGAGGCCAGAAGGGAGAGAAGGATGGGTATGGGTGTCAATGAGAGGACACAGACCCGGGGAAATTCATATCCTCACAGTGAGTTTCTCATTAGGCACAAGTAAAGCCACTTGCTGCAAGGGCAGCTGCAGGGTCAGGAAGGTTGACAAAGGGAAGGAAGTTCAGAATAAGCACTAACGGAAGTGAGAGAGGGCACAGAGCAAAAATAAGGTGTCAGGTGGTACTGAGGGTCCAGCAGAGGGGAGAACCTTGACTTTATTCGAATTTCAGCTTCAAGTCATGTGGGATTTTTTCCCCGCCAAGTTTAGATAAGGAAACGGAACAGGCAGATCCTGAAACTGACAGTGCTGGGTCTTTCCTGGGAGGTGTAAGGAGATCAGGATGGCACGGAATTTGAGAGAGAGCCTGGACAGGCAAGAAGGAGGGGAAAGGAGACTAAAATCCCCTAATTAGGGGATTGCCAGGCGACATATTCTATTTCCCAGCGTCCTTTGCACCTAGATGTGGTAGGTGTCTAAGTGAGCCAAAGAAGATATAAATAGAAGCATTATGTGGGGTTTCTGGGAATTCTCTCCCAAAGGGAGGGCATGTACTATTCTTCCTCTCTTCCTCTGTCCTACTGCTGGCAATTAGATGTGATGGCTAGAGCTCTCTCGATGTTATCTTGGATCACTGAGGCAAAGCCTATATGGCGGAGAAATTATTGGAAAAAAAAAAAAATCAAGGTCCCTAAAGACATTGGAGCAGCCACACCAGCCCTGGACTGCCCACTTGTATGTCTCTTTTACAGGAAAGAGAAATAAACTTCTATCTTGATTAAAGCATTACTTTTCAGGTCTCTTTCATTCCAGCTGAACCAAAGTCCAGCTACATCAATGTGCACACACAGTGACGGGACCACTTGGAAGGCTGCCTTGAAAGAGAATGTGAACTCTCTACCACCTAACACCAAGCAGAAAATTTTACAATAAGCAAAGAAGCTTTGGTCTTTCTAGGAGATTACAGACTGCTCTTGATTTGAAAGGAGAAAAAACAAAAGCTAAAACTTGGATTTCTTCATGAAATTTTTAAAAAAGAAAAGGAAGCCTCAGGGACATTATTGCCTTTTTTCCTGTGATGGCAAGCAGTCGTCTCTGCACTTTTTGTAAAGAAATGTACTAAAATTAATGACCACATTAACACCCAGCATGACACATTTCCACTGTCTTACACATTTTTTTTTCCTTCCCTGAAGGGTCGGAATTCCCATCGGTAGGCATAAAATGGTCTAAGCCCAAGCCTAGTAAATCACTTGCATTGGCTTGTTTTTAAAGTGACTAAGCAGCTGGAGTTTTCAAGGTCAGAGGAATCATCTGCCAGGGTCACATGTGTTTCACATGTCAAGTAACGTATATGGGTTCCACTCCATCCAGGATTGTACAGAAAAAGACATTTGCAAACAAGTGATCCAAAGCCATGTTTCCAAACAGCTGCTATGGTTATGCGGATAAGAGTTACTATGTAAACTGTGTAAGTTGAGGACTATGTTTCCAGTCACTCCAAAAGAATAGTCATTACAATCCATAATGTCGAAACTGAGAGGACCTGTTTCTGATCATGAAGACACACAATAAATACTCCATCAGGATAAAAAGTGAAAGTATATGATTGCTGTTATTATCATAATGATCTTGTTCATGTGCAAGTGGGAAGAATGTGTACTGGGTATAAAAATAACACAAACACAGAAGTAAGATGAAACCTGGTGGACTTCAGGTAATGAGCCTTGGCTAATACTTATCTCTCCACTTGATGCTGCAGGCAACACTGACTAGAACCTACAGACATGACTCCTGGGTGCTAATAACCTCCTTAACAAGCTGGACTAATTGGTATTACAGAGCCAGACTCATGGCACAGGGAGGGATGACCTGAGGATTTAAGGAATTTAGGAATAGAAAAAACTTTTTTTTTTTTAAACTTCACATTTTAACTCATAGCATATTTAGAGATGTCTGGCTTCAACAAAGAGAAGGACAAGGGTATTGATTTTTGTGAACAGCTCTTCCAGTGGGTTGTCCTAACTCAAAAGGGATAATTGGCTTTGAAGAGTAGCTCTTATATTGAGTTTTTATTGAGTTCTCATAATGTTCTTGGTATGTGCTCTTCAAAGCCCACAATCAGCCTCTTCATCTTGTTTATATTTACCAGTCCTAACGATCTCTCATGTGTAAGACGTGCTGAATGAAGATTGCCTTCTGACCAGTTAACCCCTCTCTGCAGGTTTTGAGGTTGGCTTCTGTATTTTGTAAGCAAAATAACAGGCACCTCCCAGTCAGCAGAGTGGCACAGACAGGCATAGACAAATACCCACTCTAGCTAAGTATGGGCGCCATTCAAGCTGACTCTCAGCTCTGAGTCACTTATACAATCAAGTCCCTGAACATGTTTCTGTCCCTAATATTTTGTTGCTCTAGGCAACCATCAAGTCCACACGAAGACTTCTGCCAACTGGAGAGGATGACTAGCCAGGGAAGCCAGAATTTTCTTTTAACTCTTTGTTGAAAATTCAAAATAGTAAATGGTGGGTATCCTGGATATTCTCTACAGGATCTACATTGGGAAAAGTGGAATTCAGACACTGAGTTAGTGTATCTTTTATTCGCTTCTTAGGGAAATATAATTATATAGAAAATATAATTATAGAAAGGTAATTCATTAGAAGTATGCATTTTTAAAAAAGAAAAAAGAAAACAGCTGGTTGGATATTTAAATATCATCTAATCTAATATCCTCATTTTATAGATGGAAAACCAGTGCTCGCTTTGGCAGCACATATACTATATAGATGGAAAACAGGGAGATAGAGTGACAGAGGAGTGATTATAGCTCTGGTCCCCAGACCCCAGGGTTATTGCTCTTTCTATAACTTTCACAAGTTCAGGGCCCCATGTAGGATGAAGGAAAGTTAATAAATCACAAGTGAGGAGCACCTGGGTGGCTCAGTTGGTTATGCATCCACCTCTTGATTTTGGTGCAGGTCATGATCTTGGGGTTGTAGGATTGAGTCTTGCATTGGGCTCTGTGTTCAGTGCGGCATCTCCTCGAGATTCTCTCTCTCTCCTCCCTACCACCTGCGTTCTTTCACTCTCAAAAAATAAATAAATCACAAGTGATTATCTTTCCTTTGTAATAGCAAATGTTTCTGTAAAGGGCTAATTCACTGAGGTGCTGGAAGCAATCCTAACTCTGCCACTAGGTAGTGATCATTCATTAACACACCCATTACAAAAGTCTGGCCAGGAGGGACATTTAACTATTCTAACATTTGAAAAGCACTCAAGGTGTATTATTGCTTATCTGAATGTGATCTTTGCTTCCTGAATTCTTAATACACTTGTTGTCTGTGACACAATCCTGGAGAGTATCTAAAATTCTTGGTGTCTTTTTCATATGAACAATTATATCTTGCTAATTTCTTGGAAGTAGGACTGCATCTTATTCATTCCCATTTCCCTGAAACCCAGAGTACAGAATTAAACATGTTTTTGTTGATTGCTTGATGATAAGTCAATATTAATTTTATTAGTTCTTATAGTTTAATAATAATCTATTTACCCAGAAATTAATTGTCCACGTACTGCTACAGTTCAGTACCAGGCGCAAAGAGCCCCAGAACAGTCAACAAATGCATTTAAAAGCTTATTTGTTAAAAAGCAGAATCAGGTGGCTGATTCTGATGGCTACCAGAGGGAACAGGGTTGAGGGGATGGGTGAAATGTGTGAAGAGTGGGAGGCACAGGCTTCCAGTTATGGAATGAACAAGTCACAGGGATGAAAGGCACAGTATAGGGAATATAGTCAACGGTATTGTAATAGCGTTGTATGGCGGATGGATGGGAGCTACACTCGTGGTGAGAGTAGCATAACATACAGAGAAGCGGAATCACTATGTGAGTCAACTAATGTGAAACTAATATAACACTGTGTTTAAACTATAGTAAAATTGAAGAAACAAACAAACAAAAAAACCCCTTATTTGTTATATGCATTAAATATTCTAAAGCTCTACCTTAGAGATGGACTGGTCCCAACCCCGCTTTTATTTTGAGTTCATTTGTTCTCATTCAGACTCAGTGCAATGGCTAGGACTCTGGTTTGCCAAGGTGAAAGAAGCAGCAGATCAGAAGAGGCCACTGATGCCAGGTTCACTAAGAACGTTAAGAGGTAATCATTGAGTGCAGGAAATGAGAAGTTAAAATGCAGCAACATTTGGGTCTCCTAAATGTTGGGGGGAAAGTCCATAGATCATTAGCTCTAAAATGCCTCTGTGAATGTTAAGGAAGCATAGAGGAATAGATGTATATAGTCATGACCAGAGCCACTAAAAATAATTTCCTTACATTCAGTGCGTGCCTTTAAGAGGTTATGAATGAGCATAATACCTTTCAAAGATTTTCATTCTAAATGATTAAGATTATGAATTTGGTTTCCTAGAATATTTGTCATATGTCATATAGATCATTTTCTTCTAAATGAAATGTAAGTAATCCACGCACTGAGATAAACCAGCCTTAAATTCCAAATTGGAATTCAAGTATCAAACTATATTAATCCAATACATAATCCTATATATGTTACATATAATAGCAAGGATCATAATAATTCATACACTGTCAGAGCCATTCTACATCCACTCAAAATCATGACTACCAGTTACTAAACCCCACACATCTGTTCTTTTATCATTTACAACAATCTCCTGCTCCATATTTCTGCAATCTAGCTATCTTGTTAGGAGAGGGACTTTATTTGACCTTATTCTTAGACATCGCTATTGTGCTCTAACTGGTCTCTGAAACTTTTATATCTTCTTTCATTCTTTGGAATTTTAAAAATATTCCTAGGAGATTCTAATGAACCTACAAGTCTGTGAACCACTATCCTAAATGCCTAGCGCAACATTCATGTGACTCTTAATTACACCCTAAAATGAAACCAACTCCTTTAGCGGCAGACATCATACGTCAGTGATTTCTGAGCTTAGCTGCCCTTTAAGTGTGGCTCCCTCCATTTCCAATTCCCCCTTCTGTTTACTTAACAACTATTTGATAATTCTTAGGTGCCACTTCTTCCAGAAGACCTTCCTTATCTTACGTTAGATCTCTAGCAGAGAAGTACTAACGTTTTCTCTGCTTCTCTTTTTAGAGGTGCCATTTGACACTCAGGCTCAAAGAGACAAAGATGGTGGGGTGGGAGTGGTTCTCTTCGTTTTACTTTTTCTTTGTAGGGAAACACCTAAGGGGATCTGTCACACTTACGAATCCACCCTTCTTTGAAGGTTTGATGTGAAAGCAGATTGCTACGCTTTGCACAAAGGCATTTTAAATGTGCAGGTGTGACTGTCCAAATGAACAACAATACTTTGAACTATTATAGAACCTTTCATCAAACGATATCAAAACAATTCAGCTTATAAAGCCTTAGAAAGCTGGTAGGCAAAATTTTCTATTGATATATAAATGGGGACTTACTGCATTAGCTATGTGGGTGATTTATTTCAAGTCCCAAACAATGGGACGTTCGTTTAGGCAGAGGAAACGATTTTCTGTGGGTGACTTCTCCAAGTTGTGACATTTAATTTCAAAAACGTTTAAGAAAAAAAAAACTTTTAAAAAAAACTTTGTTGAGTTTTAATTGCCAGTTCATAGGCATTTATGTTGAGAACTTAATAATCCTTTTTTCTTTAAAAAAATATGGAATGCTTACAAATTTGCATGTCATTCTCAGGCAGGGGCCATGCTAATCTTCTCTGTATCATTCCAATTTTAGGATATGTACTGCCGAAATGAGCGTAGAACCTAATAATTATTTTCCCCTCTTTAAAAAATTTTTTTAAATTTTTTATTAATATATAATATATTATTAGCCCCAGGGGTACTTATTTTTCCCTCTTAATTCGACCAAGCATTAGCTTCTTTTTTGGATAATCCAAAGATGCTCATTGAACATACTAAAATGGACTTCACCTGTGGTGAGGGAGAACAATACTTACTAATGGTTTTTAAATGAAGAAAAGTGTGGTACAAATCAGTTTGGGTCTTATTATTATTTAAATGTGTAGCTGAGTACTAAGTCTCTCCACGAACACAAATCTAATCTTTTTCTGTCTTCCTCCTTCTGGCTTCTTTCACTGTTTTTCCTCACATACAATCCTGTGAGCTCCAGACTGGGAAGAGCGGTACTTTCCCATTTTCCCATATTTTAAATATGCTGTAAAGTAAACATGAGCAAAATGTGTCTGAGGAATGTTTTATCAGACTATGGTTTTTATTTTGTTTTGTCCCAGCATATTAGTTTTTCTTTTTTTTAATTTTTGCCCCATTTCAATGGTTTCTTTGATGTCTTGTTTTGACCAGCTGCTAAGCTTTTTTGTGGCTGTCCATTTACATCACTTTAAAAAATGGTACATAAATGAAATTTGAAGAAAATGAACAGTACTTTCACATTGTTTCAAAATCAAACATGTTCCTAAGGCATCTGATTTATGGCAGATGGAGAACAAAACCTTCCAGAGGGAGGGCTGTTAAATGAGTCTTAATTGCTTGCACATGAAAATATAGTGACTAAGATTGTGTGCACAATTAGGAATTTAAACATGTAGAAAAGAACTGGCCATGGAAACATTTTTGCAGGCATAGCTAGTTTGTATGAACACAGACAAAAGAAGACAAGTTAGTAAAGGAAAATAATTTCAAGAGAAATTTGGTTATTTACTTCCTTTTTCTTTATGTCAATCTTCTAATTGTAAAGATGATTCATTTACCTCTGAAACTCACTGTACACTCAAGAAAAAAAAGTTTTGTTCAAGAATTAGAATTTCTTTTTTAGTCCCACTCTGTGCCAGATACTAGGCTTGGTGCTTATTCATTTCATTTAATCCTAACAATAATTCTCTGAGATAGGTTGGTTATTGATCCACATTGTACAGATGACAAGTAAGTTGCTTAAATTGAAATGGCTAACAAGTGGCATAGGCAGGCTTCTCTCTATTGACGGAATAAATCCAGAGCCACACGCTGGCCCTTTTCCCTGCCCCAGCTCTACCGTGCCAAGCTCTTCCCCCAGAAAAAGATACATACCTTTCAAAAAAAAGTAACCCTAAAGGTCTTCTACTTTCAGTATCCAGTCAAAATGCCTTCCTAGTGTTGAGTATATGGCATGGTGAGGTTGGGTTTTGGGCCAAAGTTAGTCAGGTCTGGAGTCAGGGCTTAGGACAGAAGATGGCAGGTTTAGACACAGAGGCCAGAGTGGGTTGGCTTCAGAAGCACTGTCAGAGTTTGGGGGTCACATGGAAGCATCCAGTCAAGAGATTCATGCCTTAGTGGCTGTGTAGGAAGTACCTGTGAGGGCAGTGAGGTTCTGTCTGACTGGTTCTGTCACAATGTGTGGTCCTCAGTGTAGCTCCCCATGGCCTGGTGCTGTGCTCTCCTCCTCACCATAACACTGACATTCCCGATGAGTGCTCTGTGTAGTGCTCTACAGTGAGCTTCCATTTGTCTTCAGAGATTTAAGTCCATTTCATGCCTCTGATGGACTGAAATGCCTTTTCTAGTATAATTCAAGTTCTCCAGATTTTTTTTTTTTTCTCCTTGGAAACCTTTACTTTCCTGGGATGGGGTATAGGCCATTTCTAAGAGGGACTCTGATGAATGTCACTGTGTGATTATCCATAATTAAAGTTCAAACAATGACCTTCAAATAAACTCGGAAACCCAATTCATCCATGTACTGGGGCTCTACTTACATGTTCTTCTTAGAAAGTTGAAAGGCTTAATAATAAACCCTCTCTATTATTCTGTATCCCTTAAAGTAAACTTAACTAGGTGCTGACTTATTAGACCACAGTCCATTCAGATTACTATTAAAGATTATAGCAATGCAAATTATTCCTCACTTTCATTCCTGGTAAGCAAAACAGGAGCCACAGATTATGTGACCCTATGCAGAACTAAGCACAAAGGAAGTATCAATCAATGTGTGTCAATCAAATGATCAGGCAGTCAAATCACTTTTCTCAGGGATACGTTAAAGAACACATTTCTAGAAACTTAATATCATAAAGAGCAGCTTGCTGAGAAATATAGCAAAGTAAAGTGTGTTGGGCCAACTTTCTTATCTATAATCAATAATAATTTTTGAAATACCAATATTCATTTCCCCTTTTTAATGGTACCTTACTTCACTTCAAAAAATTATTTGGTGTCTCCACTGATAATTTTAATAGCAGCATAGCCCATAATGACCAAGTGCTTCCTATGTGCAATGCATTGTGCTGGGGTTTTTATAAATATCATCTCAAATTTCATGAGCTCCTTATGAGATAATTACTATTACTATGCCCACTTCAAAAACGAGGCACTTGAGGCTCTGAAGGGTTAAATGAAGTGTTTGAGGAGAAACATCTGTAAGCAGCATAGCTGAGATATAAATCCACATAATCTGGCCACATAATTTATGCTCTTAGTACTACAGTATAATACATAGTCTAGAAGAACAGCCAGATGCCTTGTTCTCCTGTAGCCAAGACCAGAGGCCCAAACTCGACCAATGAGACCCTCTCCTGGCATTTTACATGCCACAGATGAACAAAGAAACTAAAAACAGTTGCAGGAGGCTCACTGCGTTGCTCCTGCCATGAGAATTTCCCTCTATTTGTGCCTCTCTAGCACTCTCAAGATGAATTGTTTCCTTTAACCCTGATCCACCATCCTGCCCACTAATATCCAGGAATTGGAAATTATTCCAATATTTTATTTTACTTAAGTAGACTGAATTTCATTTTACTAGTCTTTATTTTATGTAAGTTAGCAGAGTTGGTTTTTACCCTGCAACCAAAGGATCACTGCTGATCCACCATCACCTGAGGGGAGGGAGAAGCCAGCCTAGGAGAGAATTGTATGAATCCTCAAAAAGGAGGATACTGAAGCATGGTTAAGTTCCCAGTGATAATGTGATAGACTCAGAGATACTGTGTGCCAAAATGTCATGGTGATTTTCTCTGCTGCCCTTTCTGTTGAAATGATGAGGGCTTGGTTCCCTCTCTAAGCCAGTGGGCTGGGACACGCCAGCCTCTCCTTTGTCTCCAGGACTTTGAGCAGTTTCCAGTGAATGGAGCAGGCTTGGGAAGATCTTTAGAAAGACAGACTGCAAGGTATGACTGAAGAGGCAAGAACACTTCTAAAGATCATTGCTTTCCCGTCACAAAAGGACAAGATTTCAGATGAAACTAACTCTTTCAAAGTATCCCCTGGAAAAACCTATCTATATGCTTATTCTGTATGTTGCCATCACTCTACAGTTCAAGGACACTGTCTTGGGAATGTCTCCCTTTGGAGTCCATGCCGTATTTCTTTCAAATGCCTCAAAAATGTCTTATCCCTTGGAATGGATTCATTTCTAGAATTATCCTGGTCCAGGATATTCTGACATGCTATTTACTGACTAGGGTTGGTAGTCATGTTTGAAATAATATTTCTGATCAAAAGTGAAGCATGACAGTAAACCAATCAGGTGGCCTTTTCCTAATACAGTCTATGAAATGAATTATATGTAAAACCACTTTTTCTCTCTCTATTTTTAAAGATTTTATCAATTTATTTGCGAGAAAGAGAGAAACACAAACAGAGGGAGCAGCAGACAGAGGGAGAGGGAGAAGCAGGCTCCCTGCTGAGCGGGGAGCCCGGAAGCGAGACTCCTTCCCAGGACACTGGAATCAGGACCCAAGCCGAATACAGATGCTTAATCAACTGAGCCACCCACGTGCCTTTCTAAAACCATTTCCAAATGCTCTCAGCAGGGGCAGTTGGGCTAAAAATGGTACAGCTTACAAAGATAACTACTTTGAGGATCAACGTGAATAGGGTAATAGTGTCTATGGATAGTCATACTGCCTACCTTTTCAGTAGAAGCTAACATTCATTATTGCCAGACACTGTGCCAAATTTTCTACACATTACCTTTTGTAATCCTTAAAATCAGAAAGGTATTATTATAGTTATTCACCACACTTTAACAGAAAAGACTCAGAGTATAGAGTAAGTTGTCTAAGATCACAAAGTGAGTGAGCAGGAGAGCCAGCCATGAAACCCCAACCTCCCGCTTTCTCTCCTCCAGGTTCTGACTTGTATATCAAATGAGCAAACAAAACTTACAAGAGTTTGGAATTTTTTCCAAAATAAAAACCGGCTGGAAGAGAAAACCTAGGTCTATTTCTAGGTGAACAATTCTAGTTAAAGAGCCTAGGCACATAGTCACGGACATGAGGCATCTCAGAATCCCACGTCTGCCCCTCACCTTCCAACTCTCAGTTCCAGGGCCTTTTTTTGTTCCCTTCCCTACTGACGTGGGCAACATTTCTTCTTTTACTGCTCTGTCTTCTACTTTCTCGTGCTGCAAAGTCTTCCCGAAGTTCATGCACTGGGTCCCCAGACCCTTTCTAGTCTGAGCTAAATAACAACGTAGACAGATTCCTGGTTCTCTAGAGAAAAGACCTCTCATCCTGACTCATTTCTTCCTCCCTTGTTTAGCTACTGACTCATTTATAAGCCCTCTGTTTTCTTTTAACTGAATGCTCTTCATCAATCAACAGTGCACATTTTATCTTTTTCAGTTCTGAGAACCTCTAGGAGGGTGATTCTAAAGCTCAGTGGACGTATTTTATGCCTGACTGGGTCCTCAGAGCCTACACAGTCTTTCACATCTCAGAAACAGAGAGGGAAAGAGCAAAGCCAGGAGGGCACACAGAAATGAGGTTCTCCACGTGGACAGCTCAGTGTGCAGCATGCAAATATCGGACATAGCAGAAAGAAGGAAGAATAAGCACCCATTTCTATTACCGGGCGTGAAAATACAGAGAACTACATGTACTTCCAGAGTGCCCACCGTGCTGGGTAAGAACCACACAAAAAGGAGAGATAATACACTAAAAAGCACTGGATATTTAATTATTAAAATATCTAGAGGAAGCGCATCTGGGGGAGGAGGGGGTTAAGGAATTTCATGGCTAGAAAAAGAAGCCAAGAAAATGATAATGGGTATGAAGAGCCTACACTGAATCTAAAAGAAAGAGAGCACGAATCTTATCACTCTGTAGAAACTGCTGTTTCAGGGGTTAATAGTGAGTGGTCCTAGAAGCAAGGGGAGTGCCGACTTCCAAGCACTGTCTTACTCCCAACATTCTATTTAAAATTTTTTAGAGATTTGTTTATCTTAGGAAGACAGAGAGTGGGAGAGGCATAGGGCGAGGGAGAGAGAACCCCAAGCAGACCCCATGCCCAGTGCATGGAGCCCAGTGTGGGGTTCAATCCCAGGACCCTGAGATACTAACCTGAGCTGAAGCCAATAATCAGATGCTTCATTCAACTTTGCCACCCAGGCGCTCCTGCCCCCAAACTTCTGGCATGCTCCATCTGAGGCACTTCTCCCACAGCCCATGCAGCATTTTCCCTATGAAAATTCCTGCCCTGGGTACTCTCACCAAAATAGGAACTTCAGAGGAGTCAGGAAGAGGACTGTGGGAATTAAGGAATTATCGAGGAATTCTATATCCCCGGCAGGAATCCTTCCCTTAGCTTATGTCACTTTCTTCAGGTTTCCCAAAGGTTTCTCTGTATCCATAGACCTTAGCCATCCTCTTGCCCTACTCTCCACTCATACCCATTCAGTAAAAGGATCATATAAATTCATTTTCTGCTCTCCCTTAAAAAATAAAAAAAGAAGAAGAAGAAAAGAAATTCCCAGGGAATAACTCTCCTAGGGGAGAGGCAAATGTGGGTTTTTTTGTGCACATGTCAATAAATCTTAAGAAGAGAAACCTTAAGGACATGCTTTGAGTCAGCTATAACCTATACTTTGTCATTTGTAGCTGTTTATTGGATTCTCATAAGATTTAAAGGATATTATGCATGTAAAGTCTTTAGTACATATTAAATGTCAGAAAATGTTACCTTTTATTAATATTAGTAGTCATGATATATCCAATGGATTTTTAAAAAACATTTTCTGAGATGGTGAAAGAAGGCTGCTAGAAGTGAGCTCCCCATTGATTCATGGACTCAAACAATTCAGTGTTTAACCAGTAAAATTTGGGAAGTTAGACTCAAAGGAATTTTCATTACTTTGCCCCACCACAGTAATGCGTTTCTGAGTAGGCCTAAAATATTCTCTAAGGCATACATGGGTGGGAAGCACTTTGTGGGTAAAGGGAGCAACTTAAGAATGCAGCTTTTGTTCTTTCTTTAGTTGTTTTTTTTTTTAAAGGAAACTTGGTACTGTGTCTAAGAAGACAAAAAGGATACAGTTACTAAACATAACATTTCCCAAACCTGCTCCCACCCGCATACACAAACATGGACTTGATCCTTCCTTTTCTTCTAGAAGAGCAAGCTGAACTATTAAAATCTTGTATACATTTCGAGAGATAACAGCGATGACAGCCCAGTGATGACGACCATGATGACGTGGTTTGCACTGATAATAATATCACCTTGTCTTTCCTTCCTAATCACACAGCACTTCACACATAGTATCTTATTTATCCTAGACTGCATTGTTATATGGGGGTGTGGGTGTCACTAACTCTCTTTCCAGAAAGACAGTGATTTTACAGCAAATTATGAGCAACCCCATGGCAACGTTATACGTGGGCACTCTCACCTGCATCAATCAGTATTCCATTATGACCCCAAATTTGGCTGGTTCAATGATCTACCTGGGAGCACTCATTAATAATAAAGGTCGTGAACCTTATCCCAAAGACTGTTGTGGACTGTCTGGAAATTCGTGCTTTGATGTTTGTTTTCCACCATCCACTGGTGATGTGGTCAGGTGGCTTTGGGAAATACTGTCCTTTTCAAACTTAGGGCAGTGAGGAAGGGATAATGGCTACAGGGAACTTGGGTGACATTCAGATCCTATCTTTGGTGGTAGTTTTGCTAATCACTGGCAAGATAATGGGACAGTCTTGCCACAGGTGTCACAAGCTCAATATCAACAGACACAGTACTGTCCTATTCAGGGATATTGTTATTTGAAAATACAGTTAATTCTTCACTGTGGCTCCCTAATACTGAAATATCATTACGCAGCTTCTCATTGGTACCTTTTCCAGGTGGGGAGAGGCAAACAGTCAACTGAGACCTGAGAAATACTTGCATGTTTGTCACTAGCTTCTGTGTAAAGCTATCTGCCTTTGCTTCTTACTAGTCAACAGCTAAGAAATGTCTTAATCTGTTATATGTGATTAAAATGTGTTAAATGTGTGCTTAATGCCCATTTAGCACTTTATCATGTATTCTTTAATGTAGAAGTATTTTTACATGACTAAAATTTTCTAATAAATCACTTAAAACCCTTTTTATTATAGGATTTTTTTATACCTAAATAGAATTCCTATATTATTTAGCATCTGGGATTGTTTTCCATCTTTGATGGATATATACATGTGCTGTGATGAACATCTATATATATGATTAAACTTTCCTGTCTTTTCTCATCACTCCTCAAGTTATTCAACTGCCAATTCTTCTCCAGTTGGTCTCTGGAAAGAGCTGTGGCTCCATCCCCTCATCTTCACTGGCCACAGCAACAATCTGAGTTCAGAGCTGCATTATCTTTAGCATGTACTTGACGAATGACAGCCTCCTATTAGTAAGGTGCTGTCTCTGTTCTCTGTTTTTCCATGTTTCCATTTCATTTCATTTCTTTCTTTTTTTTTCTTTTCTTTCTGTCTTTTTTTTTTTTTTTTTTTTTTTTTTTTTTTTGTGGGTTGGGGTTTTTTTTTTTTTTTTGGTGGGGGGTGAGGGAAAGGGTAGAGGGAGAGGAAGAGGAAGAGAATTTTGAGCAGGTTCTGCATGGGGTGGATATGGGGCCTGATCTCACAATCCTGAGATCAAGACTGGAGCCAAAATCAAGAATCGGATGCTTAATGAACTGGGCCATCCAGGAGTCCCTTTTCCAGTCTGTTCTCTTTACTGCTCCCAACATTGTCATTCTAAGATACATACTTGCTTCTCTGCACAGACATGATTGATGATTTTTGCTTGTCCTATAGAATAAAGTCCACCATGAACACTGGCTTCTAATAATCTTCACACTACTGCCCTAATCTTCTCCTGCAGCCTCCAATTTGGTTGGTCCATACACTTTTGACTCTTTGTCCTTTATTGTCTGCAGTCTCCTGATCTGACAGGCATTCCATGTTTCCACGCCTTACTTCTGCTGGTCCCCTGGGCTCAAGTGACTGTCCCCTAACTATAGGCATAACTCTATGTTCTTCAAAGCTCAGCAGGAAGCCTTCCATAGCAGTACATGTATAGTACATGTATTTGAAGTTGCTTCAGTCATGGCCCTTCACTTGCACATAGTTATTCGTGATTTCTTCTCCCCTTGACTGTGAATTCCTTGATGCCAGCAGTCACATTTTACTCATCTCTTGATCTCCAACCCCTACCTTATTGCAGGCCATATAGAAGGCGCACAGAAAATATTTGTCCACCACTGGCTAATAGTAATAATTAAAAAATTACAGCATTTACAGTACCTACCACTTGTTGAATACATTCTGGGAATCAATCACTGACTTAGGATTTACTGATGAGAAAATAAATGCTTAGAGAACTTCTGTCAATTGACCACAATTATGCAGCTAATTTGAGTAAAGCTAGAGTTTCGACCTATATGGTTTGACTCATAATGTCTTTATTGTACTAACTAAATGAATATGTAATCTCATTTAACTATGCCATTTAAAGTTATAACAAAATACTCAGAGCAGATATTCAGGCAATAGAGATTCAATTAATTATTTTTCCCATGATTATGCATTTGTTTTCACTGTTTAAAAAACCAAGTATGATGTCAATTAATTCCTGGTTGAAAAGTCACTGTGTCAGACATTTTTCTGTGTATGTATGTATGTATGCATGTATGTGTGTATATATATATATTCTATTAATGTATATAAGGCTAAAGAAAGGCAAAGTAAGTTAGCTTATAAGAAAGAAAGCAGGGGTGCCTGGGTGGCTCAGTGGGTTAAAGCCTCTGCCTTCACCTCAGGTCATGATCCCAGGGTCTGGGATCGAGCCCCGAGTCGGGCTCTCTGCTCAGTAGGGAGCCTGCTTCCCTTTCTCTCTCTCTCTGCCTGCCTCTCTGCCAACTTGTGATTTCTGTCTATCAAATAAATAAATAAAATATTTTAAAAAAAAAGAAAGAAAGAAGACTTTTACACCTTTAAAATATTGTAACAGTCATAGTCATATTCCATGCATTTAAGCAAATCTTTTAGTTTGATGCTTTTTGCAGTAAAGTCTTTTAATTTTTGAAAAGTAAACTTCTTTGACTTAAAATGAATTATTTATTTATTTTAAAAGGACTTTATTTATTTATTTGTGTGAGAGAGAGAGAGTGTGTGTGAGCAGGAGTAGGAGCAGAGGGAGAGGGACAAGCAGACTCTGCACCAAGTACAGAGAGCCCGACATAGGGCTCAATCTCACAACCCCAAGATCATGACCTGAACTGAAATCAAGAGTCAAATGCTTAACTGACTGAGCCCCCCAGGCACCCCTGACTTAAAAAGAACTTAAGCACTCAGTAGTCATTAGATATAATAAATGTAAAAGTAAAATAAGCAAAAAACTTCCTAAATGGTCAATATACAAACACTCACATACCACAATCTTCATCAATTTTTCATTCAAGCTACTAAACCACATGTACTCAGCATTTTTCAATCACATTCCTAAAAAAGTGAACTGAGCTCTCATTTTCGGCTATTATTAGAGTCTTGTTACAATCTGCTTTTATTAAAAAAAAAAGTGGGGGGAAAGGAACTACATGATGAAGCAGTGGCTGATACTTGATGAGGACTTCTATGGACCAGCTCCATCCTCCTGTTCCTCCAAGCACACTGCCCTATCACACATTTTAGCTCAATGTCTCCTTGAGCCTTGCTCCCCTATACCTCTTTTGCTTTCTTCTTCATATCTTGCTTTCAATTATTATCTGTTACAGTACATAGATTTCTTTTTGTATTATAAATGCTACTGTTTCTCTCTCTCTCTCTTTCTCACACACACATACACACACACAAACAGACTTAAAAGGACCTAAGTACTTGGTATCATTATTATTACCATAAAATAGTTTCTTGGTTTCTTTTCTTTAATAAGCTCAGAACATTAAGTGATTGGTCCAGATAATAGCGCAATAATTGTTCCAGTTAAATATCTTTGTTACTTTCCCCGGGTTGTTGGGACTTTAGCAACAGTTTTGTGCTTTAGAAGAACAATAAATGTACAAGGATAAGTTTCTTCTCATTGTGTTTTGACTGGTTAGTACTATTTGGATAATTTACTTTTTAAATCCTCTACTTACCAACTGTCTAAATTTTATCCAGAACACACTCATTTTTTTTTTCAGGAGCTGTGAATATTCAAGATGAGAAAATATGAAGTAGAGTGGAGACGTTCACCATAAAGTTTTTGGACTAAAACCCATTCTGTTTTATGCTTGTCACTGTGTCAACCTTAGAGGTAAAAGGAGAGCAAATATATTTATTGCTTGGAGAGAAAAGCTTATATTTTCTAAAATCGCAAGTCTTTTACCTTAGACCACCCAAGCTCTACTTACCTAATGGCCTATAAGTTATAGTCAGTAAAGATAATCAAAACAGCTATAAATATAAAAACCTCTCCAGTGAGAAGATGGAACATGATATTTTCTAATTTTCAAGTTTATATACAAGAAATACAATACTCTCTCTATCGCTCAGAATAATATCATCATCACAATAATATCCTTTAATTCTTCTTTTACTTTTCCCAGATATACACTTCTGTGTTGGGTCTGAAGGCTACCCTACTAAGACGGATAATTTTACAGGGGTGAAAGAAGGCCCCTGCCCTCAGTAATATTCATTCTTGGATCTATGTCTAAGTATCATTTGCTCTTACAAGTTCGCAGTTTTCTCATCTTTATTTAAGAGAGAGAGAATGAGTGGGAGGGGCAGAGGGAGAGGGAGAGAGAACCTGAAGCAGACTCCATGCTGAGCACAGAGCCCACTGTAGGGCTGGATCTCATGACCCTGAGCTCATGACCTGAGCCAAAATCAAGAGTCAGATGCATAACCAATTGAGCCACCCAGGCACCCCTCAGTTTTCTTATCTTTACAACAGAGCAGCTTAAATAAAATTTCCCTGAGTAACATTCACATTTGAAAATCCTTAACTTGAAAATGATTAAATAAGACAATTGAAAATATGGAAATTAGAAACATAGTAAAAATTGATATTGTACAGACATGACAAGGTTTTAAGAGATGACTTTTCCTGAGTTAACACTGTTTGAAAACAAAATGTTCAAAAGGACTAATTATGTCCAAAGAGACATGGCTGTACTCCTGACCCAATACAGAATAGCATGATCTGGTGATGGCTTGGGGATCCCTGACACTTTGCTGCCCCCTCATGTTTCAACATACTCTTGAGTTCTATTCTTTATTGCCCCTCAAGGATCTATGCAGGTGAGTCTTCCTCTAAGTAATAGAAGGATTCCTAAAAATGTTCTGTTGTTACTATTTAAAAACAATATAAATGAAATGTTCCAGAGAAGCTGACACGGCATCACTGTCTTCCTCCTCTATGCTCTGTTTTCAAATTAGCTTTAAGAACAACATCAAAAATGCCAAGCATGGATCAGTGTTGTAGGAAGACGCACTTGGTGAGTTACTTATAACCTGCTGACTTCTGGTGTTTGTCTAACTTATCTCCCTGAGTTTCTTCCACAGCACTGAGAGCTAGCTAATCACGGCCCCATTCTTCAAATGAGGGAGATAAGCTTTGCACTCCAGCTCCAGATGCTACACACCCTGTTTCTGTTACATCATAATAAAGAACAAAACAGCTATTTAGTATTAAGACTATTTTATAAATGTACATCTGGAAACTTTCTTTGAAAAAAAAATGGTGAGATCATTTTAGAACTATGTATTTACCTATTAGGTATGGAAAAAAACCTGCCAAGTGATTTAAATGCGTTAATTCTAAAGATACTAAATCAAGCTCTCCTAGCTTTAAAACATATTAATTGGAATAACCTCAAAAGGGAAAAGGGTATTCTAAGTTCTATGGAAGAAAACTTTAGAAAACACAGCATGACATACATAGACCATCAAAGTTCTTACCTCTTCTTTTAAAAAAAAAAATCAGTTGATTTATGGAAAAGTTAAAGAGAGTTCACTATTTTTCTTCAAAGAGCTATGACTCCAATGTAAGTTCTTTAATTTTGAAAATGATTCTGAACCACACTTTCCTGCCCAGATCACAAAAGCACCGATATCTGTGGCAGTGAGGAGAGGGAGAGAGCGCACTGGGAGCACTGGGAGGGCCCGTTTTTGACAGGCACCGAGTTAGTATGTCCCTTTTGACCATTTGTGGGGAGCTCCGTATTTGCAGCTCCCCTGCAACCTTTCTCTCATTCTTTCCTTTTTTCATCTCTCTGCCCTATTCTTTACGTCATCCCTAGTTCTACATCAAGAGAATACAGACAAGGGCAAAGTGATAGAGGAAATGATGCACTGAGTGCTTACCCTGTGAAGCACTATGCTAAGAGAATCTACATGTGAACTCATTTAATTTGGCAATAACTGTATGACATATGATAACCCATTTATAAATCAGGAAACTAAGGCAGATAAAGGTATGTGGCCTGCCCACGGCCAAGCAGCCATCATGGTAGAGCACGATTTGAATTCTAGATAGGTAGAGCATCCACGCTGCACAATTCCAGGGACTTCTGTCAGTGATGTTCTACAGGGTTGCCCCCCAGGGACCCTTGGAGCTGTCTCCACAGCAGCCTTTTGGACCCCCTCATGGGCTTTGCCATGTGCTATACTTTTCCTCTAGATCCTCAACAAAATATTGAAGAAGGTCAGTTCATCGTATGGGATGCCCCACTGACTCTTTTTTATTTTTAATTTTTATTTATTTATTTATTAAATATTTATTTATTTATTTGACAGGCAGAGATCATAAGTAGGCAGAGAGGCAGGCAGGGAGGGGTGAGGAGAAGCAGGCTCCCCGCTAAGCAGAGACTCTGATGTGAGGCTTGATCCCAGGACCCTGGGATCATGACCTGAGCTGAAGGCAGAGGTTTTAACCCATTGAGCCACCCAGGTGCCCCCCCACTGACTCTTTTTAACACTCTTCCCTACCCTTCTCAGGACTGCCATAGAGGTGTAGTGGGGTTCCAACAATAGGGGGAGTGAACATGGCAGGTAGGACCTGAACAGTCAGGTGCTGAGGGAGGGAATTCACTTTTCTGTGTGTCTCACCTTTTACTTCTGTCGAAGTTTATGTTTTTAAGGGCCCACTTTCCCAGAATGTGCTCAGAGAAAGGAATCTTTCCCTCTTCCTGCCTTCATCACTGTACCTTCCATTCCACTTTTGCACCTAGGTTCACTAGGCTGGGGCAAGGAAAAAGACTTCAATTTTCTAGCTAATTTCCTGGTGTGCTTTGTGGTGAACACAGCTGCACGAAGCAGTTAATGACACTTAATTAGCTTCCCTTCCTAGGTAAGATATTTCTGTAGCCCCATTGTCCCTAGGCCCCAGGTCAGAAGCTTGTGGGTACAAATGAGGCCATGTTAACCTTAATTCCCAGATTTCAGTTCCCTCTGGTATTGTTCCTGGGCCTCAATACTATGTGAACATTTCTGGGAGCTTCTAGAGGGTCTCTAACGTGTGTTTAAGACAAAGTCTGCCCTTGGAGTGCAATTACTCTCCATTTAATCACTTCCAGGCATCTGCCAGGGTGGCTGGACAGCTGCCTCGAGCGCTGACCACCCACCACTTCTTGATGGACACAACCATCTCCACTGGGACCTGCAGCTGCTCTTCGGGGAGGATGCTCCTGGGGGGCTGGCTCCTATGTGACCTCAAACTACAAAAGCACCACATTCTGCTCAAACCACAATGTCAGAGTCCTGCCTATGGCAAAAATAGCAGGGGTGGGAGGATGGCCCCTCCTCATCAGGGGTCAGATCTAGGGCCAGAGCAGGGCTGGGGACGAGCTTGCATGCAGTCTCTCACACTAGAATATCCAGCTGTCTGCCTACAAAGATTGGCCTGCTTGATCCTCAACATAAAAGTCAAGTGTACGGAGACAAAGCCATTCACTTCTACAGCCCTATCTCAGTGTAGACTAGGCTCATTGACCTGAATTTGGCTTTCTGCAAAGAAATTTGTTAGTCAAAGAACTTATTCTGATATATAGGAGCTTCGGTTATTATCCATCTCTCAACCAATGATAAAGAAGAAAACTGGTGGACCAGGCATACACCATGAAATGACAGTGGAAAATCATTACCAATAAGGTCTTGAAAGATAACCACGGGAAAGAGAATCAACAATTTAATATTCATTGAAGTACAAAATCCCACTCAAGAGACGCTACAAAAAGAACTACATTACCAACTATTCCAGAATCAACTCTGAGGTAGTGACCACAAAGGAGACCAGAGGAAAAGTGCTGACCTGGACAGTGAAGTTAACTTTCAAGCAAAGTTTTCTCACTAATAACTTAATGAGGCGCTCTCGGAATATTCTGAATTGGAGTCCAAGGAAGGCACTTGAATCAAATGAAGTATTGGTCTAATTTGGAGACTATGTTAATTTTCTTCTGGTATTAATTCTAGAAAACATAGGTTTGCTTTCCCAGGCAGTTATTTTAATGAATCAATTGGGGTTTCAAGAAATGATTAAATGAGTTCAATTTGGTTTCAGGTTCAGCAAAATGAGATCATTTGTTCTGTTTTTGGTTCTGTTGAGGTCAAGTCCTGTGTCCAAAACAGACTAATAGGAATCAGGACAAATTTTTTTTTTTTTCCTCTTTATGTCCATCGTCGTCCTCCCTTCCCCTCCTCTTCTCCAAACATCTGTTCTTTTGATCTCACTGAACTTTGCTATGTTGTATAATTACTTCTTCTCTCCCCTCTCAAAGTAAAGTTCTTCTCAATTCCGAGTCCCAATCAGAACTATTGGAATGGGGTTCCTTCTTACACACAACTGGGATGTCAATTAACAAGGAAGGTCCCTTTTATTTATACTTTCACTTTCATTAAACCAAACTACCACACGTTAATATCATGCTGGTAGCATAAGCCTGGAAACAACACAGTCAACATTTGGAACGTAACACTATCTCTTAAAACACAAATGCCCAGAGCAATGTTAAACTTAGCACAAGCACAGACTTAAATGGTTTTTAAAAACGGCACATCAGTAAAGATTTCCTAAGTAATAGCTTTAAAGGGACAGCTTTTGGGCTCAATGAGACAAATGATAATAGAGAGAAAAAGGATCAATTTCTTTAAAATTATAGAATTGCAATATAAAATTGGTGCTAGTGTTATGCTGAACCTTGGAAGGTAGGGTTTTTTTCTAGATGTAATAAGAGTAAGCTACTAGATCTTCCTTACCTGTTATGGTGGCTTTGTTGATGGATGGTTGGTTGCACATGGGTGATCTTCTGACAGAGAGAGAAAAATACGAAGCTGTAAATACGTGGTGCATGTTAACTGGAGGACTCTCTGAGTCATTTCACATATGTCATTTTAATTTAAAGAATTATTTTCAAGCTAGGACATCCAAAAGAAGACTTCTTTCAAACTAGCTACTTAAGTTCCCAGGCACCCTTTGCTCTACAGTTCAGATCATACACGTCAAAGAAGAAAACAGTTAAATCTCACAGTGATCGACTTCTGGGGAAATAAAGCTGAAGTAAATGTCAAAGGGACATGACAGAAGAGGACGTTTCTACTGACCGACTGGGTTCCCTTAAACCAGGGCTTACAGAGCAAACACAGACTCGGTGAATCCAAAAAAGTCAATCTACAAGTCATTTCCCAATTATGGTGGTGAGAAACTTTTATTTTTGGCACAAATTCTCAGAAGTGAATGACTCCTTGTAAACTGTATTACAATTAAAGAAGTCATTGAAACCCTTTCCTTTCTCTTTCCTCACACTGAGAACCACCTCCGATGCATTTGATAGAGTGGTATATTAATGCTTTGTCCAAATAGATGCTACAGAGGCTTTAGAAATACTATAAACTAAAGGTACTTAAAAGATTCTATCTTGTGTTCTCTAAGTTTTCAGATGTTTGCCAAGTTTCACAAGGTGATTATAAACCCCTTGACCAAAAAAGCCCCTGCTATAAAACTAACATTCTCTACAGAGCCCAGAGCAATGTATCCAGTATTCAATCAATGCTTAATAAATTATATTGAAAAGAATATAACTTATGAAATGCAACTTTAGAAAGTTGTTCCTTACAATTGGAAGCTTTAAAATATTGCACAGTGATCTTTTACACTTACCCAGCACTTACTAAACACTTACTGTGTGTCAGACAGTGTGCTAAGTGAACTCTTAAAATGGATATTCTACTTTGATCCTCAAAAGAAAGCTTAAGGTAAGTAAACTCACTGTTTCAAATTTTACCAGTGAGGAAAATAAAGCTTGGGAAGTTGAATCACTTGTTCAGAGCAAGAGAGCTGAGATGTGAACAAAAGCAGTGGGATTCCAGAGCCAGCGCTCTGCTATACTGTTTTACTTTTAGGATGTTTTTGGGGAAACTGGACTAACAGCCACACATCTGTGCAAATGTCAGGTCCCTGCAAAGCCGTGTTCACACCTATTCTTCTGAGATGACAAATCTCTTGACTGGGAAATGCAATCTAGTATTTTGTAAATTCTCACTGCCTTGGTTCCAGTCAGTATCTGGCTCTGTCTTATTGCTCTTAAGTGTATTGATGTCAGTTGGGACTGAAGTTTTTATGTTTGACTGGAAATGCATCAAAGTCGATTATGAAATTATTTTAGTTTTTATTAGTGAATGAGAAAAGGAAATTTGAAACTTGATTAATGCTTCATAAAACAGGAAGGTTAATGCTTTAAATTGCTACTCTAAAATAGATCTGATCTCTATATAATATAGTTATCTTGCTGAGAGTATATTATTTAAATAGTTTATAGCTTAATTTAGGTCTTGCTCTGTGACAATTTAGGAAACATTTTATCTGAAAACAGTATCAAATGAACAGTCCTAAACTTTTCTACTATTTTGGAAAACCAAATTATTGACTTATTGTTTGTTATCTCCTCTTAATGTCAACCTGGGGACCTGATATTTCAACATGCAATGACAAGCAGAAAATATTAATCATTTGATAAATGATTTTGTGAAGAACAAACCAGAACTCATTCTGGAATTGAAAATCTCAAAGGCATGAAAGAGGAAGGTGACAGGATCCAATAGTAGGCTAGCAAAGTCAGCAATCCACATTTGAGTACCCACGGGTGCTAGGCTTTGCTTGCATTCTTCCTGAATGGACTCCTTTCCTGGAGCAAACAAAAAGGGTGGATTGTGCAAGGTAGCACATGCCTTCCGTAAAATCCATGTGTCAGCTTGGAAACGTTTTAGTGGCACTATAAGTATCCAGCAGGGAAAATTCTGATCCCCTCATGGTCATCATGTGATGGCCCAGAGTTATGACCATTTCACTGTCACTGAGCACAGCAGAGTTTAACTGTGTGTAGACTAAATCCTACTATTCTGATACCTGAAGAGGTTGGTTTGATTTGAATCAGTAAAGGAGGTACAAATCTGCATTAACACAAAGAGAGACCACAAAGGCCTTTACTTAAGTCTATCAGCTACTATGTTTTGGTTAGATGTCACTGGGCATACTGTAAGTCAAATTTAGGCATAAACTAGGGGTTTCTATCCTCCTCTAGCTGGTCTTTTCCCTCTAAAATCTGTCTTGTCCTTGTAAATCAGTTGAAAACTGTTGTTTTACAAGGAATGGGCTGTAAGTCATCTCTTCAGAGACAGAAGGCCAGGGTGATGCCTTCACACCTGTCTGGTCAACTACTTGCCTACCACAGGTTTAGATGCTGACACCCACGTGACCATGTCTGAAAGAAGTGTAAAGGCATTATACAGTTTCCTGTTTGCCTTTTAAAGGTCTTGACTGAATTTCCTGGATATTTGGGACTGAAAAGTTTGGGAGTGACACCAGTAATCTCATGCCTCCTGTGAGGCTGAGACTTTCTAAAGAGGAGGTGACCTTACCTACAAGTTACCAAATGCCAAAAGCCCCACAAGGCTGTTGAGGTCAGGGTGGTATTTTATGGCCATGGAGCACAGAAGACATGTTTGGTAATGAACAAGTACCTCAAGTGCACCCTCCAATTCCACGTGCTACATTATCAGTTCGCTCTTTTAGCGAACAAGCACATGCAGAGTGATTTCTCTGTGCTGGGTATTATGCTAGGCACCCGGGCTACACATGTGAGGCTCACTGCGGACGGACGTTCTTAAGGTGCACTTGGACAAGTAAGTAGGCATGTGGAGCACAGAGGGATCTATGTTAACATAGGAGCGGTGTGAAGGATATTATCGGACAGAGATGTAAAGGCATACCATCAAGTTTGGGACCTGTGGAAATGAGTGTATGTTGGATGTCAGTCAGGGATGACGGTCCCAAATAAATTATATTTAATATGCGACTTAAAGAATGAATTATAGTTACTCCAATGGGTGGGGTTTGGGGTGGAGAGAAGAAGGTGAGAAATGTTGAAACTGAGGAAACGGGACTGCAAAAGTTCATTACCTGGAAAAAATGACAAGTGACTGAAGCTTCTGGGTCCCATTTGAATTATTTGCATAGTGGCTTTTATATCAACTTTTTAGAAACCTTTTCTATCACAGGAAAAGCAGAATAATGGTCAAAGCTCTTTTTAATCATGGAAAATGTGAATTGGGGAGGTCAATTGCATTATTATGGGATAATAATAAGAAGGTTCAGATTTTTCATATTCTTTTATACACTTAGATAAGTTTTAATTCCAAATAAATTTCTATTCACTGTCCTCTTACTATTGATTAAAAAAATTTTTTTTAATTTTCTTTTGGAAATTCTTTGTGGAGTTGATGTTTTAGTAACTTTTTGTTTATTATTAACAATAGATTGCCAAAATAAGGAGCATTTAAATAATTCGTTTTCCACTTAATCATAGGAAATTCTTTTCTCTTTTTAGATTTTTTGCTTTTATTAGCGTTCCCTAATAATACTCAATTCCCATCTCAACTTTCCTTCTTTCAACTGCTTCCTCTGTTATGATAAAAATCACAATTTTATTAATTACTCCAGGACACTCTTGATCTAAGATTCAGTAATAGCAGGAGAATTAAAGATCTTTGGTATGATGATGTTTCTCCAAGTAATTGTCTTAGAATTAAGAGGATGACTTTGGATTGACTTTAAGTCTTGATAAGATTCTTTGTCCTTGGTTAATTTATGAAGTAAGCCAAAACTATAAAGTTACCCTGAGTGTAAATAACTGGGCAGAGGGCTGATTATGCCAGATGATTTCTGACAGATGCAATCACCATATTTATTTCTCATACTACTTCATTTCTGATATTAGAACCATCACTACAAAGTATTTATAGAAAATTAACAGGACATCTTATGACTTAGTGTAAATGGTTAGACAACATGGCAACAACTCAGAGAAATCTAATATATTGCCCTGAGTTCAATCAAACTGAGAAAACACCGTTTAAAAGTTCAGCAAGAAGTCCTGGGGAAAGGATAACTTACTTGCTAGGTGCTCGATCTTGCAAATTAGTTAATGCAGCAAAGTTGTTTCGTACAGTTCGCAGGCTGGCCAAGACCTACAACAAAAAGGGATTCTTTAAGCTACTTGGAGTACAGCCATTTTTAGTGCAATTTAAAATGGCTCGGTGATTTAAAAAATAGTCTGTTAAGTGAAAACCTGATAATACTTTCAACCTAGTTTCATATACCACTGAAGAATCTTCTAGCCCTTAGTGAAGTTTACATCTATCTATTTGAAATCTAGGAAGGCCTGATTGCAAAGATTTTCCAGACATTTCTCCTCATTGTCTATGACTACGGTGACAGAAGCAACAGTTATCACAATATTCCCAGGCAATATACATAGAGCATTGTTACATTTAGTGCAAATTTTAAATAGTACAATATAAAATAATAATAAACTCTTACTTTAAGGGTTAAAATTATAAATATATATCAACAAATTCTCCTCAAACATCGACCAAGAATGTCAGACTTCCCAAAACAGAAAGCTAGGTGAATTTAAAATTTTTTTCACCTTTGCTACATGGCTATCTATCTAATAAAAAGAAATTATTTTCTTTGTTGAGGTTATTTGAATCATTAACTATAAGATTCTTAGGGATGCATTTTCACATAAAACAGGACCACCCTGATGTGCACAGAGGTGAACCCATAGAAGATACTAAAATCAATGTGCTGAATAAGTGAATACATAGACACAACACACCCATACACATAAGGCAGGACCAATATGTTCCCCTACTTCTGAAGGTCCTTTTTCTAATTCTAGTGCAAATAGAAGGTGGCAAAAGAATTGGAAGTAAGACTAGGAGAGAAAATTTACAAAGGCTTTTCTTGCCTCCCTTTCCACTAAAATGGGCAAGTCTCCCCCCAGGTTGGAGTCTATATTGAGGCTATAATTAATCTGGGTGACAATGACAATGTTGAAGTTGCACTAAAACATAGATTTCAAATGTCCCATTAGGTATTACATAACAACCCAGACTACCTGACTTTGTTATGTATTCGCTGTGTGAACTTAGACAAGTCACATAATCTCTGTGTGCCTAGGTTGCCTTTTCTATAACCCGAGATAAGGATAGCTATCTCTGAGGGTTGTTGTGAAGATGATCTGAAATGATAAGTGCCAAGACGTGCCTGGCAAACAGAAAACACTCAATGAACATTAGCCCATTATGGCAACATGCCATCTGATTAATGATCTGGTGCATGCCTATAATTGGTTTAAAAAAAGGGGGAGTGAGGAATGCAAATTTATAATTGCTCCAGTGTTCCAGAATTATACCCAGAATGTTTTCATCTGGCCCTGACTTAGACTGAAGGCAGCCTAAATGTTTTTCTAAGACAAAAATGTCTCAGACATTTCTGAAACTGACCTTATTTCTTATACATCACTGGAATGCTGTTTGCACCCTAGGATGGTGACCTCCATCATTATCTCCTGAACGAGTTAATGGTGCTTCCTAAGGTGCCAACCATGATTAACTCAGGCACTGGAAAAGCCTAGCTCATTATCACATATAAACAACTCATTGCTCTGGAAGGTCACGCTGCCTATGACGGAGTATTCAAATAGCCAACTGTTGACATCAGAGCATGCTGTCTTTCATAAGGTATGAAATCTTGAATGGTGCAGAAATAAATCTGATAAAGGAAACATTAGTTCATGAAAGTTATACCATAATTGTTTTCTGACTCTGTTATAATAAAATATTAAATCAGATTACTTTATTTCAGTTTTTAATTTAGATTTGATGTATTTCTTTTGCATAATCTATATTTTCACGTGGTACACCACTGTTTTTGTAAAAGTCAAATAATACTCTATAAGTTTTATATTAAGGATGATTAGATCGTGCACTATGGCACACATATGATAATGGCAGAAGTGTAAATTAAAGTTCCAGACCAGAGGCACCTGGGTAGCTCAGTTGGTTAGGCATCTGACTCTTGGTTTCTGCTCAGGTCCTGATCTCAGGGTGGAGGGATGCAGTCCCTCCAAGCGCTCTGAGCTCAGCACAGAGCCAGCTTGGGATCCTCTCCCTCTGCCTGCCACCATCACCGTGGCCCCTATACCCACCCTGGTTCGGATATGCCCATTCTCTCTCTCAAATAAATAAGTAAAAATAATTTTTTTTTAAGTTCCAGACAAATGTTATGGAAAGCATTACCCTAAATTTAGTTGATTGATTCTAGGTGGCTACATCACCAAAGCACTGATTTCGTCTTTCATGCTTTCACTTGTCTTGCAGACTACAGAGTAAGGCATCTGGTTCTATATGCTGTGGGAGAGAACTGGAAGCAGTTTTACTCAAGCCCTTGAGTCAGGATTTAATTATTCTTTTCTTTTGCCGTAGGGCAGTTCTCACTCCCCTTGAATTCAACCTCTTAAGAACTGTAGTCAGGGCTTTAAAATTCCTATACTTTTCTCCACTCTTAAATACTTGCTAACCAAAAAGAACCTTGAGGCTTTCCATTATACAGCTCAATGGTTAGAAAATTAAGGCTATTTCTTTCTCTTTGGCCACTCCAAGCAAAAGTGTAATCAGTCAAGGTAAAAAATGCACTTGAAATGATGAGAAATATATACACTTTAAGAAAGAAATCATGATGGTGCTATGGAAAACTGGCAGAGATGGGTCATGTACTGGCTCGGGACAAGGATTAAATGTTCTTTACACATACACACATCTCAGATTTTCTTAAATACTTTAAAATTTATCAGCCAATAAGATTTACCGAAAATAACAGAACAAAGTTGGCTTCATTGAAAAGTTAAACAACTGAACATAGAGCCTAAACGCAATGTATGCTTCTATAGTAACCATTACTCGAAAAGATTTAAAGAGGAGACTGCTGTCAACAAACAAGATGTGGCAACAACATTCTCTTTAAAAACCCCTACTTAAAGAGTAAACAAAGAATTTTGAGAATTGTTTTTCATTACAAATACACTTCAGGTCACTAGATGGTGCTAAAACACAGACCAAGAGTTGCCACTGGCGCTGGGGGAGAGGAGAAAGAGGAAGAATTCCTAGTCTCAGTTTTAGTCCAGAAAAACAAAAACAAAACAAACAAACAACAACAACCAAAAAATTGAGTCAAATTATGATTACTTAGAAGATAGAAAGGTCATTTTGATAGAAACCTTTCCAAGTTATGTTTTGGTTAAACTGTATGAAATTGCTCTTCTTGTATGTAAACAAAGGTTGAATACTGATTATTTCATTTAGTTCAATCTAAAAAGTACTTTGATTAGCAGACGATGCTAGCTGTCATTTATTTTAATGAAAGATCCAAGGAGAAACGAACAGAAGCAACTGAAATGTGGTAACCAGCTTCCAGCAGGGGGCGCCTGGTGGCTGCATGAACCAGGAGATTGAGCTGCCGCCGGCCACAAGGTGGCTGCTGCTAGGTGAAATGGGGCAGGTATTTAAAAAATACTGGCAATGTTCTATTACCAAATGGAATAATAGTGTTCTATAGTGTTAAAGGCTAGTACATTTTTTTACAAAATTATCCCAGACGCTGTATTTTGATTAATGTTAAAATGACTTATATGTTCTTACCCTGTAGACTTAAATCAGGCCTATCTCCTTAGTTTGAATAACATGAGGCTTCTCCAGGGATCCAAGAAAATAGTTGGGTATTTTCTGTCTCTTCCTTGGTCAGATATTCCACTTGTTTTAACAGTCAGTACTTCAAGATGAGAATTTTAAGTGACTTATAGTTTCACAAGGTAGTCATATCACATATTTGGGTGGGTGTGGCCAGAGGCAACTAATTGCAAAGCAGAGTCTCCGGCATTTCACCAGTGTTGAGACCTGTTGGTATTCCTGAATCCCCCTAATGAGCTCTGGCCAAACTGTTCCTATATTTTTAGGAGTAAAAGGCCAATTGTGCGGCAGCATGACCTGGCATGGCACTGGGATTCCTCTCTACATCTAGCCTTGGTGCCTAAGGAAATCCCCACACCAGAAGATTTCAACAAAAACAAACTATTTCAAAATGGAACTAAATCACCTCTACAAAAATGTCACTTTTTTGAGGACCAAAAGGATTCTGAGCTTATGGGGGAAACATATGAAGTTGAAAGTGGCAAATGGTGTGGGTTAAACACCAGCAAGAATTTCTTACCCTGACAGTGTCGGAGACATGGGAACACGACCTGAAGCAGGGTTGTAAGACCGTTTCTGAAGATGACATCTATCCTGGATGGGTTAGGGCTCAGCCCTGTCCATCAAATTGGATGTCTTTCTAAATTCTCTAATAACAAGATTCTCTTCTCTTAGCTTTATAGGAAACCACAACTAGGCTTAAAAAACAACAACAACAACAACAACAACAACAACAAAAAAAACCAGGGAGGGATTCAAAATGTCAATACTAGTTATTTGGGGAGTTGCAATTATGAGAAATTTTCATTTTCTTCCTTTTCCTTTTATTTTTTTCTAAACTTTTTTATGGAAAAAAATTCTATTCTGAAAGAAGTTTGTCTTTTTAAAAATACATTTTAAAAATTTATTTTAGAGAAAGAAAGAACAGAAGTAGAGGCAGAGGCAGATAAAAATATAAAAGACTAGATTTCCTACAAATTTAAGACCATTGATGGTAAGGACAAAATAAAATTTATTAATCTATTTATTAGAGAAACAATCTATCAAATAAAATATTTATTATCACTTAAGAAATAATACCTTAAGTAAGAGATAAGTATCATGCAGTTTTTTTCATTTTTTACTGTATATTTAGATACATGTATATATATATTTTTCTTATAACAATATCTAGAGATTTTACTTAGAAGTAAAAATAACTACCTGAATAAACTGTAGTTGGAATGATTTTTTTATGTTTGGTGATGGTTACTTGTGTTATTTTTCCTGATTTTAACTGTTCACCCGGCTCTCAGTTCTTAGAAATAAAATTATGGATCCTCAATAGTAATCAATTAAAAAAAATCTCTAAATTTGTGTGATCTTGTTATCCTAAAATGTGATTAGAACTTTGAGGAGTTGTAAATGTTTCTGAACATAGAAATATAGGTTCTAGAAAGAATTTATGATTTCCAGCAAAATCTTAAGCAAACAAAACAGTAACTTCTAAAAGATATGGTGGTCATATTCTATCTCTAATTGCCTACAGTAATGAAAAAAATCACTCTTACATGGTGTGTTATTTATGGATTCATTAGGGTTTTGTTCTGAATTATAGCAATCACAAAATTTCAGGAAATTTGAAAAAGGCGAAGAATTATACACAGTCCTATTATCCAAACACTGCCAGTATGTATATAAAAAACAACCTATTATAACATTTTTGAGATGAAACAGCTCTTAACTAATTACAACACTTAAAATCCATGTTGTTTTCTAGAAATTGTGCCGAGCATTTCACAAGTTTGGTATTATTTTAAGATCTTATAAACCTTATGAAGTAGTTTCTCTTGGGACTTTCATTTAGGAGAGGGGTAAACCAGGCTTGAAAAAGTTCAGTGACTTGCCCAAGGCCATTCACTGAGCAAGAGGAAGAGATAAGGTTTGAACTGACATCTACCTTTATCCAGGCCAAGTCATCTAATTTTACCAGTTGAAAAAAGAAGTTGTAGAGAAGTTAAATGAGCTACCTGAGGCACTAGAACTAGTTTTGATTATGACTATGGTTAGCCTTGATTGCCATTTTTATAATCTGTCTGGATCACTTGTAACCTAATATTCAACATTTCTTTTTAGAGTTAGTATTGGCTTTAAGCCTGTTTTATACCCCAGTTAAATCAGTAATATCCCGTCCTGTTCCCATTTACTTATACCAATGTCTCTCAACTTTGCCTGGATAAATACTGGTCCTTTAAAAAGTACAGGTGCTTGGATCCAACCCACAAATGTTTGAATTCCATTGATCAGGGATATGGCCTGGGATAAACAGCCTTCTAGGTGATTCTAATGTGCAGCTAGGGTGCCAACGCACTGGCCTATATAAAGACTATCTGCCTATCAACCATTTTATACATACTCTAAATGCTTTAGTTTGTTTTATCACCTTCTAGAACTTATGTTATGTGGTTAAGGTATTTTCATGATTTGTATGTCTAAAAGGAACAAATTAAGATAAACTTAAATCTGTACAAATGACACATAAAAAAGGAGTAAATAAAGCATCAAGGTGAACTGAAATATTAAATTTCAAGCCCTAATCATGTATTTAATTATACTAAATGTAATTTAACCCACAATATAGCCCTCTGCTTCCAGTGTTTATATTAGTTAAGGAAATATGGTCGCATTTAAATTTATCACTTAGGTGATTTATAATCTGAAGCAAAGACATTCTTTGGGTCTATGGGTTTATAGGAAACAGTCCAATATGGTTAAGGTCACATTCTCTAGCATTGCCTTTGAATTACTTAAATGAACCACAGAATTTTTATTTGCATTTGCATCTGACTTAAAATGAAATTAAGAACCAGAACTAATCCCCTAAATTAAATTTCCACATCTGTGAGAAACCTGCCCATTCACCAAACCATGCTTACCTGAGCAAATGGAGTCACAATCAAGTCATCTCCATGTCTGAAAAACAAACCAAATCTCATGTTAAAAATTATGATAACTCTGTGACCACTTTTGATCAGTACTAAATAATAAATTGCACTATCATAAATTTCCATAGAGAATTACAGTAATTCCATCCTTATTCTTCAACACATGTTATTGCCAGCCAGTGGGTTGAAAAACTGTCTTCGGGGATGTTAACCATTGTCCATCTGCCTGGGCTAAAAGGGGCTTCTTGATCATCAAGCAAGGTCACTGTTACTTATTACGTGCACAGGATATACAACAGTAGAAACAGAGTCCCAGCTGCATGTCCCGAGTTTTACTCGTGGCTTCTTATCGTAGGCATTAGTAAGAGATGCTGTGGAAGGATCTAGCAACAGCAGGGGCCTCAGTGAGAGGCCCCTGGACCATCTAACATTTGAAGGTGATGAGCATCGAGTGTTCCGCATCACGGTGTGTGAGTTTGGACAGGCTAGCAGCTGCAGAGGACACGGGACTGCATCATACACTAATAAAAACCCTGCAAAACTTTTCAACTGACTCACGTCCCGCTGCTGTAGCTAATAGGGCAATGTTACCCGGTGTGTGCTGTTGCTGCAGCAACACTGGCCACACCAAGCCTGGGATACAGGGGCAAGGTGTCAGCATGACGTGTCTCAGAGAAACCAGGAAAGGCAAGGAAGGTTGTGCAACATTCTACTTGGGGGAAAGAGAGGAACTGGGGCCCAGAGTTCTTTCGTGGTATTTCTTAGCATGGGTGACTCGTGAGAAACATTTCCAAAATCTCCATGGGGTATTTTATGATCTGGCTAGCTGAAGCTCTTTCATCAAAAATGAATGTAATTACTCTACACAGAAAGCTTCCTGGACATGACTGAGAGCATTGCAACTGAACTGTGCACTCGGTCATGAACAATTCTGGAAAGGACTGAACGATCTCAAACACCACCCATGAAATATGTTTTAACACAAGCAGCATATGGGTGACGTCAGTACACGGATCGTTACCAATGATTAGACCATTCGTTACGGCCATCATCAAATTACACAGAGATCTTGAAATTCAAAGTGTGCAAAATAAAAAGCAGGAAATGTAGGAGCACACTTTAAGGGAAAAGTGCTATTTTGCACTCCTTTGCTCCAGGATTACATTTTGGGGGGGGAGGTATGGTACCTGATTTTTCTGTAGATTATTCAGATGGTCAAAATTAAAGTAATAGGAAATCTAGATGTTTTCCCAAGGGACAGTCTTTTCTTCCACTTCATTCTTTATAATTGCCTGCTTACAAAGTTTATTTTCTAAGAATTAAGTTACGCTGACCAAGGCACACTATTAATCTGAAACTGATCCCTGTAAATAAGTTTCTTTCTTTTTTTTTATTTTTTTAGCTTGTACCTCTTTTATTTAGAGGAAGAAAAGATAACTGCAGTACCAGCTTCCAAACCTCAGTGACTTTATCCATATAAGTTTCATTTTTTACATGAATTACATTTGATGACTCTAAACTAAAAATGGTGTGAATGCTTATTAAAACATGAATTCTTTCTTTGATTGTATTTTACTACTAAGTTCTGTAAAAGATATATTTAGAACATAAAATATTTAGGATGATTTACCAGTCTTGCTTCCCTTCCCTGTCAAAGCAGAAAGAAAGACCATTATATTTTTAATCATGGAGATACTTCATTCCTCAGAAATTATTTTTACCAAATATCTCGATTGTCTCATTTCAGTAACAGTAAAATTATTTCTACTCTTCCAATGGGCATATATCCTCAGTCGAGGGCAGGTTATATCCTATCCTTCTCTTTTCAAAATGATATAATGCTTAAGTAATCTTTGACTATATGACAAAAAATATATATATATATATGTATGTATATGTATATATGGAGAGGATTATATAGTATTGTCTCTCATTTATGTAAAAATCAAACAAATATAGCAACAATAAACTTTAACAAAAAAGGAAGAGGAATGGCTTTAAGGAAAGAAGATAGCTTTTGGAGACGGATTGGTATATTCATAGGGACAGGTGGGAAGGGAGTCATGTGGGATGGGGGGTGAGATCAGAAAAGAGGCTCCATTTTGGACATTGTACATCTGTATGCATGTGTCTATGTGTGTGTGTGCACGTGTGCATGCGTGTGCACGTGCATGTGTGTGTGTAGTATGTATGCATGCATGCATGTGAGCAATGAGGTCATTTGTACCCAGGTAACAGTCACAGCAGTCAGTGCCAGTCACCTCCAGTCTCAGGATGTGGAAAGAGGTTCTCAATAGCCCGCCCTGGCTACCACAGATTGAAACAGAATCACCCAGTCTAGGTAGGGAGGGCTGGCTGTCCCCTCTTCCAAGAACTTGCTCAGTGTACACTGCTAAATTTTTCCCCCAAAAAAGTAATGACAGTGAGAGTCAAGAACTACTTTCTGGGCCTTTGGCCATCCTTCCCCTACTTCTGTATCACTTACTACTTTATTTTCTGCCCTCGTTCTTCCTACAATAAGAAGCCAGAAACATTAGCAAAAAGCTGAAGGAAAAAACCCAAAAGCAAACCCTCACAGAGATTTCACTGGGATCCGGAAACTACTCGAGTCCTTAATTGTGGCAAAGCCCCTGGTCATCTAACAAAATGAATCCAACCAACAGCACCATCAGTAAACCAGCTCATTTCAAAATTGTGTTGAAGCACACAAGGCCGCCACCTCTCCACACTTCATGATGGCCAAAGCAGAAGGAAAAGCAGATGACGATAATCAGAAGAAAGTTTTGCTTTATTAATCAAAGGCCCCCTAATCCTCTGATACCAAAAGCACTAAGGGCCACAAAGTCCTGACTGCCACCAAAGACCATGCCCGGCATTGACAGCCAGCAGGACAAGCAGTTGCATGCGAAAGCACGTCTGATGAGAAACTGAAGGCTTACTTTCTGAACTGAATCTCATGCAGACTTGTAGGTCTTCCGTGCTTCACTCGGTCTGGCTCTAAAACTAGAAAGAAATTCTCCCCTGGAGTTTATCAGAGAGGATTAGGGAACGGATAAACTTACAGATAACTGGGTGTTCTGAAATCCTGGTGTCTTTCTTCCCTTTGACTCAAAACTATCACCCATTCCCCAACTCACCCTTGATCCACCTCTTCTGGAATGGTAGAGAAACAAGTATGTTCTCATTTCTAGAGTGTACATAAAAATGTTTCTGAACACTTAGGCTATCTGACAACCCCCGAGAATTAGCCGCAGGAGGAATGCATCTACTCACCCCTCTACTCCCATATTCACGGAAGTACAGACATATAAAATACACAAATATGGAAACAGATTTCTATACTTGACCTTTTAAAAAACTAATATGTATATTTTGCATGTAAATCACATATTAACTGAAGAAACTTTGAAAAATACAAAAAAAAATCCTTGCAGAACTACTCAAAAATAACTGTCAATAACATTTTTCTTCTGGATACAAGTAAGCACATGTGTGTTAGGTATGATTTTTATGAAAAGCAGGATTTCTTACACAGTTAGAATCATACCGTGTATTGTATTTTATATGTTGCTTTTAACATTAAACATATTGAGTCCTGAAAAACTATATAAGCCTTCATACTTTTAAAACATTTTTAATGATTCCAGTCTATTTTTAATAATCTCTAAATTTTTCAAGTAGATATCAATCCAAATTTATTAAAATCTAAGTGCTGATTCTATTTTAAAATTAAAACAATTTTATTTATTTATTTGACAGAGAGAGATCACAAGTAGGTAGAGAGGCTGGCAGAGAGAGAGAGAGGGAAGCAGGCTCCCTGCTGAGCAGAGAGCCCGATGTGGGACTCGATCCCAGGACCCTGAGATCATGACCTGAGCTGAAGGCAGCGGCTCAACCCACTGAGCCACCCAGGCGCCCCTAAAATTAAAACAATTTTAAATAATGTATGAACACTCAAACTCATTTCAGTTCTTCGTTCCTTTAAAAACAACTCACTAAGGGGGCACCTGGGTGGCTCAGTGGGTTAAGCCTCTACCTTAGGCTCAGGTCATGATCCCAGGGGCCTGGGATCAAGTCCCGCATAGGGCTCTCTGCTCAGCAGGGAGCCTGCTTCTCCTCATCTCTCTCTCTGTCTGTCTCTCTGCCTATTTGTGATCTCTCTCTCTGTCAAATAAATAAATAAAATCTTTAAAAAAAAAAAAAACTCACTAAGGAAAAATATGTTTATTTTGATAAAAAATTCATAAGATAAAGCTAAATATTAAAATAGGACATGAAGAATTGGGTTCACTGAGTGCAGATTCATAGGGATGTTGAATATTTTATGTTGTTACCATTTTAAATTAAAATCACAAAACTATGATTTCAGACAATAAAGTTATTATAAAAAATATAGTTCCCAAGTACATTTTGTGAAACTAAATTATATTTTTCCATAGATAAAATTTTTTTTGTTTTTTGGGTTTGTTTTTTTTTAAAGAGTTTATTTATATATTCGACAGACAGAGATCACAAATGGGCAGAAAGGCAGGCAGACTGAGAGGGGGAAGCAGGCTCTCCGCTGAGCAGAGAGCCCGACATGGGACTCCATCCCAGGACCCCGAGATTATGACCCGAGCCGAAGGCAGAGGCTCCAACCCACTGAGCCACCCAGGTGCCCCCATAGATATCATTTTTTAAAAGGTGATCTGGGGGCACCTGGGTGGCTCAGTGGGCTAAGCCTCTGCCTTCAGCTCAGGTCATGATCTCAGGGACCTGGGATCGAGCCCCACATTAGGCTCTCGGCTCAGCAGGCAGCCTGCTTCCCCCCCCTCTCTCTTTCTCCCTGCCTTTCTGCCTACTGTAATCTTTGCCTGTCAAATAAATGAATAAAATTTTTTAAAAAAAGTGACTTTTTTTTCTTTTTTCAGAAAAAGTAAATGTTAGGCTTGAGAAACTACAAATGTCACATTTAAGATTATAATGACTCCTTGGGACACCTGGGGCTTAAGGGACTCCTTAAGCATCTGCCTTTGGTTCAGGTCATGATCACAGGGTCCTGGGATCCAGTCCCCCATCAGACTCCCTACTCAGTTGGAGAACAGGGAAGCCTGTTTTTCCCTCTCCCTCTGATCTACCTCTCCTCATGCTCTCTCTCTCTCTCTCAGATAAATAAATAAAATCTTTTTTTAAAAAGATTTATTTATTTGACAGATAGAGATCACAAGTAGGCAGAGAGGCAGGCAGAGAGAGAGGGGGAAGTAGGGTCCCTGATGAGCAGAGAGCCCAATGTGGGGTTCGGTATCAGGACCCTGGGATCATGACCTGAGCCGAAGGCAGAGGCTTTAACCCACTGACCCAGCCAGGGACCTCAAATAAATAAAATCTTTAAAAAAAAATAAAGAATACAATGATCCCTTTAAAATTACTTATGAAGAAGACATTATGCTTTTGGTAAACTCCCAGTAGACATTATACCACTAAAACAAACAAACAAACAAAAAAATGAAAAAAAATATGCTTCATTTGTATCACATTTACCTGATGATATTGCTCCTCCTATATCACTTGGCCTTTTAATTTAGAACTGGCTCCACTCTAAACCAAATTAAAAAAAAGCTAAGTAGTACCCAATTTATGGAACCCCAAAGAATGAAGTTCCTTTGTAACAAAACCAACCTCTGCCAGACCTGAATCTGATTTTCCTCTTTGAAGCTACTGCCATATAGAATTCAGGTAGTCCATTACCACAAAACTTGGTCCTGTGGTCAGAAGTCACAACTACTAAAACTTGCATTTTGGCAGGAATGCTCAACATTTTACTGAGAACCCAAAATAATGTAAATCAGTATAAAGGCAAAATTAAAGCTGTTCAATATTGTATAAGGTAGTATCTTCCAATTAGAATTTTTTCAGTGTCAAATTTCAAGCCACGTTTATGTATGTTTGTATATATAATTTTATGGTATTTTGATAATGCTAACTATAATTATCAGTCATCAAGTTGGAATGTTTACCCTAATTGAATAGCACCTTTGTATTTGTATTCCATACCAGTACAAAAAGGAAAAAAAAAACAAACACAAAAACTTAAAGATCTTTCCTCAGTTTTAACAAATAAGCTAACATAAATACAGATAAGGGGAACCTGGGTGACCTATTCAGTTGATCAGTGGACTCTTGATTTTGGCTTAGGTCATGGTCACACAGTCTTGGGATCAAGCCCAGAGCTAGGCTCTGAGATCACTGGTGAGTCTACTTGGGATTCTCTCTCTCGCTCTGCTCCATCCTGCCCCCTCTCTCTATAATAAATAAATCTTAAACAAAATAAACAGGTCAAATGAGGCCATCTAAGTTCCTAAGTTTACGGAGGCAACAGCCTTAATACTTTTAACCCCTTTTTTTGCCCTTGCATTGTAATTTTATAATATATTTGAGTAATAAATTGTTCTTTTTCACTGATGCCCTGTAGAATAATTCAATGTCTTACTAGTTTTAGCACTGGAGGCCTTGTAATATGTTACCATTATTTTTTTTTTTTACTTTCTTAAACTGGGCTTTCAATATAATTATTTTAAAAAGTCAGAGTACAAATAACCAACAAAATTGTAAATAATAATGGTAAAAATCACAAGGAATGATAATGATTATAAAACAAAAATGATAACATTTATTGATTACTGTGTGCCAGGCACTGTGCAAAGCACTTTACATTGAGTATCTCTTATTAAAAAGTCTTTTTGTAGGTGAGGAAAGGAAAACCCAAGCACAAAAAGTCACATGCATGTGGAGTGCAAAGGCTAGGATTCAAATTTGAGCAGCCCAACTTTGGTGGGTCTGTAGTTAAATACTGCAAATCTGTACCTGTAATATATTTATCAATGCCAAAAGCAAATTTGAAACAATGCCTAACCTCTAGTACATTTTCCATTTCATGAAGGTGATATGTCTGATAAAAATAACAAACAGAAATTACATAAAAGTGCAAAAAATAAAAAAATTTAAAAACCAACCAACCAAACAAAATCACCATAAATACCAATGACTTATAAAACATAACAAGCTTCACCTACCTACTGATTTGCATATCCTTCCACCCAAAAATAAATTAATAAATGCAATGAAATGAAATAATCTTTGGTTTCTAACCAGGAGATAGTTCTGGCTGATAGTTGAAGACCACAAGTTCATATGCAGAGTGTAGCAAGACTGTATGCATGCTGAATGTAACGAAGTCCTCTGAAGATGGCATTTATGTTCCTATGCATTTATATATATAAACATATGTAAATGTGCATGTGTGTGTGTGCGCACACACACATACATCACATGTGTATGTGTAATCCTTAGGGATATTTTCTAGGCTCTCTTTCCCTTGACATAAGTATGTTTGTTTTCTACCTCTGTACTTCAAATAAGAGGGAAAAAAGGTATTGTGAGAAAGAAAACCCACCACCATCCTCATTAGCATAAAGAGAATTTACTTTATTATTTTCCTTTATGACTCAATGGAAAAAAACTCTTTACACTAAAACACTGTCTAGCAAACATTACATTTTAAGGACTATTTCATATGATTAAAACATTGTCTAATGTGTCCATACAGACCCTGCTTTCTGGAGTGCGGTAGGACATATATAGGAAATGTCTGTGCCTTCCTCTTAATTTTGCTGTGAAATTGAAACTGCTCTAAAAAATAAATTCCTAAAATTAATATATTATATATACATATAACTTTAGAAATGGATGTGACCTTAGAAGTTACCTAGTCTTCTGAAATTTAAACCATTTGCTAATTTCTTACTCACGTTTTAAGAATTACAGCCAAGACTGGTACTTGACCACACAAATTCTTAAAACTCCTCAATATTTTACCCACATGTTCTTTTCTCACATGCACTGATGATAAATGGAAGTGGAGTTAATGCATCCTGAGTAAAAATTCTCTAGTCTGAAGTGTTATCTCTTCATTTGTCATAAAACAAAAATTTAGGCATCATTAGAGAAGGTACATGATATCAATCCCCTCAAATTTGCTAGTTAGATAATGGTACCAAAAAAAAAATCTCTTTTTAAATTATGTATCAAAACCTTTTCCAAATTTAGTAAGTTAAAAAGTATGTATAGATACAGTCACTAAACATATTAATTATTTTGTTTAATAAAGGCCACTACAATGGAGGGATTCTCCCAGGGGTGTGGATGTAACAAATTACCTCCATCGCTTTGAGTGAGGACTTTGTGGAGGGGGGAGGAGTGAAGGGAGGGCTGAGGACTCAGCAAGCTTTCACAAGTACCTTCACTTTGTGTTCTAGGAACAGGTTCTTCTTTCACAGAAATGTATCTCATTCAACTGTCCCGTTCTTAAGGTCAATGACCCTGCCCTGTTGTTTTTTTCTCCAGGATGGGTTTTAGGAAGAAAGATTTATGGGGAGCTAATGCAACAATTTTTAAAGATCTTCAGGTGGTAAAAGGATTTGGGAGATTAAAAAGAAGGGCATGATCAAACAGAGAAGAGTGAGAATAGTACCGTTTTATGCATGCCTACTATGTGCCAGACACTATGTCCTTCTGGCACAAAGTATTTAATTCTGATGACTGTGCATTAAAAAGATGCTCATATTCCCATTCTAAGATAAGGAACAAGGCTCAGGGAACCCAAGTAAGTCAGTTGAAGTCATGCTCTTGGCAGGTGGTACAGTTCAATGGTTTCCAAATGCCAAGCCGAGAGCTGGTACTCACCCAACAGAACTTGTCAAAATAAAAACAAACATGGACCATGGGGTGAGGTTTCAAACAAGGTAAACAGATTGCTTTTGAAAACTCTCCTTCATTCTGAGATCATGCCCTTTCTTTTTTATTGAAATGAAAATGCCCTTTAAAAATAAAGCGATTGTGCATATTGACAAGGATTTTCTTATTAATGTCCTTTACGTGGCAAATTATGTGCTTCTGTAACCCCTGGTCAGTCTCCTGGGTAGTTTTTGGAAATCTTACTGGGTCATGAAATCCCTAGGCATGGCAATGTGTAGTGCAGCTGGATTTAAATGCAGGCTTTTAAAATAAGTATTTCATTTCTACCACACCATGTTGCTTTCTGCATGCTTAATGAATTCAGACTAGTCAGCAGCCTCATAGTAGTACAAGTCCTAGACTCGGAAATAGCAACTATCCAGAGAAATTTCAGCGAAGATGGAAATACTAAATATTCTCTATTCATGCTGCTGTCCAAACCAGTATCCACTAGTCACATGTGGTTACTTAGGGCTTGAAATGTGCCTAGTGTGCCTAGGAAACTGAATTTTTGCTTTTATTTAATTTTAATTAATTCAAATTATGTGAAGGTCACATGTGGCTAATGGCTATCAACTTAACCACTGCAACTCTTGAGTAATCTTTAGAGAACTTCAGTTGCAAGTCTTCTGAGGGAAGACAATCTTTAACATAACTGAAAAAAAAAAATGTATCTACTCTAAGTGTGGAGGCAAAAGAATGCTGTATTAACATAACAAAAATTCCTGATTGCTCGGCAAAGGCTTTAAGTTAAAAGATTTGTCCAGAAGCCCATCAAGATTCTCTGTTCCTTAAGGATAAATAGAAACTTCAGCTTAATTGTTTTACTTATTTATTACATTCTCATCAAAAGGCTGTTTGACCTGCCAGCAAATGCCAAATCGTTGATCAAAATCATTATGTTCAGGGTCAAGATACCTGAATTCTAATTCATGGGGTGTGCATGTGTGTGCAAGCATGTCCTCAATCACATGCAAGGCACAATATTTTTGAGCAGAGCAGAATTTTATGATTTCTAAAATTGAGCTTATGGGGTCACCTGGGTGGCTCAGTGGGTTCAGCTCGGGTCATGATTCCAGGGTCCTGGGATCGAGCCCCACATCGGGCTCTCTGCTCAGTGGGGAGCCTGCTTCTCTTCCGCTCTCTCTGCCTGCCTCTCTGCCTACTTGTGATCTCTGTCCGTCAAATAAATAAATAAAATCTTTTAAAAAATAAAATAAAATTGAGCTTATGATACTTTCATTACTTTTCCTAATATGATCATTTTGAGACCAAGCATTACATTTCCTGGGAGAATTCTCCATCACTATAAAGCCTCTATGGATGCCAGACAATTTGAAGAACATATTCCTACTCTGTATTCTTTTAAGCATGTACCATTACTTGTCAAGAACTAATGGTATATACTCCACTCCACAAAGAATTTACTGAAATCTAAGGAAACATGGAAGGAAGAAACATGGTAGACCTCATGAAACAAAACTTGAACTGATGAATGCAAGGTTTGTTCCGGAATCTTTGAAACAGTGTTTTGTCACTTTGCTCCTGTGTTTGAGGAATTGGATTTTAGACAGGTCATTTGCCTGGTAAACGACGAATCCCTTTCCTCGATAAACAGTACAAGATGGGCTACCTGTCAACACTGCAAAACAAACAAAAGAGACACCAAGAAATAATGACACGGTAAAATAGAAATTTTACCTCATCACTATAGCAGGTGGAATAAATGAATAGATACTCAGTGTATTAAACATAAATATTACATACAAAAAGACGTGTGTGTCAACACATGCAATTAACTCTATGATTTAATGTGAAATATTTCTTTTTGTCAACTGCCTTCTGTTTAGTTTCTATAGAAATGTATTCATAATTGCAAATAATAATGATTAGATGACAGTTTTGTTCTACTGCACTTAAAAAAGTTGCCATAGGGACCTATAGATAACACATAAATTGTAATAGTTGTTTTCTGACTTTTTTGGCAAAACAAAACAAAACAAAAACAAAAATCAAACAGAGAAAAAATAACCAGTCAAACAAACACAACTGTTCCTGGTGCAGAGAACAAATTCAGCTTGAAGTTGTCTAAGTTGCAAAGAAGGACTGGACATTGAGACAGGGAAACACAATATCTGCGTATAGCCTTGTTCTCCCTGGAAGTGAAACAATGAGCTGAAAGGTCTTGGTTTGGGGACCATTCATAACCATTTACAAGAAGACAACCTCATCGACTGAATTGCTTCAGTGATTCTCTGTCGCAGGGCAACTCCCACATTTGCCAGAGTGCACAAAGCTACTCTCTCTTCTGCTTTTCACGTGCCTGCTTCCAGTGAGAAGTTGTAGAAACTGACATCTTACAGATGTCTAGACAGAACTGTCCACTAATCAATGACAACATGTTTTTCTGCACCAAGGTTAAGAAAACCCCTGAAATCCCAAGACAATTAATGAAAAGCTGACACAAAACCAGAGAGAAACCGCAACCGAAAGGTGGAATAATTGCACTATTTCTTTAGCAAATCTCACCTGAGCTACACAATGAAGTGCCAGGAATCTGATAGAAAAGCCCAGTGTTCGATATTCTTTATTTGGCTTTTCTGAAGAAAAAACATGGGTCTGGTTGAAGGCTTTCTTTGTCTGTTTTTGTAATAGTATATCTTTAAATAGTATATCTTTAAATATCTCATACTGCATGGGTTTAGTGAGAATAGTTACGCATACCCCTTAATACATCTTATCTCAAGAAAGACATCCCATAAACATTTACTTTTTATTATAAGGCTCAGACAACGGTACAGAAGACATTGAGAACAATTCACCAAGGAACTAAGACTGACAAGCAAAAACGTCATTGATATGGTAGTGAAAACAGGAGTATATCCACATAGGAATCTTAATATTGACTGGGTAAGTCTCCTTTTCTATTTAGAACTTACAAAAAGAAAATGACAGGAATGCATGATACTAACAAGAGTTTTCTCTTGTTTTGACGGGCCCATAGCTTCTTCAGACAGTACCCTGGCATGGTGTGGGCACTGTCAATATTTGCTGAATGAGGAAAAGCATGACACTCTCATTTAAAAACACACTAAGTAATACACTCATTTTTTGGAATGTGGTGGAAGACCCAGATTGGGCCCCTCTCTCAGGAATGGATTATCTTCCTTCTCCAAGCCTGTCACAAACTGCCCATTCCTATCATCCATCATCAAAATTTAATATTTAGGTAATTTTCATTTTCTAATACACTGCTGCATGGTTTCATTTTAGTCCTCCTAAATACACAGGAGAAAAAGCATGGGGTTAAGGAAAGAAATGAGAGCCACCAGGTCTGGGGTCCACAAGCAAAAGAACTAGAATTTCTTTAATAATGCCCATCTGTCCCTTACAAGTCCCCTTACAGGGGAGCCAATAATTTCAACCTGAGTCACTCACCAAGGGCCACTCTGCACTCACAACACTGGACAGACTACTGGGTTAATTTTTCTTATTGAAATGGTTTTCAAAATTTCCTAATTTTAGTTAGTTTATTTTACTTACAAATTTCTCTGAGGGGTTGTGTTCTTCGCACACACTGAAAAATAAGTCAGTTTCTCTTTTACCAAGGTTGATCTAAGTTTGCTCTCCGGCAGAAGTCTGATGACTCACAGAATTGTGGGGTGATCACTTTTTTTTAAGCTACACTTTCGTCTCAACTTTTTAAAAAGTGGATGTTACACTTTGTTTAGTACTAAGTCTAAGGTAAAAGTATAGCTGCATAATCAAACATTTAGAAGTTTAAATAGCTTGTCTTCACAGTGCCTTTTTCTCTTACGTATGGGGATTGAAGAATACTCAGGTGACTTATTTTTCTGTTTCTTTTTTTTCCTCCACAATTACAACTAGAGTCCAAACACCAAGGAACATACAGGATATGGAAGAAATTCAAAAGGGAAATTGCATGCTAAATATTTGGCAAAGTCCCCTGAAGGTGTAAAAGAATAATCTTGTCACAGAAATAATGAATTTTTTTTGAGAGACAGAGAGTGTGATAGAGGGGGAGGGGCAGAGGGAGAGAAAGAGAATCTTAAGCACACTCCAGGCCCAGTGCAGAGCCCAATCTGGGGCTTGATCTCACAACCCTGAGATCATGATCTGAGCCGAAATCAGGAGTCGGATACTTACCTGTAGCTGAAGGCAGAGGCAGAGGCTTAACCTACTCAGCCACCCACATACCCCAAGAAATAATGAATTTTTAATGTTATCCATTCTCCTTTTCTTTTTTCCACCTGCTTTAAGAACTTTTCAAGACTAATATTTACCTTTCCATGTCCCCTAAAACCTCAAGATATATTACTTTGACAGCAATAATCAAGGGGGATTAGAACACATAACTTAATTAGTTATTTAAAAGACTGGAACAGGAGCTCCTGTGTGCCTCAGCCAGTTAAGCGGCTGCCTTCAGCTTGGGTCATGATCCTGGGGTCCTGGGATCGGTCCCATGTTGGGCTCCCTGCTCAGTGGGAGTCTGCTTCTCCCTCTTCCTCTGCTCGTCCCCACTTGTGCTCTATCTCTCTCTTAAATAAACGAATAAAACATTTTTAAAAATAAATAAAAGGGGCACTTGGGTGGCTCAGTAGATTAAGCCTCTGCCTTCGGCTCAGGTCATGATCTCAGGGTCCTGGGATCAAGCCCCATATCATGCTCTCTTCTCAGTGGGGAGCTGCTTCCCCCTCTCTCTCTGCCTGCCTCTCTGCCTACTTGTGATTTCTCTCTGTCAAATAAATAAAATCTTTAAAAAATAAATAAATAAAAGACTGGAACACAGTACAGTGTCACCCAAACACACTGACACCTTCTTGTTGGAATAATACATTAAATTCAACTCCTTAGTTTTACCCTATGGCGTTAACAAACATGATCATTCTAAATGTCAGAACATTAACATTTTATTTTTATGATTTTTTTAAAAGCATGAGATTAAAAACATATAATATGTGTACTTGACTGGTATTTTTAATTCCTTAATTCAAAGATTGAAGAAATATGTTTAACTACTTTATAAGTATTATTTTTTAGCATTCATGGGATTCCTGTTTTTTGTGTAGTTTTTTTTCTTGTTGTTGTTGTTTTGGTTTCTTGAGACAAATAAAATGACCTCAGTGACTGGAGGTGGAATTTTTTAAAAAGAGAAAAAAAAAAGTAGCGAAGAATGTATTATAGTAACTGATGAGCCAAGAATACTTGGCCAATAGAGTTCTTGGTATTTAATGGTTAGTATTAGTATCTGTCTCAATTCTCTATAGTAATAATAGTAATAGTGGTCAGCCCACTGGGAATGGGGGAAAAAAAAAGCCTGGTTTCTCTGGCTCATTATCAAAATTACACTGACTTCTGACAATACTAAAAGATTTTGTCTACTTGGGTCACAACAGAATTAGAAATGGAACAAATTCTCTACTCTAGAGCTCATTAAGAAGTTCATGGCTTTGAATCTGTAACGTTGTTTTTTTCTTTCTCTTGACACAATCTCTCTTCACACAGACATTTGATCTAGCTCTAATCCTAAGGACATGTATAAACACCCTAACAGAGAGGTTCTCAGACTTTCTCAGTTCACAACACTCTTAGTTTCTCAGCAATTGTTTAAGGCATGCCATTGGCCAAAAGAAATACTGAATAGTTCCAAATACTAAGTAGTTAAGTCTAAACTGTTGAATAAGGTTTTGTCACAACAGTTCAGTGCCTGCTGAGGACTACACAACTTCTCCCTTTGGAACAAAATCAGACACTGACTCCCCTCTATCCTATTCCATGATGATTTTTGTGCAGCACCTGCTTTTGATCACAGCAATTATCCAAAACTCAGTTTGGCAAAGTGATGGTATCACAGAGAGAAAAGTAATGACCTAAAGTTGAAACTGGGAAAGATGTCTAGCTATTGGTTCCCCACGTGACAGACAGATGTTTTGATGTCTCCCTTAATATATCCCAGGCAGCCATGTGAGTTCTTGTGGTGCCCCAGGGACCTCAGCACATGTTTTGAGAACCTTGGCCATGGTCTTGTTACTCTCACCCCACAGGTGATGGATGAGAACTCCTTAGTTGAGAAAATTCAGGAATAAGGGCAGAGATTATGTGGCCATAACACCTTTCCATGACCCATTCCCAACTTTTCCATGTTGAGATCATGTTACAGGACTCAAATGGTAAATTAAGATTAAGAAAGGAGATGGACTTACTGGTGTAATAAGATCTAAACTCTAGCTCAGCAGGGCTATAAACTTTTCATGCAGATCCTAGGAGGACTAGAACTTTTATAATACAACATATCTTTTTCTTCTTTCTTTCTTTCTTCCTCTCTCTTTCTTCCTTTCCTTTCTCTTTCTTTCTTCTTAGTGATTTTGCTTATTTATTTGAGAGAGAGAGGGAGAGAGAGCACAGGCAGTGGGAGGAACACAGGGAGAGCCAGACTCCTAGCTGAGCAAGGATCCCCATGTGGGGCTCGATCCCAGGACCCTGAGATCATGACCTGAGCCAAAGGCAGAAGTTAACCTACTAAGCCACCCAGGTGCCCCTTATTTTTATTTCTAGAGATCCCCTAGTAAGGCCAAGCAGGAATAATGTAACCTGTAACTGAAGAGATGAATAGACACATAAACAATCATCCTTCCTTTTTCAAACCCAGGACAAGAGGAAGTACAGCGTCCTTCTACTCAAGAAGTGAGGAAGAATGGCTAGGACTGAAGAACTCACATGAGGGGCTCAAGAGGTAGTGAGGGAGTTGCTAACTGCTGAAGAAAGGGTAGTAATTTGAGAAGTGGATGAGGGATAATGCCCATTACCTGAGAGAATGTCCACATGTGGCTAATCAGTGGAATGATCAATGCAGTCTTGAACTTCTGTAGGATGCTGGGGACTAATGAGCTAGACTGCCACGTGGGCCCCATTTTCTATGCTACGTCAAGTCTACTCACCTCCTTTTCATTGTCCATTCTGCACCTTTCCTCCCATCTTCTACATATATAAATATCTAAGTATGCATAAAGAGCTACATTCCTAGCCTCTGGATTTTCTATGTTAATGTTTATTCAGCAAGGGACTATAGGGCCTGTTATCCTGGTGACCTGAAAAACTTTTTAACTAAAGTGCTAAATTGGTTTGCCAGGCAGCTTGTGAACTTCAATAAACTCATAATTTTGTTTTTTAACTAAATTCTGTTGGTCTTGTCTCTGATAATTCTTATGCTAAATTTTCCAGGGTATCCATGTATTTGCAAATACAAACAACATTACTTACTGGAGGGAGTGCAACAAGAGAAGTAAGTGTCATTCAGAAGTTAAAACAATTTTAAATGCATTCTGAGGAAATTTAAGAGGGAAACAGCTGCATATATTTTATGTAATTATTCATTTACTCTGCGATTTCTTCGTGTTTCTTCATGACAGCATTTGGGCAACCTTCTGCTACGCAGTCATTTCTGTAGTTATAAAATACTTCTTACTAATAGTGGTAGTTTAAATTCGCTTTTCATGTATTTATATCTCCACTGTACTTATGCTAATACTTAAAATTTTCCTCTTTCTTATTATTCTTGCTATGGGGGACACACTGAAATAAACTAAGTGGCAGTCTTCCAAGCAGAAGTTCCAGAAATTTCTCTTTTGCCTTATATAAGCCAATTTTTTAGAAGCTAAGTTTAGCCTCATCCTATAGACTTGTATATATTTTGCAAGAGTCAGTCACGTATTTTTTATTGCGTCTTTGAAAAATTTGAGCTTTTATTTAATTTTATTCTTTTTTTTTTAAGATTTTATTTATTTATTTGACAGACAGAAATCACAAGTAGGCAGAGAAGCAGGCAGAGAAAAGGAGGAAGCAGGATCCCCACTGAGCAGAGAGCCTGATGTGGGGCTCCATTCCAGGACCCTGGGATCATGACCTGAGCTGAAGGCAGAGGTTTAACGCACTGAGCCACCTAGGCACCCCTAATTTTATTCTTAAAATATAATTAAAAGCCAAATTTTCAAAATGTCAAATAATCCATTTGGTCAAAAGCATTTGGTCAACAGAGACTTCTATTCCTTTTTTTTTTTTTTAAATTAATTTATTTATTTATTCGAGAGACAGAGATCACAAGTAAGGCAGAGAGGCAGGCAGAGAGAGAAGAGGAAGCAGGCTCCCTGCTGAGCAGAGAGCCTGATGTGGGGCTCCATCCCAGGACCTGGGATCATGACCTGAGCCAAAGGCAGAGGCTTTAACCCACTGAGCCACCCAGGTGCCCCAAGACTTCTATTTCTTAGCCGTTTGTGCTACAACAGTTCCCAGCACTTTGTTTATAATGGTATTACCAAGATAATGTTCTAGAAATGATCAAAATATTTGCCGTGCTTTTAAAAAAGTTTAAGCTCTAAGGACCTTGGATCTCTTAATTATAAAACAGAATGAAGTTCCTATCCATAGGACTATGCAAAATATCAAAGTATCAGATTGCAGATGTGGAAGTACTTGCCAAATGAAGGGTGACATACACAGCCAATGATGGTTATTATGCCCATTATTAGTCTTATTTTCTCCTGACGTCTCCACTGTTTAACTAGTATCTATTTATAGAAGAGAGGATGATGACATCCTGTCTATTAAGAAGCAATGATTTTCCATCTCACTTTCTCAATAAATTAAACAATTATATTTCAACTTAAAGAGCATTTAAAAGTTCTCCAAAACATTTTATTCACATAAATAATCACTGACCTTCACTGCTACTATTTGTACTTGAGGTTTCTAAGGGGTATTCTCAATGGAAACGTTAACTGGAACAATAAATATAAAATCATCAAAAGTGATTAAGATATATGGTGATGTCATTCCCTGTAAAGGATAGTTGAATTACAGACACTGAATAATCTTCCTAGCATTATCAGGAACTAGGTGAGATAAGAAAATAGAAGTTTACATGTGGCCACGTGTGGAGTCAAATGAAGAGAAGGCATAATCCTTTATGTATAGAAGGTATGTGTACTATCAGATTAAAGACTAACATGGCAATTATTTATTCTATTCACCTTGCTTCTCAGAGAAACTTGATCTTCCTGGCAGAAAGTATGCTTTCCAGGAACATATAATCTTATTGATCCAATGTAAATACCCAGGGGGAATGAGAAAGCTGAACATGTCAAGACACTATTTTTTAAAAATTTATAGAGTTGTATCAAGGCTGATTAAATTTGTCATTCTTATGAATCCAATCAGATAAAGAAACTCTTGAATAGGTATAGGGAAAAAATAAGATCACCCTTGTAAGTTTGCTTTGGAAAGAAAATACCACTTAAATATGAAATAGAGACTTTTCATAAAATGCATGGAATATTTAATCTTTAATAGAGGGTCTAAGAGAAATAATCTATACACTGGTATCCAAGAATCAATTTACTAAAAGTTTAGAAAATAGATGACATCACTTGTCTATGACTTTCCCAAAATTAATCCCTTTACTTGAGCTCATGATGTCTATTCTTATCAGCAGCTACAGTGCCTTATTTAATGTCCCCTCCTTGCCTTAGTTCATGTGTCCTGAATTCAAAGAAAAATTTCCTTGAACTTAATTCTCCCTGAAGCAGCATTAGTCCTCTCTCCCCCTTTAACTTGTCAACTTTGAAAAAGAAGCTTGCATCTGCTGATATCTCTGCTTTGAATTCACCCCTCAACCCAGTGGGCTTCTAGTTCTATTATCTTCACTTGCCTGTCAACCCAAACCTAGCAATTACATAAGATAACTGGTTCTTCTAATTTCTCCTCATCCTCTGGACAGTCATTTTTGCTCTCTGTTCTTGTCCTTTAACTGTAGTCTCACTTTCCATAGAGTTCTATCCTCATCAGGTAAAACCCAAATTCATTATCCATTATCTGCCATCATGTTGTCCACTCTCTATCCTGTGTTCCTCATGTCAATGTCACCACTCACTTACATGTTCATGGTGAAAACTTCAGCATTCTTTTTGATTCTCCTACCTCTTGGCTCTCTGCCCCTCCCCCCAAGCACACACCATTTTCTAAGCCTCCTGCCACCAGACCAACTTCATCCCACCTCCATTTCCTTCACCTGAGCCTGTATTATGTTTAGCCAAATTTTTTTCTACAGATTTCAAAATGATCTACTTGCCTATAGATCCTTCACTCTCGATAATCATTTAACAACAGGATAATCAGAAGCAACAAAAATAAGAATATGAGCATGACAAATCCCTGCTAAAAACCTCTGAGACTCTTGGGTCCCATAGACTGTATTCAAATCTTCTTTCTATCCTGCCACATTTCACTATTGACCTCAACCAGACTGTCACTATTTAAGTGAGCCATGATTTTCTAGGCCTCACATTATGCAAATGTTGCCCCTCTTAGTTGCCTTTCCCTGCCTGGCAAACCGTCCTTCTCCTCTCTCCACTCCCATAATTTTGAGTGTGCCTCAAGGACGGTGCTCACCATTTTTTATTATAATGGTCTAAAAGGTCAGCCCTTCTACTATCTGCAGATTGGCAGCTTTGAATATAACATATTTGCTCACTAAGTTTACATTTTGTGTGAATGAGTAAATGAGTATCTCAAATTTAAAAGGTGAGAATACGGGACAAAAATAACATAGGACAGGGCCATTGGGAAAAGGGCCATTGTTTTGGGGTGAAGAAGAATGGACACCATTGCCCACATTATACACTGAGTTAATGATGGATATATACTAATAATGAGAATAAAAGTTGACTAGAAAATATAAATTCCCAGAAAGTATTTAAGTGCTACTGATCTGGAGCTCAACTCAGGTTGTAGCACCAGAGATACTGAACAGTATGTCATCTGGTGAAAGCTGATAGTTGAACCCATATAGAGAAGAGTTTTCCAAAGCACAGACTAGAGGTAAGGGACTATACTTTGGGGAAATATGTTGCAGGGTTATAAAAGATGCTGGAGAATGGGAGGTTTGTGAGCAGGAAGGAAGAGAGACTACACAGTGATGAAGGGCAGGAAATGAGATGTACCTTGTATTTCCTCTAATGACAAGCACCATTCCTTCTACCCAATGGGTGACTGAGAAATATTACTTAAATTAATGGATCTTCTGAGGTAAATAGGAATGGAAAATAGATTTCAGAATATCAAGGCAATACAACATGGTAAGGAACCAGAGACAACAGATGTAGATCTGTGGGATAGAGGCAGGAGGATGGGGAGACCCAGAACTGACTGAAGAAGTTTCATTGTCAAAAAGGCAGAGAAAAGCAAAAGTAGATTGAACATTTTTGGAAAGGTGGTCTAGATCTGTGCTTCATGAAAGGAAGGTGGTGAGACAAGTTAACTGAGATGAGAACCCCGTCTTGTAGTTTGCTTGTATCTCCTCCAGGGCCTCAAACAGAGATAGCTACAAAATTGGAGTTTAGTAACTCAGTATTTGAATGAAAATGCCTGCAGTTTAGTTGTTCATTCCTGAAAAAAATATACTATCATCATCTTAGTACTATTAATAAAATGACAACCAGAACCACAGCTTGCGAGAAATGGGTAAAATACAATTTCATTTCTAGAGCCTCATTTATACCTATTAGGCATATGTTGATCATCTGTTGGCAAACCAAGAATAACACTGGACCCTCAGGGACCCCAGACCATCTAATTCCTATATGATGAACTGCAACTTGTACTAAGTTTTTGAGATGGTGTCATGAAAGATGGTGTTATTGAACAAACGTCCAGATGCAAGAGGAGGAAAGTGGAGACAGAGACTATACAGAGGCAGAGTTACAAATAATAGCACAGCTACTGAGTAAGAGTACGTTCCTATTTAGGAGCCTCCAGAAATCAGAAAACTAATGAATACTACAGTAAACACAAAAATGGAGTGTTCTGAGAAAATGAGTTAACAATGCATTGTACAGGATCTGCAAACTTATCAGTTTTAATTATTCTCCAAGCTGTGCCATGTCTTAAATGACATTCAAATCTGCCCAATGTTTCCATGCTTGCCTTTAGTGATTAATATTCCAAAACTGGTTAAATTTTAGCAAAACACCCTCCCAATATCTCTCAAGTGATATGGCAAACCAGTGCAAACATCTATACCATACATCACTGAGATATATTCAAGCTGCTATTCAGTCTACTATCATACAGTTTTCAACTGAGTTTGAAGCATTTTGAAATATCAGAAAATGTTCATGTAGCTAGGTAGCTACAATTCAGGTCCTGAATATAAGCTAATATTGTAAGTATAAATGTTTCCTTTAAAAATTTAATTCTCGCTTTTCTCAGATATTGTATTCTCTGGGAAAATAAATGTTTCTTTTCAAGAGGGACAAGGTACTGAAGTTAAATCTACCATCTATCTTCAGCTTATGTAATTTTACTCACTGTTCTTTCAAACATAGAGAATGATGCATTTAAAAAAATATCATTGGTTTTATTATGTCACCAACTGACCAGATAAATGTACCTGATTTTCTATAGAAGTTCCGTCTTCCTTTTGCTCATCATTATACTTACATATCACTGGCAATGGAGGAGTTCCGGGACATAGACTTTGGAGACAGGTCATAATCGCTGTCAGATCGATACAGAAAAGACTCGCGACGCTGACTGTGGACAAAGTTTGCTTGGAGAATTAGCCCGGATCCTGGGCTGGTCATGGGATCCAAGGGACTCCGTCCCGCAGATGTGCCATTGTCCACATCAAAACTGTAAAAAGAAGGAGAAGGAATAACATTGCTATGAATGCTTGCTTGCAGATACTATAGTAAAGGGAGATTTCAGTTCAGGAAGTCAAAGTGGGAACATTGACAGCTGATAGCCACTATTAAGAAATGATAATAATAAAACACACAAAAGTTAAAAAAAAAAAAAAGACGACACATAACTTCATATTCTTGTCTTCCTTCAGTTTAGGGTACTTTCGTTTATCAAGGTACTTTTGTTTATATTGTGTCTCTCTAAACTTGAGTTTAAAAGGAACCACTGTGCAAAGAATAGTTCTACTACATACTACTAAAGAATCATTCTACTTAGAATAGTTCTACTAAATTTCTTCTAGGAAAAGAACAAATACATAGTAATCCTGTAACGATTTGGGTTCAATTCATCAAGTTGCCATTATACGCCTAACATTATCACTTCCCGAAACCTGGGCTCTCTCCCCTTCCCACCTACACCCATCCAAACATGAATTTATGCTGGATTCATTTCCCTCCATCCCCAAATCCAATATATTAAGTTCAGGATTTCATCAACTCCTACCTACATTATTATAGAGCCTTTAAGTTAGTCTCTTGAATCCATTTTCCAGTCTGTACCTCGTGGAGAGTATTCCTAAAGTTTAAATCTTACCATGATCTTTCTCAGCTCAAAACCCTTCAGTAGTTCACTATTGTGCTCAGGATAAAGTCCGAATTTCTTGGGTAGACTGACAGAGTCTGAACTTTCCATTTTCAGCTATAACAACCATATTCCCAACCTCAACTTGCAACCTTTTTCCATCAGCCACTTTATGTTCCACTTAATGAACCACGACCTCCTCGTCTCAATCAGGCCATCAGTACCTAACAATGTCCTCATTGTTGCTCATCCTTGAAGACTCTACCTGAAATGCTGCACTGATGCCCCATACCTTTATGAGATGCCTTTCTCTATGCTCCCAAGACAACTTCCCTCTCCTCGCATTTTCAACAAACTGAAAATGTGTACCACTTGGTCTCTATTCTTAGACTGTGAGTTCTCTGAGAATGGAGACTCTGGGTGTTCTTAGCACTTCACATGGCAACTCAGAAATCTTTACTAAGCAGTTCGCGTAGGTGACTGAATAACTAGAAGACATTGTGCTGGGCAATACAGACTTTAGAAGTGGGAAAGACAAACTCACAAATGCACAGTTCTTACTGTCATAGTCCTTATAATTGAGATAAACTTTCTACAGAGAGCTTTTCTAGTCATATATCAACCAGTATTAATGTCAAGTCACATGTGTTCTTATGAGAGGACTATAAAAGCTCAGATAGCTCAGTAAGTATGTGGTTTAAAAATTTGTTGAACAAATAAATAAATGATTTCAAGTTTAGTTGTTATCAATGTTTTTTCCATTACAAACTTTATGTAAACTATTAACTAATTTAAAAACATTCTTTTATTTTCTCCATTGGAGTTATTAATAAATAGTATTATGACTCCAAGATTGGAGGCCAATGTAGAAGTGAAGGGTTTGATGTTTCATAAATCACCTGTGAGTCTATACTAAATAAAAAACACGGACTCCAATTTAATCCATCTAGTTAAAAAAAAAAAAAAGGAAAAGAAAAATTCATATTCTAACTCCAAATTAATCCATCTAATAAAAAAAAAAGAAAGAAAAACTCATATTCTAACTTGGCCATTCATAAACAAATTTTCCAATTTAAATTTTTTGAAGGATTGCACCACTTTATAGATGTATTTATTTGGTCACCAAAGACAATGAGAGGTTTTTGAGTTGAATAGACTTGTTTTATAGACAGGATACTAGCTCCTAGAAAAGTTAACTGGGGACACCTGGGTGGCTCAGTCAGTTAAGGGTCTTCCTTGGGTAGGGTCCTGGGATCAAGTGCCACACTCAGCAGGGAGCCTGCTTCTCCCTTCTCTTCTCTGCTTGTGCCTTCTCTCACTATCTCTGTTTCTCTCTCTCTCAAACAAACAAAAAAAAAATGTTAAAAAAAAAAGTTAACTGGCCAAAGTTACTGAGCTAACGAGATTTAGTCATCTACTGTTCCTGAAGCTTTTCCAGCTCTAATGAATAATTAGTAAACCATAGGGGCGCCTGGGTGGCTCAGTGGGTTAAAGCCTCTGCCTTCGGCTCAGGTCATGATCTCAGGGTCCTGGGGTTGAGCCCTGCATCAGGGTCTCTGCTCAGCAGGGAGCCTGCTTCCTCCTCTCTGCCTGCCTCTCTGCCTACTTGTGATCTCTGTCTGTCAAATAAATAAGTAAAATCTTAAAAAAATAATAATAATAATAATTAGTAAACCATAAATGTATGTTAGCAACTGTGACATGCAAGCAGGGGACATCTGTTTCCCTGGACAAGGAATTTCATGCATGTGGGACTTTGGGCATTCTTGAGGAAGGCCAGAGGGAGGAAAGGATCTCCGATCACAAGAGATTTATTCAGGACATCAGGCAAGCTCTTCTTGGATATGCTTAACTAAATAAGCACTTATTAAGCACCTCTAATGAGCACACTGAGATAAAAAAATAAAGGTGATAAGATCAATCCAAGCTGGGTTTAATCCAGACTTCTAAGAAGCTTTCATATAATAGTAGTATTTTTTTTAAAGATTTTATTTATTTGACACAGAGAGAGAGATCACAAGTAGGCAGAGGAGCAGACAGAGAGAGGGGGAAGCAAGCTCCCCTCCGAGCAGAGAGCCCGATGTGGGGCTCGATCCCAGGACCCTGAGATGATGACCCGAGCCGAAGGCAGAGGCTTTAACCTGCTGAGCCACCCAGGCGCCCCTAAGATTATTTTAAGAGGGCTTTTGAAGGCATTTAATATTCAACTGAAAGACACTAAAGTCCTTTAAATAGGAAGAGAAAAAGGGGAGATTTCTTCTCTGGGGACACAGTCATTGCAGCTTTTCAGTATGCGAAGGACGTAATGTGAACACAAAAGAACGTTTATGTCTATTTCCCTTCAGATGCTTTTACTGTTTTAAAGGTAAAATATATTTCACTGCTATCCATAAGTAGAAATATAAGAGATACAGGAGTGACTCCTGGTTTAGTTTTTCTCAGTTCAACTGAATAATACCAATACCATCTCCCAAATCAGTAAATTCTTTTACTATTACAATTTTTCCAATTAAGTTAAGCAACTTCTCAAACTTTTCATTGTAAGTTTTGGGAAAAAATAGTGCTAAGTATCTTAAAATATTTAATAGTCTTTATAATAGTGCTACTTATTAAAACCAAAAATTTATTAATAAGTCAATAAAATGCTTGGTATGGGATATTATAGGGGCTTTGTTCTTTTTCTATGTAAGATGTAATATAATATTTTGTCCACTAGATGGAGACTACCACCTTAAGGAACATCTACTGTAAATAAAGGCCCAAACTATTTTTTATACTCATGAAAACAACCCCATAACGATTATACCCTCACAATAAAACCTCACAATCTGTAGGAAGTGATTATCAAAGGTTGGTACAATTATATTAACTAGTAAGTATTAGTATTAGCTTTACAGATTGAGAATGATAAGAAAAGAAATGTCTGGTGTTTTATCATTTATTTTTATTTAAAACAAAACAAAAACAAAAAAACTTGAGATGCTCTTTTGTTCAAAAATTAGAACTAAGGAGCTTCCTTGAGGAAGTCAGGTTTGGGACAAATCAAGGCAGTACTGCTTCTCTCAGTGAATAGTAAATTAACTGGGAGTTAATTTAGGCTGAAAATATAGGTGGGTTCACATAAAATACTTATTTTTCAAACACAACTTTATAAACAGTCCATGTCAAGTCGTTATTAATTAAACAAGAAGGCAGTGAAGTTTAACCCTAACCTTAGATACTTGAACCAAAGAGACCAACCCTGAACTTCCTAAGTACACTCTTTGGCAAACATTTTCATGTAACGAATCTTCTCGTGACTCACGGCCAAAGAGACAGAGTCTAAGTAAAAGATTAGCAGAAGCTTGGGAAAGTAATGGAAGAATTGGGGAGAATAATAATGATGATGGTGGTAACAGTAATCATAATGATAATAATGACAGTAAAACTTCTGGAACACTTTCCATGAGCCATATCTTGTGCTCTGTGCCTTACATACATTACCTCATTGAATCCCCTCAATAACCCTCTGAAATAGGCATTATATTTTCCACTTGACAAGTGAATAATCTAAATCACGGAGTAGTGGTTCCATGTAAAATAAGTGTTCAAGGCTATGCAGTTTGCAGGTAGGTTTTAAACTCAAGGTGTCTTAATTCCAGAGTCTGGGAGAATGATCACTGTGTCTGTCTCTACTGCAAAGCCACCTACTAACCATTAGAAAAGTACAAGAGTATCTTTTAGCTTCCTCCCCTCGATGGAACTTCAAATGTTAACTAGTTGAAAGGATCATTCATATATAAGTATCATTAACTTACAGATCTTGCATGTCAAGCCTAATTCTGAGACTCTCCCTTTATGAGTCCCCACATTTTGGAATTTGCCACCTTTCCTATTTTTCCGGTTATGAAGACAACAGTAAGGTGTAAAAGAATGTCTGCCCTAAGCTATCTGATGGACTTCTTTATAGAGCTCAAGAGTTCATTTGGAATAAGGGCAGTCGGTGGGTCTGCGGAAGGTCTTAGCAAATGGAACTAAGCGAGATGCTCTATTATTCTACATGTTTGCTGTCCTTCATGCAGTTCAAGGATGCATATATTCCCTAATGGAGCTGGCTTTCACCCAGAAGGCATCTGTGGAGAAACACCGATGCAGTTGTGGATGGCGCCCCATGAAGGAGCAGGAAAAGTGATGATCAGGTGGCCTCCCACTATCGAACTGTTAAGGGCCATGTGTACTAGCACTACTCAGACCACTTCCTCCACAGGCCCGTCCTTTTTTGTGGTCCTCATTCCACACAGAAACCAAACAGATAACAGACAAACCAACCAATCAACCCAACTGTTCCCTATCTCTCCACACTGTCCCCTGTGGGTGGAATGACTTATCCTGACCCACCTTCCCTTCAGTTTCCTCCACTGCTACCACAGATCAGGGTCTCCTGATCTTGCAATTATTTGCCTGGAGTCATTTCCCATCTTTTGTCCTGATATTCAATCCTGCTTCTGGTTGAGACATTCTGCCTCTCTTCTTGGCCATGATTTGGGCTTTCCTCTGAGCCATGGTTCTGCTATTGTTCTGGGTAAGCAGCTCACCTCACGTAGCCTGACCCTCAGGACCTTGCATCTCTAGGCTGGAGCCTGAAGGAGGTTGAGAAACATGAAGACTCCAGGGGAGAAACTGCTGGAAGCCCCTATCAACAGATGTCCCATTATCAAAGCATCTGTGAAGCTCTCCCACGGGAAGAACCCAGAGAGAACTAGCAGCTGCTGAAAGCTGTATGCTGGTGGGGAACCCTGGAAGTCCCCATTAATGCCGGGAGCATCTGAGAGCTGCCTCTGTCACTGTGTATTAAGAACACTGGTGTGTTGATGATAAAGATTTTCCTGCTCCCTGCTGGGGGTAAGGAGAGAGCAAAAATGTTCCTGTTAAAACATTCACTTGGGAGAGAGAAAAAGTGGGTTAAATTTCAAATCCTGGTTCTGCCACTTTCTGGTTGCATGCTCTTGGGCAAGTTACTGTACCTCTCTAAGCCCCCAGTTCTGATAAGAGTAATTCCAGTGCCCAGCTCCAGGGCGGCGAAAGAGATTAGAAGAGAAAACATTTGGAAAGCATAGCACATTGCCTGGTGGTAGGACCTTCCCAGTATTTAGCAGCTCTTGTCATTTTTATTGTTATTGCCCTTTATCGTTGAGGGGGACTTTCCTTCTAGGTCATTTTCTGTGCCTGAACACACTGCTTTGGGAAGAACCTAAAGGAAGAGACAAGAGAAGAAGGGAACCGGGAGGGTGGGGCAGCCAAACCACCTGAATCAAACACAAGGAAGCAGTGAGGTGAGAAACTCGGCAGCCAGATCCCTCCTCCAGCTTTAGCTGCTGTTGTCTCCACCCAACTCCATGATTCCAGTGTGATAACATCTGGGGAGAGGGTGGAGACAGCTGATTTTTGTCAAGATATTCCTCACTGAGGAGAAAGCACCATTTCCTGCTAGGAACTATGGAGGGCATGAGGTTCCAACAACCTGGGTGGGGTTCCAGACGAATATAATGAGACTATAATGAGCAGAAACAGTCCTTCAGACCTCAGGCCTCCAGCCACTGGGTATACTTGGGGGACCTCGAATCACAAAGACATTACTGTTTTCTTCCTATGCCAGACTCTCCCATGTATACTGCAGCCCATGCTGTTGGCTCTACACTGGAATCCAATCCACTTGCAGGGGGCAAGGGGAGGGTGGGGAGGGAGGCCGCCGGGGTTGGTTCATCTTCAAGCTCAATGTTTAAAATATTGGATAAGCAGTTTAAAATATTTTTTCTCTTTATGATAAATATTTTATCCATTATTATCAATACCAAAAGACTATGAAAACTGTTTCCAATTATTGCCAGAGGTATTTCCCATTTGAGATCTCCCTACAGGTCAAAGAGCTTCTTTGGAGTAAAGAAATCCCCCTTCTGAAAATTCCCCATTTTAATATTTACTTAGCTCAGATTATCTATGGAAATGAGTCTGTAGCAAAAAGCCCTCTTTTCCAATCAATCAAAGACCGCATCTCAAATTTAAATAGGACACCCCGGCAGGACATAGTATTTGGCCACTGTGGTGGATTATACAGTTAAAGGATGGTATGCATTGCTAGTTTGCCTCACACTTATATTTGCACGAAGGAATAGCATTTAAGAAAGGAACATTTCACCCTTTGTTTTCACAGATCATTTTTTATAAACAAAAGCTTGGCGCAAAGGTGAAAGGTGTATGGTTATTTATGAGTAAAAATATCAAGTGATCTCTGGAAATACACATCATTTGTTTATGACTTGTCAATGACACCCCCAAGTGACACAGGACAATAAAAAATATTCCAGATGAAAATGACAGCATACATTTAATGTTTGGACTGGAAGCCAGAAGGGACAAGCTGGATTTGGACAGTAGATTTTTGCTGAAAGGGATGGCAAAAGGTCAAGTTTTCTGGAAAATGTTTGTTGCTTCTATCATTTTTAAAAAATCCAAACCAAGAATTGTTTTTACTTGAGGTTTATAGGAGATTTTTTAATGATCATTTTAAAGGAATCTCTTCTTAAACGAGTTTCTGCTTAGCCAAGGATCTCGAACAGGTCCTCAAGTGGAAGCAGGGGGCGGTGTGAATCAGAGGCAAAACCTGCAGGTGTGGGCTGAGCCCTCTGTTGGCAGCAATTCTCTACAAATAACAAACAGTCCAAGTCATAAATACAGATTTAACCTGATAGACGGCTGATAACGGGGCACGTCCACTTTCACTGTTGTCAGTGGCCCTGAATTTATATTTAAAAAGTTATTCAGGCTTCTCTGTGATTGTGAGTAAAACAAGTAAGCGTGCACATGTTTCCCCTGCCACCCGTTTTCATTTGCTGATCTCACATGGAAAAGTATGGAGGGGACCAGGAAAGCAGAGAAGACCTGAGCATCAGAGGCAGTCCTGCCAAGTTTTGCTCGGTTTTACTTTCCTTGCATTGCCCGTAATGGGTCACTGTCAACCTGCAGCTCTCTGAGACCACTTCTAAGCTGTGATTTTTCCAAAATGCACTTTTCCTCAACTCGGCTTTGGCAAGCACAAGCCCAAAGAGGAACAGTGTCATGTTAACTAGGTGGAAGTGAGGGGGGTTCTGTATTTATTTTTCTCTGATTCAGAGCAACCAAGACCGCTTTGATAAGCCCACAGCGCAACACTATTTTTTAATAGCGTGCCCTTTACTTCTACCACACACGCACTTATTCTCTGTGCAGCAGACAGAGGGATACTGCTAACATATCCTCAGATCCTTGCAACCGAGCTTGCCATTCTCTAGCAGCTTCCTATTTTATTAATAGTAACTACTATGTCCTCACAGTGGCTCATGGCATTCTAGGAGAGATCTGGCTCCCTGAGGCCTCTCTAATCTTATCCTGTATCTCGTTCCCCTTGCTCCCTCTGCCTCAATCTCTTAGCTGCCTGACAGTTCTTTGAACACATCTGAGCAGCCCGTCCTCAGGGCCTTTGCACTTGGGGTTCCCTCTGCCTCCAATATTCTCTACCCAGACACCTGCTCAATGTCACCTTCATGAAGAGATATTTCTGGGCTACTCTATTTACAATTGTCACCCTAATCTCCTAGCCTTTTCTAGCCTCCTAGTGGGAGGAACCATGGTGCACTGTTGGTGGGAATATCAACTGGTGTTGCCACGATGGAAAACAGCTTGGAGGTTCCTAAAGAAATTAAAAATGGAACTACCATAAGTGATCCAGCATTCCCACTTCTGGGTATAGATCCAAAGGAAATGAAATCACTATTTTGAAGAGATCCCTGTGCCCCTACATTCACTGAAGCATTATTTATAATAGTCAAATCATATAAACAACCAAAGTGTCTACCAACCATGAATGGATAAAACAATGGAATATTATTCAGCTATAAAAAAGGAGGAAATCCTGCCCTTTACAACAATATGGATGAAATTTGAGGGCATTATGTTAAGTGAAATAAATCAGAAAGAAAGAGTGAAATACTATATGATCACATATGTGGACTCTTAAAAAACAAAACAAAACAAAGAGAACAAAAAACACGTCATAGATATAGAGAACACACTGGTAGTTGCTAAGGGCAGAGGGAAGGTAGGGGAAATAGTGAAGGTTGTCAAAAGCTACAAACTTCCAGTTATAAGATGAGAAAGTGCAGGATTGTAATGTACAACATAGTGACTATAAATGTTAATACTGTATTAAATATTAGAAGATTGTTAAGAGTAAATTTTAGAAGCTCTCAGCATACACACACGCACACATAATAAGTTGTTAATATGTGAAGTAATAAATGTGCTAACTAACCTTATGTTGGTAATAGTTTTATATATAAAAAAGTAGTAAATATATATAAAATCATTGTACTGTAAAACTTAAACATATACAATGTTTTATGTGAATGTAATGCTGGAAAAAAATTAAATTGTTTCCAGCTCAGTAATGCTGGAAAAAAATTAAATTTCCAGAAAAAAAAAAAGTTCCTATTCTAATCTGCTAGCCTTTTCTAGCTTCTTTCTCTTTTTTTTTTCTCTATAGAATTTATCAGGCTCTGATAAGCTTTATTTACTTAGTTTGTTTATCTTATTCTCCCCATTAGAATGTAACCTCTATAAAGGCAAAGTTTTTATCTACTTCGGTCATTAATGGATCTCCAGTACCTAAAATAATGTCTGGTACATAGTACTTGCTCAAGAAATATCTGTATTATGAAATGCATTAATATCTTTAGATCCAACACTATTCATCATATCCTCATTATTTATCATGGTTATCTATGTGGCTCTCTTCAAATGGACTTTTATTTTTATCTTTGGCCAGGAATCAGTCTCTTTTTAAAAGAAAGAATCCGGGGCACCTAGGTGGCTCATGGGTTAAGCCTCTGCCTTCTGGTCATGATCTCAGGGTCCTGGGGTCAAGCCTGCAAAAGGCTCTCTGATCAGCAGGGAGCCTACTTCCCCACCCCCTCTGCCTGCCTCTCTGCCTACATGTGATCTCTCTGTCAAATAAATAAAACCTTTAAAAAAAAAAAGAAAGAAAGAATTCTACCAATCAATGTGATTGATTAGTTCTCTTGAAGAAATTATCTGTAAAGGCATTTAAAAGGCTAGGGTGTCAGAAAGCATTTTATTTTATTTATTTATTTAATATTTTATTTATATGAGAGAGAGAGAGAGCAAGAGCCTGGAGGGGGCGGTGGCTGGTGGCAGGGCAGAGGGAGAGGGAGAAGAAATAGATTCCCTGCTGAGCAGGGAGCCTGACATGGGGTTTGATCCCAGGACCCCAAGATCAAGACCTGAGCCGAAGGCAGACGCTTAACCAACTGAGCCAACCATGCACCCCCAAAAGGCATTTTAATATGAGTTATATCAAATATCTTTCTGTCTGACCATCAATGCAGCCATAGAGTCAGGAGCAGGATCCAGGTTTTGTGGTACATGAAAGTTATAACGTTTTGAGAGTCTGCCTTGAAAAAAATAATACCAAAAAAAAAATTTTCCTTTCGCAAATTTTACAGAACCTATTACTATGTAAAGCTCCAATACCCCTCCCTTCCAAAACCCAGAAAGGACCCAGCCAGTGAGCGGCTCAGAGCTTAATGTCCATTAGCTTCCCAGCTGATATTCAATCGAGGCAATGATAGAGCAGGAGAGGACAGGAAAACAACAGAACGACTGAAATGGGAAATGTAGTACCATATTTTTTTCATAAAAGATGAGTTATTCTAGAGGTTATTTTTTCTTCATCCTCTTTTCCTATTTATTTATTGGTGTAATTATTGCTCAAATTTTCAAAGCTTACTCCTATTTTTCAGAATCTTTCTTGCTACTTGCACATGTGCATTTTCTCAGATGAGTGATTATCAGCTGTCCTGAGGGAGTCGGGAGTGATTCCACCAGGCAGGGTATGAGAATCACTTTGAAGGTTTGAAGAGGATGTTCTTTAAACCATACCTGTCTCACAGACAGTATGATTATCTTTTTGAGGGGTGGGCTTTTAAAATGGAGTTTAGTCTCATTCCTAGCTATTCATGTATTTAGACTTATCAAAAATTAATTTGCAAATATGAATCCTTTGTGAAAATACTTATCATTTAAAATACAATAAGTGAAGTACATTAAGTCTCGGCAAGATTATAACTGAAAACAAAAACTATAATAGTTCTACTAGAATTGCCTTTAAAAACACAACCTAAATCTGATTTTTTTCCAGTAATGGATACAAAAACTCAGACACCATGTTTTTCTCTGGGTCTGGACTCTCCCTCAAACAGGTCAGGAAACAATTTACCAGCCATACTATTAAATCTATTTTGGAGAAGTGATATTACTCCGTTTCCAACCTCAATGATCCAAACAGATGGATTTTTCCACTTTGATGGGGGTAGAAGAGAACAGAGAAGGGATTCAGAGAGCTGTGGGACCTGAATTTGACATCATTGCTTCTATTCTACCAGGGTAAAGTAATTATAGGAATATTACCCTATCATGGTCATAAACAAGCACTCTCTTCTACAATTATTTAAAAATGTATAACAGAGAATAAAATGCTCACACCTAATAGCACACAGCTCATTGCTTTACAGGCACACTGAAATTAGCTTTCCTTTGTGAGTTCTTAAACTGGGTGAATGGTACATGCTGACAAATTATCCTTTAAAGATTTAAAGACATTGGGGCGCACAGGCAAAAAGTTGTGGGATCCGCTTCAACAATGATTTTGAAGAATAAAGGTATTTTTTATATTTCCTTGAAATGGTTTTTATATAATCCTGATTAAAGTCAAAACAATCTTGGAAAAGCATAGAATTCAATCATCAGGACTGTGAATGTGGCAAATTCTGCTTGCTGTAAGCCAAATTCCATTCTCTGCTTGTTCCTGGGCATACAAGAAGTCGTCCTTTCCACGCTTCTTTTGCAATTAGATTTGGCTACATGAATGTGAACAGAAATACTGTATGCCACTTTCAGGACTCACTACTCCTCCCACACACTCATCTATGGGCTCTTTCTCCAGCCAGGCATGCCAGGAGTGCTGAAGCCATGAAGAACCGTAAGAAACACAGGATTGGAGGATCCTGGCACCTGAATGAAAGTAAGAAGAGCTGCCCTGCCCCCGAAGCCCATCCTAGACAGTGATTTGAAAGTCAGACTTATTTTTTTAAGACACTTGATTTGGGTGTTCATATGTTAGTATAGTAACTTCTAAGAAACTACATTGCACCAAACTAAATTAGCAGTTCTGGAAGTAAAACTGTCCAACATTCCACATCTGATCTACCTCTGGACTAAAAAAAGTTCCTCACACAGGCCAAAGTGATACCTACTAGCTCTAATTCTACCATTTTTCAAACTTCGTTAGGTTCCCCACTCCCATTGACTTCCTTTGGTTATACATATTTGCATGATTTCATGAAGACATTTCTTATCATCCATGTGTTTGAGTGTTAGAGAATAAGTTTATAATTATTACACACAGTTCTTTGTTCTGTAAAGAGCAAAAGCCAGCCCATTTCTGTTCTGTCTTGATGCCAATCAGAAAAGCTGGAAAGAATCAATTCAAGCATAAGCTGACACATGAATGTGTCTCTGAATCAGAAGAGATACTGGAAGAAAGGAGTCTGTTTCCCTCAGGATTTGGAGCCATGCTCCACTTGAGTCAATGAGGTCTCTCAAGTACCAGATCCAGCTAGACTTGCGTTATTTAGAATGGGATTCTGGACCAAAATGCCTTTCTGAATGTGTACATTTCTAGGAGTATGGGCCAGAGTCTGTGGGAAAAAAAATTCTAGGACTATGTCATAGCTTATCCAAATCTAGAACAGAACTACTCTGTACTACTGTGTAGCTTATTTGCAAGGAATAAGGGCTGAGTTAGTTCTTCAGGATGGGAATGTAGTGAGTTGAATCAGATGCCTAAAGACCTTCCTGTTCTGAACTCTTACACTAACTAGAGTCAGATGTACTTCTCCAGAGGAAGGAAAAGAAATTACCTGAGGCATTCTCCTGGCTACAGAGCTTCTGAAATAATAGAGTGGAGTTCAGTTTTTGGTTTCCTTCACTAAGCTTCAATGTATTTCTGGTTGAGCAAGCATTTTGTTGTCTCCTTAGAGGTCAAACTCAACCAACCAACACATTTTGAAGGTGATGGAATATGTCACAGAAATGAGTCTCTCCATTCTGCAAATATTCATCAGCCATCTACTAGTGCCACATACCGTTGGGGAAGAATGAAGTTGACTGAGAAGGCACAGGACTAGTAGCTGCAGTGAGTTTCTGCTTCTAAATTAAAATGGGACTTTCTTCCCTCAGGACAACCAAATTCATGGTGAGGCTCTTCATAAATCCTTGATTTGCCAAGTCCATAGCTAAGAGAAATGCATGACTATTTTCTAAACACATCTGACCTCTTGTCAATTCATTTCGAGTTAGAAAGCAATGTTATTGTGACCTCTTTGCTCTGACATTAACTATGTTTTTGAAAAAAGTTAAATTTTCCTTTCTCAGCCATTAAAATTCCTTTCATTTTCATGCAATTATATATTCCAAACATCTGTTATATAGTCATCCATTTCTGCCAACTTGCCCATTTTCTGGATGCACTCTGATACTGAACTGTGTGTATTTTGTCTTTTTTCCTCCTTTATAGACTTTTTTCGGTATAATGCTGGCTCCCAGTTTTGGATTATTTCCCATTTATACCCATTTTAAAAAATGACTTTTTTAAAGTCATGCTTCTCTACTAGAATTAAAATTAAAAAAAAAACTTTAAAAAATGACAACACTTTTTTTGGGATAGGTGAAATGAGTGAAAGGGGTCAACTGAAAGAAGTCAACAATTATAAATAAATCATGGGAATGTAATGTACAGCATGGTGATTATAATCAATAACATTATAGCCCATACTTGAAAGTTACCAAAAGAATAAATCTTAACATTTCTCATCACAAGAAAAAAATTTCTTTTTGTAATTTTGTGTGATGATGGACGGTAATGAGATGTATTGTGGTGATCACTAGTGCAGTATATGTAAATATTGAATCATTATGTTGTATGCCTGAAACTAATTTAATGTTATACATCAATTATACCTCTATTAAAAAGAAAAAAAAAGATACGCTTTTTTTTTTTTTTTTTTTTTTTTTTTTGAGAGAGAGAGAGACAGGAGAGTGAGCATGAACTTTTTTGGGACAGATTGATAGGAGGAGAGGAAGAGACAATCTTAAGTAGACTCCATGCTGAGTGCTGAGCCAAGAGTCCCACATGGGGCTCCTTCTCACAACCCAAGAACATAACCTATGCAGAAACCAAGAGTCAGATGCTTAACAAACTGGGCCACCCAGGTGTCCCAAGACTTATACTTTTTTTTAACAAGGACAGTATAAACAGGGTCATCTGTAATAATGGGGCAGTCTTTCACCCAAGCAAAGATTTCTCTAACTGGCTATAAATGGTTATTCCAGAATTTTAAATATAGTATTTCTTAATACGAACTGTAAATGTTTTGATTCCTGGCCTGTAAAATATTTAGTACTACATTGTACCACCATATTGAAATATGTGAATAGAACCTCTATCTCCAGCCTGCCTATATAAATAAGCACACTGCTAGATAATTTGATTTGAAATTTATGTTTATAAAAAATTTTATAAAATAAATTTTATTCTTTTTCACACATTAAACTACTAAGAGGTCTAAAAAAGAATAGATGTCGGTTTTTTAAACTTAGTTTAGAAGAAAAAAAACCCCAAACATGACTATATACTTTGCTAACTTTGAAATTTTAATTTTTACCACATGTTGAAAATAGGTCTAGAGATGCCTGTACTCCATGAAATCCAAATTGGAGTATAAGTATTTATTCAGTGTGTGTATATTTCTTGCTTTTTTCCTATCTTTAGAACTTTAAAACAAAACCTTAAAATGTGTTTTTATTTTAACCTTTATCTTTTCCTATAAAACTTAGAACTGGAAATTAAATTTGACAAGAGGGGGGAAAAAACCCCGAGCCATGTTTATGATTCTTGGCTCTTGGCTTCTTCAAACACTTGTCTTTTGGTTGGGTTCAGAGTGGGTTGCCCCAGAAAGTGCCACTTTGGCATGTGGATTAATTTAATAATTAAGGCCTACCAGACTCAAGAGGAGTTTTTAACCTCCCCCCTTAAGCATCTAAAATAAATAAATAAATAAATAAATAAAATGTAGATTGGGAGTATGTACCAAGAATAGAGTTATAACCAAAGACAGTTTTCTACATCGGAAAGACACCTGCATGGCAGAGCAAGCATTTGTTCTTCTCATCTTCCTGTGGATTGTCTTCGTTCCCTTTGAAGCCCCAAATTCCTACAGCCTCCTTCTGAGGTCAGGATGGCATATAAGCCTCAACTGTTTCTCTTTGACCCTTCTGTGACCATGGGAGGCTCCTTTATGGGCAAAATTAAATTTATTTTTCCTGTTAATCTGTCTTAAGTCAATTTATTATTATTAGGTCAGCCAAAAAACCTAGAAGGGAAGAAAAGAAAAGTTTTCCTCCCCCTTGCCTTTACACTTGGAGTGTAATTAGTTTGGATATCATGTTTGCTGCTAATGTAGTTGGTCCTTCAGGCAGCAGGAAAATCATCTCTCGGGGAACTGTGGGTGCTTTAGCCATTTCCCTTGTCCATGAGCTCCAGCTGTGTCTCTAATTACAAGCTGGACTATGATGTCCTGTCCTGGGGGAAACAAAGGAATTCCTCCTGAAGGCCTTTCCCTTCTGTGCTTCTGGCATAGTCCCACAGTGTTTCTACAGCCCTTTCATAGCCATTGTTCAGTGGCGTTCACGCAGTGACCCTGGGCACTTGGCAGTGGGGCTGGGAGGTGGTGGGGATGTGGATTCTTATCCTCCTTTGCAAAGAGGAAATTGAGACTCAGGAAGGAGGGCAACAGTTTGCCCAGAGTCTCACTGATTTAAGTGACTGTGTTATAATTCAACCCAAAATCTTCTGATCTTTTCATTAAAGATTTCAATGGAAGATTAAACAATTGGATTAGTTTTAATTTCATAAAGCTTGAAACAAAGACAAATTCTTATTTTAATGTCCCCTATTAGAACTCACTGTGAGATATTATCTAGCTGCCTTGAGCACAATGTTCAAAACCTTTGCGTAGAATGTGACATTTTGCTGAAATGAATGGATGTGTTTACAGGTCTCTAAATAATAGTGTGACAAAATCTTGAGAGTTTATAGTAAGGGTCCTCCACTATGGTTACCTTGTTAATCATCTTAGCAACACTGTGATGCCTTACCCCTTTGGTTAATGTTTAATAATACTCAGGGGAGGACGTACAAACAACAATGTGGTTAAACTTATTTAAATACATCACAGATGAGCTTTGCCAAACAAATATGTTCCTATTTCTTACTCTAAGGAATTTTTGAGGGGAAAAAAAAGGAATGTATTTCTTTCTAACAGAGAGGTAAGAACTGACCCTGGGCCATAGCACTGAGCTGGGAATGGATAGCCCTGAGTTTGAGTTCTAACTCCCGTATCAACTAGTTGCAACTTTGGCGCAACTTGACTTTTGACAACTCTTTAGTTTTGTGGGATTCAATAATTTCAAATAACATAAAGAGAATGACTATCAGTCATTCTCAATTACTGATCTGCACACTACTCAAGAAAGACTTAAAAATACAGATTCTAGGGCACCTGGGTGGCTTAGTTGGTTAATAACACACCTCACTCTTGATTGAGTCCTGATCTCAGGGTCCTGAGACTAAACCTCACAGCAACAAGTCTGTGCACAGCAGGGGAGCCTGCTTGAGGTTCTCTTTCCTTCTTCCTCTGATCCACCTTCCACTTACATGCACCTGCAAGCACACATGCTAAATAAAATAATTTACTAGTAATAACCTTTAAAAAAAAAAAAAAGATTCTGAGGCCTCCTCTTGAATACTCTTGAATCAGTATATTTGGAGTTGGACCCAGGACTCTGTATTTTTAGAAAGCTGTCCAAGCGATTTGATGTGTTGTCAAATTAGGAACACCAGGTTTGTCCACAAGGCCCCTTTGAGCTTTATCATTCCTGTTTTCAACTGCACAGCGCTGAACTCCTATTCCTGTAGTCTGTGCTCACTTGGGACAAAGAATTCAGATCCAAAGCTGTTCTTAACCAAAATATCACACCGACTTCCTAGGCAGGGTCCCTGCTCACATGTCCTATTGCTCTGTACCCTTCTCCACACTGCTCTCAGGATTTTCTATGTCCGTTGCCCCACTTATCCATGGTTTCTCTATCTATAGTTTCAGTTACCCAGGGTCAACCAGAGCCTGGAAGCAGATGATCCCCCATTTGACGTATCATCAGAAGGTTAACAGTAGCCTAATGTGATGTCACAATGTCATTCACCTTACTTCATCCTGTCACATAGCCAATTTATTTTCTCATATCATCACAGAAAAATAAGGATGAGTACAGTGTAATAAGACATTTTGAGAGAGAGAGCGAGAGAGAGACCACATTCACATAACTTATTCACATAACAATGATACTGTTATAATTGTTCTATTTTATTCTCTTGCTTGTCCCTTACTATGCCTAATTTATAAATCTAAACTTTGTCATAAGTTTGTATGTATATGGAAAAAAAACGTGTATGTAGGGTTTGGTATCATCTGTGGTTTTAGGCATCCACTGGAAGGCTTGGCATGTTTCCCCCATGGAAAAGGCCGGGGGCGGGGGCAGTACTGTAGTTCAATGGAAATAAGAAAAAGAAGGGAAAGTTAAAAAGGGAGGGAGGGAACGAAGGAGAAGAAAGATAAGTTGAAGTGGTGAGAAAATGTGTTATGTTGATTCCTTGAATAACTACAGTTGTAGCTAATCAAACTACAAAAGAAGATTACAATTTTTTTTTTTTTAAGATAAAAATTCTTTATCACAATATTAAATTACTTTAAAATCTGAACCCAACCTCCTCCAAATCTCAGCTCCAGTCTCTCTCTTGCTCAGGCTCTTCTCAGATCTGGAGTACATTTTACACATGATGAAGTTTCATCTGATTCCCACCATTTCTACCTGTGAAATCCTGCCTATTCTTCAAAGCTCCAGATGTACTAAACTGATGCTAACATGTGTCCAGTTCCTGCTCCTGCAATTCCAAACATCTTTCTTAGTTCTCAATAAAGCCTTATCTTGGGATATTGCAACTAGCTTCAGAAACCTTTCTCCCCTTATCAACTGCCCCAGGCCAGCTATTTCAGGTTAGGTGGCTACATACCACTTACTTTAGTCATCGTAATAGAAATAACATTTATGTAATGCTTTACTATTTACCAAATGCTTTTGCATCCATTATTTTATTTGCTCACAATAAGATATCTACGGAAGGCATTTTATTGTCACCCCTATTTTATGGATGATGATATTGCAACCCAGAGAATCGAATGTCTTGCTAGTTAATAAAGGAGCTGGGATTTGAAACTTGATGCTATGAATTTAAATCTTGTGCTTTCCCTATACCACCTAACAAGACACTAGCAGACAGTAGATGCTCCAGAAATGCATATTAAAAGATGAAGTTGAACGAAAGGGGAGAAGAGGCATCATGGTACAGTGGGAAAATAATAGACTGGTGACAGAGAAATTCTTTGCAGCTTGAACCTGCCACTTGTTAACTGGAAAATGTTGGACAGCTTACTTAATATGCCTGAGCTTCTGTTTCTCATCTATGGCATGTGGAAACAGAACTGCATACAATAAAGCTGAGCTTGTGCGTGCGTGTGTGCATGCACGCGCGTGCACACGTGTGGGCGTGTGAACTCAGTAATATAAAATCTGAAATGCATTTTCTCCAGGGCATGTACAGAGTAAGTACTCATTATGTGCCAGATTGTTTACTTCATATGAGAGGCAGTCATTTGACAGTTGTGTTTGAGTCGTATACATATGCCTACCTGTGGAGGATAACCAGTTTCTGAGAATTTCACCTCTCCTCTTCAGAGAACAGTACAAAGCACTATATCCTGAGGGTTAAGAATAGATGGTCTGGGCTGTCTGGGTTCCAGATTTGACTCTCTTTCCTTATTAACTCTGTGAGTTTGGCCAAGTTATTCGACCTCTCCATGCCTCAGTTTCTTCTTCCACAAAATAGGGAAAACAGTATTTAGAAAACAGATTTACAGTTCTGGCATGTGACCAGGATTCTGTAAACATTGACTACTTCCTGTGTCACAGAAAGTCATTTAGCTAATAAAAGGCTTGCTTAGCGTAAGGAGAGAATATTTGTCCTTTGTGTTTCTCAGCCAAATAGACCGATAACTTCTGTAAACTGGGAACAAAAATAACACTAAAAACTTGTCGTGTCCAGTTAGATGACTAAATAATGTAATCACATGAGTATTCGGGCAATAGGTTTGAGCTCACAAATCTATAGAAAAAAGAAATGGGAGTGAGTGTGTGTTTTGTACTTAAACATAATGGAGTATCGGTTCTCAAGGATTTATGAATGAAGTAGGAAAAACAAGTCATTTGACTTTTGTTGTTACTGCCACTGAGTCTGTCATCTGAAATAACAAAATCTGCCTCTTCCTTGCCCCAGCTCCACTACCCAAGAGAAAAAACTAGGAGAAAGGGGTGCCGTACTTTGGAAACGGTTCCTCTGAATCAGAGTTATCCCTTTTGAATACTATAGAAAAGCTCTACTTCACCTGAGAAGTCTGATACATGTTTCAAAATAGTTAAAGACTGTAAAACTGCCAAAATACTACCAAGCAAAATGCCATGATCTCGCTTATTTTCCACTCTTGCATATAGTGTGAAGTAAAAGCAAAGGTATTTTTTACCATAAGATGGTCAGTAATGTGAGATTTGTGTCCTTGAGAGTAACTAGAAGCCTGAGCTATTTATTGCATAGAGATAATGTTTTGTGTCCTCTACTGATGTTGAGATTACCTCAGAGAAGTTATCTTTGGAATGGTGGAGATTAAGTTCCTTCTGGAAAGCCAGGTATTCCTGTTACCAAAATAAATACTGTTTAAGTAATTGCAAACAGGGAAAAGGAACCACAGAAGAAGGGTTTTTCCCATCTCCTTGCTGGAGTTGCGTTTGGTAAAAGACGCCAAAAATTTTGGGAGCCCAGCATTCAAATCTACTGCATGGGGTATAAGTACCAGAGCTGCAACTGTTGCATATGGATATACCCACACTTTCTTCTGAAGGCTTCAAACTTCAGCTGGTGGTAACAGTGACTACTTTGTTGGAAGTCTCCTCAGTGGAGACCTATCTGTCAAACTCTCCTTAACCTTACTCTTGGCTGCTGCCTTCCCCAGCAGAATGAGAGCTGATAGCCTAGCAGCTAGCCCTCCCACACAGTCCTCACATGGGCAGTTCACTGCCCACGGGAACCCTTACTGCTCTTATTCTCTGGGATTTTGTTTAAGGATAACACTATAATAATAGTACATCATTATAAGAGAGAACATACTATTCTTGGCATTTCATATCCATCGTCTCATTTGATTCTTACTATATTGGGTAAAGAAACCGTGCTCAGAGGGGTTAAGTAACCCGCCTGAAGTTCATGTTTTTATCCATTACACTTTAGTGCTTCCCTAGGGCCCCTTCTCTAGATCCCTTACTCGAAAAACTGATACAGCTAATCGAAACTAGTCCCTAGATGTTATTTAGTTCCCCTAGAGTATCCTATCTTAACAGAAACCACATGGGCTTTGGAATCATATCTGGATTTGAACAAGCTCTGTTCCTTGCCAGTCCTGGGACCTTAAGCAAAGGTACTTAGGCTCTCTGAGCTGGAGATTCCACACTAGTTGAAATGTAGTATACAATACTTACATTTAGAAAACAAAAACAGGTTAATGAATGTAAAAGCAAACACAGTGTTTTCAAAATGATACATTAGTAAATGTCAATTCTCTTTTTATTCTTTCCCCTTTAACTATACCTGAATATTCCATCTATTTCTTTGATAGTTTGATAAGATGGTCTTTTTTTTTTTTTTTAAGATTTTTAAAAATTTATTTGTCAGAAAGAGAGAGAGAGATCACAAGCAGCAGGAGCAGCAGTCAGAGGGGAAAGCAGTTTTCACTGAGCAGGCTCCATCCCAGGACCTTGGGATCATGACCTGAGCCGAAGGCCGATGCTCAGCCAACGGAGCCACCCAGGTGTCCCCCAGATGGTCTTAATTTGGCTCACTTCACGCACCGTAAGGCCAGCAAAACACTAAAGAAATGGTCATTTGAAAGCCTTCCAGCCACTGATACTGATGTCTAACATACAATCTCCCCGGTTCAGACACTCCCCCTTTATATTTAATGGAAATGTTAGTATATTTATAGTTTCTATCATAAAAAAATTCTGTGATTACTTTGACTCTAAGACTTTTCTTTTTCAGTGTTCATGACTTCGTTAGAGCAGAGAGAGGATGTGACTTTGACACTGTTTTTGTTTTTTGTTTTTTTTTAAAAGAGGAATCTCACTGCTATCAACTATTTGAAAATTCTTTATTATTGACTAGCATATTCCAATCTATGTGTAGGGTAACAGGTCAGTTTTAGCAAGATAAGATCAAGCTAAATGGTATGCTCCAAATTCTTTGTCCCTGAGCTCACCTCTTATTTTCCTGCATCTTTCTAGTTCTCTGATATTTGATGTGTGGCCTAAGTTTCATTCTGAAAGCTAGTATTAAACCTGGTGTTGTGGCCTAAGGAGAGGTGTGGTCAAATGGTAGGGTAGGGAGCCGCTCATGTCTATGAAGCACTTAGCTCTCAGCTCCAGATCTGCAGATCTTCCACTATACAAGTGGTTAAACAGACAGCCCAAGTGTGGACTACAAAACAGACTGTTTCTGCTCTGGCTGTTCTAATAGAAGTTCATACATACAGCCAACCTGTGCAGGCAGTCTCAAATTTTGGAGATCAGAGATACCTTTAAGAATCAAAATGACTTGAAAATCTTCATAAATAGAGGCTTCAGAAAAAATCATAAACACACACACACACCTTTGGACATAATTCCAGAAAGTTCAGTATGGCCTAGTAATTAAGCCTAAGGATCATAGAGTTGGGTAGCCTTGGTAATCAACTCGCTCTGATGCTATGTCGGTATAGAACTTCTGCAAGTTATTTAACCTCCTTAAATTTCATTTTCCTCATCTTCAAAATGGAAGTAAACACAGAACCTATCTGACAGGGCCATTTATGAGGTTTAAAAAGAGATAAAGCAAGCAAACTGCTTAGCACGCTGTAGGACACTACGTGCCTTGTAAATTTTTATTGTCATTCTTTTAAGGGAGTTACAGATCCTTAATACCCATTTGTGAACTCCATGGTAAGAATTCCTGCTATGAAACGGGGACAAAGTTCAAACCAATTAAGGACAATCTAGCCACCATAAAAGCAACTAGATCCTACTGAAGTAAAACAACTGTCAATAAAAGGGCATGAAAGAAGGGCTACCCTGCCTAGCACGGAGCAAGCAGGACAATCAGGCCAGCCCTGTCCCCTGTTCTTCCTAAAGAGCACCAGCCTGTACCAGCCACAAAAACTTGGCAGCAATGGCTTCTTTCTGCACTCAAGCAAAACAGCCTTTTGGCTGCCTGAAAACCCCATAAGGCTATTGTTCTGTTCCCAACATATTGTTTACAAGGTCCTTGGTGTAAGAAAGGTCTTTAGAAGGGTTTAATGAGAGTATATTTAAGTCACCAGTTTAATGGCTGACATATCACAATGTCTCAAGAAAAGCTGTCTCTTTCCATGGTTCAGGAGGGAGGGTAACTTGGCTTGACAAAGTCACAGCTCTGGGAGAAATTCCACTGACACTCAGGGGAATGTCTAAGCTATGTAGTTTAACTAAATATGACTTGAAGTAAGTGGGCTTTTGAGAGAGTTTTTCCTTGGGGATTATCTAAAGATTTTGCTGCTATATTGATATTTTCTCTTAAGACATTTGACTTTTGCTCTAAGGTATCCTATTTTAGTCAAAGCAGAGTCTTTAGCCAAATTAGTACAACTTAAAATGTTTGGCATATCAGGAGCCAAAATTTCAGATACATTAATCTTCACTAGGAAGTAGACACAAGTTGAATAGTGCTTGAAGTTTCTGTATCAGATTTTTTTTGTTCAGAAAACTTATTACATAAAACAGATGAATTAAATTACTCTAATATATTCATTTCTGTATCCCCAGCACCTAATACAGTTCTGACACTATGTACAGGAACTTAATAGCTATTTATGCTGTGAATTCACTATGTAGGGTCTTCATTATCCACTTAAAGAAAAAAAAATAGCATTTACTGAATATCTACTATGCGCTTAAGACTGTGCTAAATCTTCTGCAGAGCTAGTTTTCTTAATCCTCACAACAATCCCAGGCAGAGAAAACTAAAGTTTCCCAACCCTCTTTGTAGATAAGGAAATTGAGGCAGAGAATAGTTCAATGAATTACAGAATAGATGCAAGGCTGCTATCAAAACACCAAAGTCAGAATTCTTTATTATCATACCTGGTATTCCTAGGAGGGTCCCCTTGGACCACCAGCTTCAGAATTAACTGGGGTGCTCGTTAAAATGCATAGTTCTCAGCCTTACACAGAGCTACTGAATCAATCTTAAGGATGAAGCCCAAGATCTACATTTAAAACATGAACACGCAGCATTTTTTCTGTATACCATTGTTTGAGAACCACTGTCCAGGCAGTAGGAATTTCATTGCATGTTCTTGCTACCTGAGCCAGACGGAATACAATGACTCTTACTTTTACTGTAGAGGCACTACTTGTAAGAGTCAAAAAATATTACATTTAAAATAAAATATTGAAATACTCTCCACCAAAATTGTCCCAAACTGCTTCTCTACTGAACTGATAAATTAAGTAAATGTAACTGCTTTCGGCCAGGTTTCAAAGATAGATTTTTGTGCTACTCTGTCTTTTTAATGGACTTTGGGCCTGAATTTCCCATCTACAAAACTAAAGTATCTGATTGGATGACATGTTAAAAAAAATAAGATTTTATTATATGCCAATGACAAATTTTTGCTTTACAAAAAAAAAAGAATTTGCTGTAATATTTCTTTAAAGAGCAAATATCTTTAAGATTCAAATCTGTTTCAATAACTATCTGGAAATATGGTATGTATTGAGAGATTTATGAACATTTAAACTCTTTGACCCAGTAATGGCTTTTCCAAGAATTTTGCCTAAGTAATCAGTCATAGGTACGGATTAAGATTTCTATTACAAATATGTTCGATGAACCATACGCATAACAGAGAAAAAAGGGGAAAAGATCAATGTACAACAATTAAAAGGAAGGCTAAATTAATCATTTTATTATAGGTAAAAGGAAATCTATACTACCATCAGCATAGCAGGTTTTCCAAGAATACTGAATGATATGGGAAAATGTCCATTAAAAAGCTTAAATAAAAAATGTCAAATATATATATTAAGAAAAAATACAGAGAGTCACCTGACACACAACAAGATATATATGGCAATAATTTTGTTCCAAGTGTTCAACCTCCAGGACCAATTTTGATCATTCTTTATTTATAACTACATATATTATATATATGTGTGTGTGTTTGAATACAGTTGTGTATGATTATGTACTTTAAGAACTGATGGAGGAAATAAACCAACATGTTTTAATAATGGCCATCCCTGATTCTGCATTTACAGGTTATTCATATTTTATAACATATATATTCTGTTGTTCTCAGTTTTTCCACAACAGACATGCATTTATTTTGTACTTATAAAAATGCATTATTTTGACACAATTCAGTGAGAAACTACTTTTGGAAATACATTTGTGTTGCAAAATGAAGCATGTCTGCCTTGTACTCCTCACTAACAAAGAGGTCTCTGAAGCAGGCCTCCCCAAGGCACCCGCCGATGGTAAACTTGGTGCTAATTGTGCTGTCAGGGGAGCTCTAAACTCAAACACTGCAATTATGAGCTCGGGCACACAAAGACATATTGGAAGTGGCAGGCAATGTGAGATTCCGCCAAAATAACGGTCAAGTGTCACTGTGCTTTTGCCCAAAAAGGAAAGTAACGGGGCTGTAACTGGATATTGTAAATAGGTGGTCAAAGGATCCCTAAATACGCAACATCACATAAGCCTCCTTGCAGCATATTTTTCCTTCTGGGATCCGTGTCAGGCTCACAGACATGAAGGCAGCCAGGAAACTGTTATCTGTTTACTTCTAATTTATTTTTATAACTGTCCATGCCAGCAATGGGAGAAAATGTTTTGTTAAGAGAAAAATAAAATTGACAATAAACCCTCTGAGTTTTTGAAAAATTTTAACAAACCCAAACTTCTACTTATCATGTAGTTATCCAACCTAGCCTCATCAAAACTTTATTTTCAATTGAGTTTGAGTATGTATGTATGTGTGCATGTGTGAGTGGACGGATGCACATAGGTATGTATGTGTGTGTATGAATTGTAATCTTGAGACTTGGCCTCAAAACTCTGACTCTGCCAGTAGCTTTGTGCCTTTGGGGAAGATTTTGTAGCCTCTCTACATCTTGGTTTCATTATCTGTAAATGTAGAGAGTCTTACACGCCATACAGCATTCTGTGAGGTAGGGTGAGCGAATGAGAATAAAGTACAGAGCACAAAGCCAGGCACATTGTAAGTACTGAATAAAAGTCAACTTCATGTCATTCCCCTCCTAGCATCTGATTAAACAACTGAACCTTTGAAAATCCTTTATTGTCCCTAGTGAATTCTATTCAGGTGACAATGCTCACTGGCCAAAGGGGGGGAAAAAAAAAAGAAAGAAAGAAAGAAAGAAAGAAAGAAAACATTTCTCTTCTTCAAAGTCAGCTTTGTTTAAAAAAAAAAAAAAAAAGTGGCATCTATTCAGAAAGGTACCCATCTTGTTTCTTTTTAAATATTTCTTTTTAAACCTTTCTGAGGTTTCTCTAAAGCCAATGGCAATAAACATGTTTCAACCTCTGTTTTGCTTCACTGTGGACTCTGTGTGTGGTTAGGTTATGAAATAAAAATGAGTTTGACATTACACATGTTGTTTAAAAATGAAAAATTATATATAGAGAATGATGTTGATAATTCTGTACTCATTATCCTAATAAAAACACATAAATGTCCAAAAAGAAATACCAATTACCCATCAGGCCTTCCACCTATTATCAAATAATAGTGGTTAACGTCACAGTTACAGACAAAAATCAACCCTGATCTGAATAAATCTGATGTAAGAATGTATCACCAGGGGCACCTGGGTGGCACAGTGGGTTAAAGCCTCTGCCTTCAGCTCAGGTCATGGTCCCAGGGTCCTGGGATAGAGCCCCATACGTCGGGCTCTCTGCTCGGTGGGGAGCCTGCTTCCTCCTCTCTCTGCCTGCCTCTCTGCCTACTTGTGATCTCTGTCTGTCAAATAAATAAATAAAATCTTTAAGGAAAAAAAAAAGAATGTATCACCAGATGGAGACTATGTTAACCTTATGTGTATTATTTCCTACCATGATGACTAGTTCTGTAATTCGTATATATGGACGCTCTCACTGAGAGTAGAGTAACCATTTATGGAGGTATACTTCCTCCATGAGAGGAAGGCCACGTTGACATACATGTCAGCATACTAATAAAAGTAAACAAACAATGAAATTAGTCAACAATCTGGAATCAAGGTCATTCTTACAGTAGGAGATGCTGATCTTTATCTAGATAAAGTGAAACTATTTTATTTCTTTTTAAAAAATCTAAAAATTAAGTATTTCTATCACTCAAATACATAAACAATACTTTATCACAGTGTAAATATGTGTATATGTGCACACGCATATGCTTACGTAATAAGAATCCAATTCGATTGTGTAAAACTTATTTCAGTTATAAGCCATAATGCCTGTATGACACATTTTGTTGGTAAAAACCTCCTACACCCACACACTATTATAATATGGCCTTTTAAGCTATTTCATGTACTTGACTTCATTTGATCATAACAGGAACCACAATCTAATTGAAATAAATGCTTCTGCCATGAAACCAAGTCAGGTAATTAGTGACTGTAAAAGCAGTTGATTTATAGGGCTGTCCATTCTACTGCCATGCTAACTGAGCAAATTAATGACATGCGTCATGCAATGCTCATTCAACTAGTGAACGCTCTCCCATTAAAAGCCACACAGTAAATAAACAACCCCTTTAAAGCACAGTTTAAACACTTCACTCAGATAAAAAGTATAAACAAACAGATCATCTCCCTTACTTTTATACAGAAAACATATCATATGAGTTTATTCTTTGTTATTTGTATACATTTTAAGGGTTCTAGTATATTAGCACACAGCACTTGTTCAATAGTTTTAATGAATAAAGAAATGAAAGTATAACTACTTTACCTTCTTATAGCAAAATATTTATTTAGCTAAAATATAAAATAAAGTGGGCAGGCAGTTACTCAGCAATAGCCAAAAAATAAATAATGTTCATTTACTGACAATCTTAATTAAAAGATTTAATTAAAACTTCTGAGGTTATGCAAGACAGAAGGAAATCTTAAATGTGAAAATTATGGGTTTCATACTTTGTCACAGAGTCATATTAAAGAGCTGTTCTCATGATTTATTGCATACATATGTTTCTACATACATGTACATTGTAGTGACTCTAGTTTGGATCATCGGCTACTTCAACAGAGAAATTAGAAGACTTTAGAATGAAGGCTGAAGTTTTAATCTACTTACGATTAACAATCTATAATAAAGATCAAATGCTTCAGAAGTGAAACTCGGAAGTAGAAAATGTGACTCAGTATGTTAAAGATGAATTCATGCTTGATTTTTCCTACAACATCTTATTGTATAACTCAAAGTCTACACTTAATCAATATAAGGTCGAATGAGAAAAACAATGTAGTCCCTTTGGGGTGCCTGGTTGGCTCAGATGGTCAAGCAGCTGACTCTTGGTTTCTTGGTTCACCTGGATCATGATCTCAGTGTCCTGGGACAGAGCCTCACATTGAGTCTCTTGTCTCTGCTGTGGATTCTCTCTCTCTCTCTCCTTCTGTCCCATCCCTGAACATGCTTGCTCGCTCTCTCTCTCTCTCTCAAATAATTATTTAAAAGAATTGAAGTCTCTCAACCAATGTCTAAATAAGCACTCGAGAGTGTATACTCTGTGATGGTTATCTTAAACTCAGACAAATATTGGGCATGATTTTTGAGAAAATGGAGTAAAGCAAGAGGTGAACTAGTATTGTCAAAAACATGTTTGTGGAAGAGGAAGACTACGTTAACTGAGTAAAACAGAAAAATAAGAGGCACTGCCCACATTTTTTCAAGGCTGAAGGCAATTTCACCTTCCCAGAGCTTCAACAATGGGCTCTTCAGGAAGGGTGTGGTCAAGATGGTTAGACTGGATCAAATATAATAGATTTTAACATTGATAAAATTTGCTGTCAATTTTTATTGAGGGACTTCTTTTTATAGAAATGGAATGTAGCCGTAGCCATCATTGATCAATGATTCCCTCTACTATATATTAGAAATGATCTTGTAAAAAGCAAAATAAGTCAATCAGAGAAAGACAATTATCATGATTTCATTCATTTGTGGAATTTAAGAAACAAAACAAAGGAGCATAGAGGAAGGGAGGGGAAAAATAAAACAAGATGAAACCAGAGAGGGAGACAAACCTTAAGAGACTCTTAATCATAGGAAACAAACTGAGGGCTGCTGGAGGAAGGGGGCAGGATGGGATAACTGGCTGACGGGCATTAGGAAGGCAAGTGATGTAATGAGCACTGGGTGTTATATACAACTAATGAATCACTGAACTCTACCTCTGAAACTAATAATACACTATATGTTAATTAATCTAATTTAAATAAAAAATATGAAAACCCATTCAAAAAATTTTAAATTAAAAATATTGATGGGAAAAAAATGGAAATTTGATAAACAGTTGGACTGGACCACAGTTTTTACAACCCGTTCTTCTCTCCATTGTTGGTGCTTGACCTTTGACCTGATGCTCTCCCTCCTCTTTGGTCTTGAGAAATAATTTGGATTTTAAGCAAGAGCAAATTTAAGTACCTTCTTACAGCACTTTGGAAGATGGCATCACACCACCCTTGCCACGATACCTTGAACACTTGTCCTATCTCTGATTACTGGCTTCTGCCTTGTTCCTTGAGCCTCTCTTTGATTTCTAAGAATCTAGTTCACATGACCTTCGGATGTGGGCTTGTATTCCTGTTTCATCTCTGAATCACAAGCTGATATGTATAGGCCTTCCTGAGGTCTCATGATCTAGACCCATGATCTCAAATCTTAGGAGAGAGTGTATTTCTAAATGCAAGCACCTATATCATGTATTTATTTTTAATGAGTCAGGTTATACCAATAATATTGGTATTACAATACCAAAATATTCTACTTTAAGAGATAAATTTTAAAAGATTGAGGATAAAAAAAATATTTTCTTTCCACATTCCAATATATTGTCTTGCTACACCCTGGGCATAGATTTCTAAGAATCACCTGTCTGACCCACATGTTAGAACACTGTCATGTTTTCTCCCTAAGTATCAGTTAGTAGATTATATTACCATCATGTCTGGCCAGAGGGAACTTCTTCTCCTCTTGCGCATTAGGGAAATGGCTTCCATTTACCACCTCCCACCAGGTCCCACCCATCTCTGCTTTATCTTAGTGAAAGGGCTCATCCAGGTTCCAACTTTTGTCATTTTGCCTTGCCCTAATGTAATTAACTAATCAAATCTCTCAGATAAGAAAAGATAAAAGATTACTATGGGGCTAACAAATGGGTACAACCAATAAAAAGTTTTCAAAGGCAAATATAAAAATAAACAATTGTAATAGCTTTAATAAAGTATGCTTTGATCAATAGGCTGCACAGGGATTTTTGGTTTGTTTGTTTGTTTTTACTGGTTTCTATTATGACACTAATTGAAAAAAGTAATTTTACACTTAACAAGTGTCCGTAGGAAGATGATATATGAAATTTTATATGTAATACAAAGCAATAAAGAGTATTTATTTGGGCGCCTGGGTGGCTCAGTGGGTTAAGCCGCTGCCTTCAGCTCAGGTCATGATCTCAGGGTCCTGGGATCGAATCCCACATCGGGCTCTCTGCTCAGCAGGGAGCCTGCTTCCTCCTCTCTCTCTGCCTGCCTCTCCGTCTACTTGTGATTTCTCTCTGTCAAATAAATAAATAAAATCTTTAAAAAAAAAAAAGAGTATTTATTTATTTACTTATTTTTAAAAATTTACTTATTTAAGGAATCTCTATACCCAACGTGGGGCTCAAACTCACAGCTCTGAGATTAAAAGTCACAAGCTCCACTGAGTCAGCCAGGTGCCCTAAGGTAGGGGGTATTTAATAAATGGTCCTGGAATATATGGTTAACTATTTGGGAATAGAATAAACTTAGATCCTTATGATAAAATAAATTCTAAACAGATTTAAGAATTAGGTAAAAAAATTAATCTACAAATAGAGAAAATGCAGCTAAATACTTATCCACTCTTAGCATAGAAAAAAAAAAAAGAAACCCTTGTATTGTTAAAGCAAAGAAAGATATTACAAAAGAAAAAAATTAGGGGTCCTGGGTGGCTCAATCTTTAAGCATCTGCCCTCAGCTCAGGTCAGGCTTAGGTCATGATCTCAGGGTCCTGGGATAGCCCCTCTCTGTCTCTCCCACTCCCCCTGCTTAACTACTCCCTCTCTCTGTGTCAAATAAATAAATTCTTTTAAAAAAATCAATAGATTTGTCTATAAAAAGCACAATAAAACAATAAAAAAACAATAGTTTTTAGAATAAAAACTATTTTATTTTTTAATTTTTTTTTAAAGTTTAATTCATTTATTTCCACTTTTTGTCATACAAAAATCATTCAAAGAGAGCTTTGGTGACATCTCATACCTTTTGATTGACAGTTTAATTATTATATAAACCCCTCTATTTTTTTTAATTTGTTAAATTTCTTTTTTTTAATTAAAAAAAAATTTTAAATTTTTATTTCTTTTCAGTGTAACAGTATTCATTGTTTTTGTACCACACCCAGTAAAAACTATTTTAATAAGAAAACACATAGGGGTTAGGATGGCTTGATTGTAAATATTTTGCAGATTATGTGGCAAGAGGTTAAAATTAGTACTGTTTTCCTATTTGAATAAAATACAAAGCAGTCCTCAACAACAGAATGAAGTTAGAACCAATGAAATATTGTATTTTATATTTTACTTATGGGCAAGCCATTACTGTGTTATATAGTTTGTTTAAAATATTGTATTAAGGCAGTTTCCCAAGGGAAGTTGTCCAAGACTCAGGACAGCAGAGCGTGAAGGGTACATGCTCTGGTGTCCAGCAGTCTGGGCTGCAGTTCACGTTCCACCACACAGAGCCATGATGGTGCGCAGGTGCCTTCACCTCTGCCAGCCTCCGTCCAACTGACCAGATATCACTGTTCTCTCTGCAGAGATGACTTATCAACCCTATTTTCTTATAATTAAATAATGAGCTAATACAGCAATTCCTGTCATCCAGATTGTAAATGGAGAAGTGATAGTATGGAATGGGCAGGATGAGAAATAAACAAATGCCCTAGTGATAGTCTTGCCATTGTTTTCTTCACTGGACACCCATGCTCTGAGCATGACAATAATGCATAACACAGCCAGGGTCCTTACCTCTTGCATATAGATCCAGATTAACAGTACAGTCACATTCTCTAGTCACATTATATACAAAAATATCAAGGATTTTTTGTTTGTTTGTTTTTGTTTTTGTTGAGGGATAAGAGCAATCTACTGAAAGCTTTTTACAACAAAAAGTTCTTTGTTGACTCTGTTGATGTTTGGCAAATAAACTAATAAATTACTGGTTACCTCATGGTGGCAAAATTGCTAAATCTAAAAAAAATTCTCTGATTATTCAGGGTCATTTTTTTTTTTAAGATTTTATTTATTTATTTGACAGAGAGAGAGATCACAAGTAGGCAGAGAGGCAGGCAGAGTGAGAGGGGAGAAGCAGGCTCCCCGCTGAGCAGAGAGCCCGATATGGGGCTGGATCCCAGGACCCTGGAATCATGACCTGAGCCGAAGGCAGAGGCTTTAATCCACTGAGCCACCCAGGTGCCCCTTCAGTGTCATTTTTAAAAGCAAACAGTCCTGCCAAAGGGAAAAGTATCATGTATTAAAAGGAATAAATTTTATGATATAAAATATCTCCATATCTAAATACAATGACATGTAATAAGAACTTCTCTTTAATTATAATTCTCTTTATAAATGAATTCTTCAGGACAAGATGTTAATAGGCAGGTTAACTGGATGTAGCACTTGTTCTGGTAGCATCTTAATTCCCTCATTCACCTGCTCTTCATCCCCAAACAGAGTTACCACACATGCCATACTCCTCACTCTACAGCAGGATGTAAACAATCATTGCAAAAAAATAAACTCATGGTTTTATTCCTCTGGAAAAGACCTTTTCGCTTGAAGGAATGTCTATTCTATAAATTTCTGATAAAACCAAATTATTATACATCTTTCTTTAATACTTAATTCTTATGGAACCTTTTCTGTATATCTTGATGTATTTTTAAGCTAATTCATATTGATTGTTGATTTTACCTTTTTCATTTTACAGAAGAATTAAGTGAGCCAAAGTTATTTTCAAAAATCAGGTTTGGTTTATGTATCTAAAAAATCCCTTAAGGATTCTGACCAGTAAGGGATGCTAAATTATTCTACGTCAAGCTGGAAATCATGCTGTCCAAGGTCCAGAGGAGGAACCATCAATCACTGAGGAGTGGTGTCATAGTGGTGTTGAAAGGATACATGCTCAATGAATAAATGAGTGACTACAAAGATGGATAAATCAACGGGCAAATTAATGTGAGCACTTTTCTCTCACCTAATAAGGCAAGCTAATTTAACCAAGGGCAGAAGTCAGAATTTAATCGTGTATAAGATATAATCACTATAGGTTTTGGCTTCAAAAAGAGAAACCTTATACTACAATAGCTGATTTTCAAGCATAGATGAAAGCAACATAAGGCCATTTCAGAGCTACGTGATGCATGAGGTACAGGAGATAAGAGGTGCTCCCTCTTTCAGTCGCATAAGACTAGAGGGCACTGTGAAGGACTCCAACCAGTCCCAGTCATTAACATAGCATCTTTCATGCTCTGTTCACCCATCCTTCTTTTTTTCTCAATCCCATGACTGAGATCCAGATGTTCACACTAATCTTTTCTTTTTTTGTCTTTTATGTGGCTAGGTTTGTATAAGACAGTCGGGAAACACTACGGAGAGTAAAACCTCGCTATGTCTTTCTTTGAAACATCATCACTCTTAAAGATAGAAAAGCAGACATTAAATTTTTGCCCTAACAATTAAAATGACATCAAACTAGGCAGTATAAACAAGCACACAGGTTGTGTAGCACTGACCACCTCACAGTGCAGAATGACAGGTATAAAGCACAGGTCAAGGAGCTCCTGCCTTATCCACCATTGGTAGCTCAAGTACAAAAAAAAAATCTGTTTTTTGTTTTTTTTTACATTAAGGATTCATATTTTTAATTGAAAACTAATTGTTGCACTACCAATATCTTCTAAATTTAGTGAATATCCAACCCTTTTCCACTTCAGATTCCTAAGCCTGTGGCCACGTTCTCTCCAAAGCTAGCAAATATTACTATTGTCTTGAGAGTACATCCAGAAAAACACTTAGAGGTAAAAACATTTTCATGTATACTGATTGATTGTCTTTGCATACTTACATAAATGGAAATGTGGAGCCATAACTTTTTCATTTAAAAATGTACCTAAACTAAATTAGTAATGATGCAGTTATTCAATGGAATAATTTTCTGCAGTTAAAAAAGAGTAAGAAGGGTGCCTGCGTGGCTCAGTGGGTTAAGCCGCTGCCTTCGGCTTGGGTCTTGATCTCAGGGTCCTGGGACTGAGTCCCGAATCGGGCTCTCTGCTCAGCGGGGAACCTGCTTCCCTCTCTCTCTCTCTGCCTGCCTCTCCGTCTACTTGTGATTTCTCTCTGTCAAATAAATAAATAAAATCTTTAAAAAAAAATGAGTAAGAATACAGCTACCTGGGAAAACAGAAAATTAAACACAAAGGTACCATTTGATCCAGCAGTTCCATTACTGGATATATACACCAAGAGAAATAAAAGCATATAGCCACAGAAAAACTTTTACATAAATATTCACGGCAGCACAGCTCATAATAGCCAAAAGCTGATCACAGCCTAAATGTCTATCAACTAATTAATGAACAAAATGTCGTATAGTGATACAATAAAACGCTATTTGTTCATAAAAACGAGTGAAATACTGTTATATGCTACAACACAGAAGAACCTTGAAAACATTAGACTGAAGGAAAGAAGCCAGTAATGAAATATTATGTATTATTTGACTCTATTTATATAAAACATTCTGAACAGACACAACTAGAGAACTAAAAAACAGATTAGTAGTTGTGTAGGGCTGAGAGTGGGGCCAATGAAGGGGGAAATGAAGTGTGAGTGCTAGATTATACTGGCTTTCTTTGAGGTGACACAATGTTCTAAAACTGTGATGATGGCTGTACAACCATGTAAATATACTAAAAATCAATGAATTGTAAATTTTCAATAGGTGAATAGGATGGCATGTAAACTACATCTCAATAAACCTCCTTCAAAGAAGAACAGGAAGGCTCTTCATGTACAAGCATGTTGTCAGGTGAAAAACACAAGCTGCAGAACAAAGTGTAAAATGTTCTCCTTTTTGTGTAAAAAGGCAGGAATGAATAGATTCATAATCTCATTGTCTGCATTTACATAAACTCTGAGAGATACACAAAACTAATGAAAGGGGTATCTGTGAGTACAAGTATAATCTTTTCAAATTATGACAATAATAGTAAACATCACCTGGAGAGAACTCTGTACCAGAGCATAAGAGATCATCCTCAGAGCTATGCAATATTCTATTATTACTTCCCATAACTGTTCAATCAACCCCATTCTGACTGGCACTTAGGCTGTTTCTAGACTTCTCTCACAAAAACTGCTGTAGCAAATCTTTGTGCAGGAATTTTTCCAACTATACACTAGCATACAGGTAAATGTAAAAAAGTAGAATGGCTAGATTAAAGATAGACCATCTAAGTAATCCTTAAAGTAATACAACCAAAATGTGTTACAGCTATAGCAGCTGTTAAACACCAACCAAATTTAATTATAATAACTGAGCAAAATACATTGTTCTGGAAAAGATTAAATGAAAATTTAGGATGTTCACATTTTCTTTTTTTTCTTTTTTTCTTTCTTTTTTTTTTTTTTAGGATGTTCTCATTTTCTGTTGTAAGCACATTAAAGTAATAGCACAATAAGTTCCTTATAAAAATATTCAGTCAAAACCAAATGGTTTATTCAACAGTAGCTCTAGAACTTGAGACAGAGAAGCCTCCTTTTAATAGGCATGAATTTATTTGAATTCATTATGTGGTTTACCAAATAATGTGCACATTTAAAGTGACCTTTCCGCCTCAAAGTAGGAGGCTTAAAGCGAAAGGGAAGAAAATCAGTTTCAATTAAGATAAACATCAACTGTAAGTCCCAAGTAGACTATATAGAGTCCAAGAAGGCAAAACTGTCATCAAAAGAAATAAAAAGCATCAAGGCAACAGTAAACTTGATAAAATTTAAAAATGTGAAGTTTTGATGGTAAAAATGATATTGATGAGTGTTCATGGAACACAGGGCTATGTCTGAATGCATTCATCTCTTCCTTCCATTGTCTCTGGCTCACACTGAAGTTGTTTCTGAAGGGTTCTATTTAGCTGCATTATCTCTGCTTAAACAGACATATCTGGGCAGAGTAAACTCTGTTATTCACCATGGTCAATGAATGTTAGGCATTAACTAAGAAAATGGGTAAGGTTGACAGAATACACACACACACACTCACACACACACAGTGCATATGTATATATACACATATACATCTCTCGCTATCTATCTAATGTTCTATCTATAGTGAATATTAGGATGCCAGAAAAATTTGAATGTAATCTGTTTCACACTAAAACTTTAATTTACTTAACTTTTGGTTGTTATTGTTCTTTTTACCATTATTTTGTTGTTTTATGATGCAGAAAGTGCTTGAGATCTTGGAGGATGAGCAGAGAATTATGGCTCTGGTGATAATTAGTGATGGGTTTTGGTTAATACAGGCCAATAGCGTATTTGCTATTTGAAGCTAATAGAACTTATTCATGCACTACTTAAGGGTAGCCAGGGAAAAGAACACTACATATGACAAGAGCAGTCTTGCCATTAGAAGTTCTATCTTTTGCACCATTCATCTTTTCACAGTGGGACACCCTATTATCAGCTGTAGGTCAACATTATATATGCTTTAGGAAGATTATTCCAGCCAGTTTGGACATTTTTTTATACACATATACCTACTAACTAACCAATTACATATTGAAAACTCAACTCTTAATTAAATTAACCCCTACTGGCATTAGGACATTGAAATCTATGTACTCATAACAAGAGACAATTCAATATGGGTTGTCTCATGGGCAACTTGCTACCTTGAGTTAAAGAAAATTATCCATGAAAAAACACAGATGTTACCGTTGCTTTTTAAGAGTGATCACAGGATTAAATAGTTCTTATCGATTTCGAGAAGTTCTTTCTTTACCTTGGCTGGGAGAGGCATTGCAAAGCAGAGATCTTAAGCCTAATGAAAAATGACCTTCAAATCTAGGAAGTCAAATCCCAGGAGGCTCTTAAACTTTGCCTAAAGAGGAGAGATTTACAACAGTAAAGCATCCTGAGGGCACTTTTACTCTAGGAGGCTTTCTTTCTATCCCTAAATCAAGTTCCCTTTCTCTGACTTTGGCCCACTGGGGCTTGCAGGAACACATTCTAGCACCAGAGGTCAGCGTCAGATATAGACAGAAACAATTCAGACAAAGATGGACACTGAGGATTGACAATGGGAATCCCATCATTTTGGGATTTCCAACTTTTCCCTGCTAATGTGAATGTGAGGAGCATATAAATGCATGGTCTTGAGAGAGCATTCTTTCATTTTTTTATAAAATGATTGTTCCTCATATCTACAAGATAGATATTCAAGGGTTTTGTACTGTAATCATCTTCTATCTGATTTTTGCTCAACTGGTTACTTTAGTTCTTAGCTTCTCTGACTACCTTAACAAAAGTACATCTCCAACACATGCATACACACACACACACACACCCCTCATTAACTCAGTCCTCTGTGTATTACCTTCACTGCATTTAACAATATTGGAAATCATTTTATTTGTTTAATTATTTTTGCTCAGTAAACTCCATGAATGGAAGGAGGGACTATCATATCTCTAGTGCCAAGCTCATAAAAGGGACTAAATGTATATATTTCCTTTATAGAAATATACAGAAGTTAGCCAGTACAAAACTGTAGAAAACTATCTTAAATAAAATGTCTTGTTGAATTTTAAGAAGAAAACTATTTATATCTCTTTTTATGACATTGTTGTAAGGTACTATTGAAGTAGATAGGAATCATTCATGTATACTAATGAATGAAACATAAAGTAACATAATCCTAAGTAACACAGTATTTAGAAAATAATATATATTTTTAGGAAGGCTATCTCAGGGGCACCTGTGTGGCTCAGTGGGTTAGGCCTCTGCCTTCGGCTCGGGTCATGATCTCAGGGTCCTGGGATTGAGCCCCGCATCGGGCTCTCTGCTCAGAAAGGGAGCCTGCTTCCCCCTCCCCCTCTGCCTGCCTCTCTGCCTACTTGTGATCTCTCTCTCTCTCTGTCAAATAAA